>NC_135348.1:30006568-30353803 GCF_023851605.1 Tamandua tetradactyla | reverse complement strand
ACTTCCCTGAAGAGACTGGAGGCCGGGAAGCTGTTTCCTCCGAGCAGACCATCACAGATTTATCTAGCAAATGCTCAGCAAGTTTCACAGATACCAACTTCTTATCATCATCATTATCAAGCCATGTATTATCATCCCACATTTCAGGATACCTTCTTTTCCAATCAAAGCCTTTACTTTAACAACAGACATGCTGCAAGGTTGAGGTCTTAGTTTATATTGTAAATCTGCTACTCACACAATGAGGCTTTGTGTCTGGTTTTCGGAGATTTCAAGTCTTCAACCACAGGAAATAAGATTTTTTTCAGGGCATACATGGAAACTTTTATATCATTCATACAATGCTGAAGTTTTGAATTTGAAGTATTCAGCTCATCCCTCTCCCTCACCACTGAATCCTATATATCTAACAACAATCAGCCAACATCATTCTACCTTTTAATTCCACAAAACTCCATAAAGGTGTCAAAAACATTATCACCCAGAGACTTGCCTCATGTAAGCATACAATTAGCAGAATCTAATGGTGATATTTTGAGTATCTCTTTTGCCAACTGACCCCATGGATTATCAGTGCTGTCTTGATTACTGGAAACAGAGTTATTAATGCCTCTGAGTCTGTCAGAGTAGAAAACTAATTGTAAAAACCCATTTTTAAGATTCTGTTTCTCAAGAACCACTCCTGGTAACAAGCTGTGTTAGTTAGGATTCTCTAGAAAAACAGAACCAAGAGGAAAGATCTGTATATATGAGATTGATTAAGGTGTCTCATGCAACCATGGGAATGGATGAGTCCAAAATCCACAGGGCAGGCTATGATGCTTGTGGTTCCAGTGAAGGGTGAGGGTGAACTCCACAGGAGAGGCTCGCTGGCTGAAGAAGCAGTGAAAGAGACTCTCTTCATCTTAAAAACCTTCAGATTATTGAATTATCATGTTGTGGGAGACACACCTTAGTTGATCACAGATGAAATCAGCAACAGAAGCAATTAGCTGACCAATCATGAAATATCCTTGTGAGAATGGTGAGGCCAGTGCTTGCTTGACCAGACAACTGGGTATAATCAGTTAGCCAAGTTGACACCAGAACCTAACCATCATACCATCTAATCAAAGTTTACCACCCACAATTGGGTGGGCCATATCTCCATGGAAACAATCAGAAAGATCCCACCCAGCAATATTGAATAAGGATTAAAGGACTTGGCTTTTCTGTGGTATATAATAGCTTCAAACTGGAACATATTCTTTTCCACATATACCACATTTTGCTTATCCATTCATTTGTTGGTGGACACTTGGGGTGCTTCCATCTTTTCGTTATTGTGCATAATGATACTATGAATATATGTGAGGATATTGCTCACTGACTTAAAATCTTTGAGTAAATAACTAAAACTGGGATTACCAGGCCATATGTTAATTCTATACTTAACTTTCTGAGGAACTGTCAAACAGTTTTACATAGTGGTTGCAACATTTTAAGTCCCATAAAAAAGTATGAGCATTCCTTCTTTCTAATACTTATTTTTCATTTATTAAATTAGAAATTCTAGTGGGTGTGAAGTTGTAGCTAATTGTGAATTTGTAGCTAATTGTGAATTTGATTTACATTTTCCAAATGGCTAATGATGTTGATCATCTTTTCATGTGTTTTTGGCCATTTGTATATCTTCTTTGAAGAAATGTATATTCAAATCACTTGCCCTTTTTTTAAAATAAGTTGTTTGACTTTTTGTTGTAGAGTTGTAGGATTTCTATATAAATTCTTGATATTAAAACTTTATCAGATATGTGGTTTCCAAATATTTTCTCTCATTCTGTAAGTTGTGTTTTTGCTTTAATGTTGAAGTCCTTTGATGTGCAAAAGTTTTTAAATTTTGATGAGTTCCATTTACCTATATTTTATTTTATCGCATGTGCTTTTGGTGCAAGGTCTCAGAAACTGGTCCCTAACACAAGTTTCTGAAGATGCTTCCCTATATTTTCTTCTAGGAGTATTATGGTTCTGGTTCTAATATTTAGGTCTTTTATCTATTTTGACTTAATCTTTGTATATGGTATAAGATAGGAGTCCCCTTCTTTTACAGCTGGATATCCAGGTTTCCCAATACCGTATGTGTAGAGACAATTATTTCCCATTTGAGTGGACTTGTCATTCTTGGCAAGAAATCATTTGACCATAGATGTGAGGTTCTATTTTTGATCTCTCAATTCAACTCCATATGTATATATCTATATCTATATCTATATCTATATCTATATCTATATCTATATCTATATCTATATCTATATCTATATAGATATAGATATAGATATCTTTGTGCCAGTTATTTTTACCATGATAGCTTGGTAACAAGTTTTAAAACTGGGAAGTTTGTGTCTTCTAACTTCATTCTTCTTTTTAAAGATGGTTTTGGCTATTGTGGCCACCTGCCTTCCAAGTAAATTTGATGACTGGCTTTTCCACTTATGAAAGGAGGCTGTTGGGATTTCATTGAATCTGTGAATTGATTTGGGTAAAATTGACAGCGTGGCAATATTTAGTCTTCCAATCTATGAATATGGAATGTACTCCATATATTTAAATCTTATTTGAGTCCTTTTAGCAATGTGTTATAGTTTTCCAGGTATAATTCCTTTACATCCTTGGTTAAATTTTTTCCTGGCTATTTATTTGTACCTAGATTTATAAAATCCTAAATATTTGATTATTGCAAGTTAATTGTTTTTCTAAATTCATCTTAATACACAAGTTCATTCCTTGTGTATAAAAACACTACTGGGGTTCTGGTGCCTTCCCATGTCAAAAAACACACACATACAAACACACACACACAAAACACTACTGATTTTTATTCACTGATATTGTATCCCCCCACCCCAATTTTGCTGAACACAATTGATTTGCTTTGGTAACTTTGTTGTAGATTTCTCAGTATTTTCTCTATATAAGATCATTTCATTTGCAAATAGTGAATATTTTACTTTTTTCCAATTTGGATGCCCTTCTTTCTTTCTGTTTTTTTCTTTTTCTTGTTTAATTGCTCTGGTTAGAATTTCCAGTACAATATTGAATAATAGTGGTGACAGTGGACATCCTTACTTTGTTCCAGGTCTTAAAGGGAAAGTTTTCAGTTTTTCACAATTGGGTATTATGTTCACAGCAGATTTTTCATATATATACCTTTATCATATTGAGGAAGTTTCTTTCTACTCCCAATTTTCTAGTTATCAAGTTATGGTTCTGAATTTGTCAAATGCGTTTTCTGTATCAATTGAGATGATCATCATTTTCCCCTTCATTTACACAATGTGGTGTATTACATCAATTTATTTTCATATGCTGAGCCACTCTTGCATACCTGCAATAAATCCAAATTTATCATGATGCATAATTCCTTTAATTTGTTGTTGGATTTGGTTTGCTAGTATTTTTTTTTAGAATATTTGCATCTATGTTTCTAAGGGTTATTGGCTTGTATTTTTCTTTTCACGTAGTTTCTTTATTTGGCTTTGGTAATAAGGTGATATTAGCCTCATAGAATAGTTAGGTAATATCTCCCCCTCTCCCTTCATTTTTGTAGAAAATTTTGAACAAGATACATGTAAATTCTTCTTGGATTAGTTGATAGAACGTACTTGTAAAGACATCTAGTCCTGGCATGTGTTTTTGGTTGGATGTTTTTGGTTACAATCTCTTTTCTTGTAATTGGTCTGTTGAGATCATTTATTTCTTCAAGAATCAGCATAAGTACTTTGCATGTTTCTAGAAACTCGTCTATTTCATCTGTTATTTTGTCAGCATACAGCTTTTCATAACATCCTCATAATCATTTTTTATTTATTTCTTTATATTTCTGTGGAGTCAGTAATAATGCCTATCTTACCGTTTTTATTTTAATCATTTAAAGACTCTTTATTTTTGTTAATCAATCTGGCTACAATTTTGTCAGTTTTATTGATCATTTCAAGAAACCGACTTTTGTTTTTGTTAATTCTCTCTATTATTTGTTTTATCCTCGGTGTCATTTATTTATACTCTAATCTTTGTTATACCCTTCTGCTAGTTTTGGGTTTAGTTTGCTGTTCTTTTTCTAGTGCCTTCAGGTGTGTGGTTAGATCTCTGATTTTAGTTCTTTCTTCTTTTTTAATATAAGAATTCAGGGCTATTAATTTCCCTCTAGGCACTGCCTTCCTTTATCCCATAATTTTATTTTGTGTTCTCATTTTCATTCATATCGAGATATTTCCTGATTTCCCTTGTGATTTTTTTCTCTGACCCACTGATTGCATTAAGTGTAATTAACTTCCATATATTTGTGGATTTTCTAGTTATTTGTCTATTATTAAGTTCTGGTTTAATTTTATTGAAGTCAGAGAAGTTCCTTTGTTTAATTCTAATCTTTTTTAATTTATTGAAATATGTTTTATAAACTAACATGTGGACTGTCCTGGAGAATGATCCATGCACTCTTGAGATAAATGTGTATCCTGGTCTGATGGGTACAGTGTACTGTATATATCTGTTAGGTCTAGTTTATGTTTCATATTGTTCAAATTATCCCTTTCTTTATTGATCTTCTGTCTAAATATTCTGTCCATTGATGTAAGTGATGCTCTGACGTTTCCAACTATCATTATAGAGGTTCTATTTCTCCCTTTGGTTTTGCCAGTGTTTGCCCCATGTATTTTGGGGAACTGTGAATAGTGCATAACTGTTTATAGTTGTTATTTCTTTTTGGTGGATTGACTCTTTTTTTAATATATAGGGTCCTTCTTTTTCTCCTGTAGCAAATTTTCATTTAAAGTCTATTCTGTCTTATATTACACATTCAACCTATTTGTATCTTGAAGTCTAAGGTGTTTGTAAACAGCATATAGTTTGGTTTATGCTTTTTTATATCTGTCTCTTGTAACAGACTTTCATTTAAAGTCTATTCTTGCTTATATTACTATAGCTTCCCTAGCTTTCTTTAGGTTATTATTTGCATGGATTATCATTCTCATCCTTTCACTTTCAACCCTTTATGTCCTTGAGTCCAACTTGTGTGTTTGTAAACAACATATCGTTTGGATTGTGATTTTTTTTTTTAATCCATGTTGCCAAACTGTGGCTTTTGATTGGGCAATTTAAGCCATTAACATTGTGGTATTTCTGATATGGCAGAGCTTAATTCAGCCATTTTGACCTTTGTTTTTATGTGCCATATCTTTTCCTCTCTCTTTTCCTTCATGACAGCTTCCTTTTGAGTACAGTTGATCTTTTGTGGTATAACTAACTGGCTTCCTCATTTCAATTTGTTTGTTTTATAAAATGCTTTCTTTATGGGTACCTGGGGCTCATATTAAATAACTTAAATTTATAACATATTAGTTTGAAAGGTATCAAATTAATTTCAGCAGTGAATGCATTTTAAGCTCCCATTTCCGTATATTTCCCTTCTTTATGATGTTTTGTCACAAATTAATTCTTTATATTTTGCATGTTGTTGTAAGGAAATATGATTATTTCTTATTCAATCGCATTCTAAATCTTTTAAATATTTGCATATAAACATTTAGTTACCTTTATTAAAGATCTCTACTACCTACTATGTTTCTAAACTCTCTGTGCTGGTTTGAAGCTCTTATATACCCAATAAAAGGCCATGTTTTCTTAATCCATCCATGTGAGCGTGGACTTACTGTTGGGTAAGACCTTTTGATCAGGTTGTTTCCATGGAGATGATGCACAACCCATTCAAGGTGAGCCTTAATCCCTTTGCTGAAGTCTTCTATGAGAGGATAAGAGACAGATGAAATTGAAAGAGCTCAGAGAAGCTAAGAAAGAGAGAGAAATGTGCAGACACATTTGGAAACAGCCATTGAAACAAGAACCAGGAGAATGACCAGCAGACATTGTCATGTGACAGAGGAAAACTAGATGCCAGCAACCTTTCCTCAGAGAAGGGAGCTTCCTCTTGATGTCTTAATTTGGATATTTTCATGGCCTTAGAACTGCAAGTGTGTAACCTAATAGAAATAACTGAAAAATCCAACCTATTTATGGCATATTGCATTCTGGAAACTTTAGCGAACAGAAACAGATTTTGGCACCAGAAGACTTGGGTGCCGCTGTGATTTGCAAATACCGAACATGCTGGAATGACCTTGTAAACGGATAATTAGGATTTACCCTATTACTAGTTGTTTCTGAGAGGAAACTTTTCCAGGGGTATCTTACATTGCCATTGGTTGATGTTCTATTACATTTACTTTCTTTTTTCCAAAAGACTACATAAATAACCCACCTAAAAGTTAATAATCGTTACGCAGTGAACACAGACATTTTTGGAGTGTTTCTCAGTGTCATCTTATGATCCCCAGGAAGAAGGGGAATTAGAAATATATTGAGCATGAAGCATGTGTTTTGAAAAGTAACTTGATTCACAGGACTAGAACTTTGCCTGGGAGCTTAAAATACATTTTGTTTAGATTTAGCACTTAATGAGATAATGTTCATGGTTTTGAAATATGCATGCCTTGGAAAATAACATTTGGAGAATGTGTGTGAATCTATTAAAACAAATACATGCCATAGAGAGTTTTTTTTAGGAATCCTTGAATGGATGGAAATCCAGATGTTCTTTTTTTATATTCTTGGATCACCACCAAAAAAGTAAAAAATAACATCAATCACTGCTGACCCATATCAGTTAAAGAGGAAGTTGTAACCCTAAGACAGCAGGAATCACTCAAAATTCTTCAGATGAGGACTGGAGAGCCTCACAATGACAGTACCATATGTACATGTGAGTCCCAGTTATGTTTGCAGAAATGAGTTTTTGCTGGACTGCACAAATGATCAAACGTAGCCACCACCTACCATCCATAGACATTCAAATCAGCCAAATTACCTATTTTAATCAAGTGTAAGCTTTTAAGCAAACACAGAAGAAATAAGGGTTCTGGCTCTTATAAATCAACAAAACCAGAACATAAAATACATCTACTTGAGAAGCCGAATGCTTATCCATCAGGAGTGTATCAATCTATCACAATTCTAATCTCTCCGTTCACTCACTCCCTTTCTCTATAATTCCTTCACAGAGAATTTTTTGGCAAAAGCACCGTCCTATGGAGGTATAATCTTCTTCCTATTTTGATAAGAAAAACAGACTTAAGATAAGTCCTAATTAAAAGAATAAAACATAGTACTAGGTTTGAGAACCACTATAAAACAAGAAGTGCTTTGTTACCCCATAGTTGAGTTTTGTGTGCCTGGGTTTATATTTCCCAGGCAGTTTTCTGGAGCCTATAGATGCAAATGCAGAGAGGATAGGTGGGGGTGGGGTCACAAAATAAAAAGGATGGAGAGAAAACAGACTCTGAAAAATGGGGAAAATCAATTACCATTCGCCTTACAAAGAAATAAAGCACTGAAAGAAGAGAAAGGGCAAAAAAATTGAAAATTATTTCAAAGTAAATAAAACAGCTGGGGATTAAGAGGATCAATAAAGCTTAAGCCAGTGAAAAGGGCAAATCTTTGAGAATAAACAATACAAGCAACAAAAAAAAATAATAATTAATTCAAAGTTGGATGCAAAGTAAACATTCATATGCTATATTTTGCCCTTACATGGGAGAATAACTTTATAAAGCATAGAATTTCATTAAAAATATATATAAATTATTAATTTTTACCTTCGTATTCAGAAAGATATGTTATAAGGAAAGTGAAAAGAAAAATAAGGTATGGTTTTGTGGCATTCTTATCATTAGGAACCCATAATTACCTGCTTCATTATGCATAGATATTTTAAGTCATATATCTAAAGAAATAAAACTATATTTGAGAATAGAGCACTGCTACAATTTCATTTAAGCTAATTTATTATGTAGATACTTAGTTTAACACGGATTATCATTGTCTTTATAGCCTTACAATTTTTTAGCTTCCCTAAGAATAATTCCATTTCTCCCACACTATATAAAACATGGTTTCAGCTAAAATCATGGGATTAAAAAAAGAAACATTTTAAAAGTAAACTAAAGTGACAACTTTAGGAAAATGAGCAAAAGTTTAATACATTTAAAATGTGATGCTATTTCTAGACGCATCATAAATATAGTGGGAATACAAAAGAATAAATCAAACAGTACAATTCATCAAAATCCATAAAGAGAATTTTTAATATATGGCAATCCCTTTCGAATTAATTAGTTGTCTGACTCTCAGGATGATGGCTTCCGTTTGCATCTCCTCTTGGCAGGTTGATAGCCAGGCATTTAACTGGATCTCTAAAACTTGATCTTGTCAGCTAATGACAAAAAAAACCCTGATGGTATGCAATTATTTCAATCAATCAATCAACAAGGATTTTTGAGTACACATCATTTTCTCAGCATTATGCTAGTTAACAAAGAAAATGGGTAAAAGATAAATAAAGGAAGTTTAAGACAGAGAAACAAACTTTAAAACACATATAAACCTGGCTGAAGAAGTAAAAACAATACAAATGGAATAATTAGCAAAATGCACAACATAATCTTAAATGGCCATTCATACAGAAGGGCAAGGAGTAGTAAGAAGAATAAATGCCAGAATGATTAGAGGCAGCTTCAAGGAGACAAAATCTGGAAGGACAAGTAAGATTCAGATAAGAAGGTGGGACTACTAGTTTCCTCCACAAACGAATGGGTCTGTATAGCACATACATTAGGGACAGAGGGAAATATGTTCAAATCTAGGCTGAGAGCATGAGATGTTAAGGTCACTAGTGAGAGCAGTTGTGTCATAGAACAAAGCCAGTCACAGGCTGACAACGCATGGTAATGTATATGGACAGTCTGGAAAACAGGCAGGATTTCATGTGATAACAATAGTTTCATGTGATAAGAAACTAGAAGTCAGTAATTTTAATGCAGAGGATGATGCAATGGAAAGTTAGCCTGCCAGAGAATGCAGGTGAAATGAATTGAGAAGGCTACTTTTTAAAACCAGTACATATTTATGTCTAATGATCTTAATAAAGACAGGATATAAATTAGTATAATTCAAAGTGTTCTAGATAATACTGATCTTCACCAATCAATCATTCAATGGTATAAGAAATTAAAAAAAACCTACAGATCTGATCAGAGATCTAATATTACATGCTTCTTTGCAAGATTAGGGTGATAGCGGTGTTACCAGAGCTCAGAAAATGTTAATCAAACATTAGGTCAAAGAAGCACTAATATGGTAGAAAATGAGCAATATGGAGCTGTGCCTCTACTCAAACCATAATTAATAATGAGCAATATGAAGCTATTCCCCTACTCAGATCATAATTAATTTCCCTGCTGCTTTTAAGTAAGGTGTCTTCTCCCACTTTGGTAGCCATTTTCCAACTCCAAAAATTGAAAAAACAGCAAATCTTTCTATCTGACCAATAAACTTTTCCTGCCTTAAAGAAAACCACTTTTCTGTTCTTATGACAATAGAGCATAGCTCTCTTCATAGCGGTAGAGTTTACCTCGGTAGATTTATTACTGGGATCCGTATTAATTAGGTACATCACTATTTTAAAACTAGAGCATTCAAGCTCATTGTTGCTTTGATTCTTTCTGCCCTTTCATTATTTTAAATGCTGCTGTCCAATTAAGCCATTGGCTACTATGAAAACATTCTATAAGCTCCCTCTATTGACACCAATTGTCTCCATGAAAGACACACGTCTGTGAGTGTGGCTGGCTGTTCTTTATGGGATCCACATTTATGACTGCCCTGGGAACCAGTTACATTGCAGCATATGTTCACAGGATCCTAAAAGCTTTCAGAAGGCCGGAATGACAGCAATCCAATAAAAGTCCATTAACAACATTTCACAGCTTGTCGTGAAGCCTTAATGAGGAAAGAATTATCAATTTGGCTTTCCTTTATTTCCCCAATAGATAGAAGGAGGAACTAGGTATCCAAATGATCACCTCATATATACTTATATGAAGTGGTAATAGATGAACTTGTTTGTATAGAAGAATATTAATTATCACCTTGGTACATACTATGATTACATATGAACATATACTTATTTATTAAGTTCAAATTTAAGCGAACATTCTACTGAAGATTTGTATCTAAATAAAAAAAAAGATATAACAATATATATTCAAATGACACAAGGACAAAATGAGAGTTTTGAAGTTAGGGCACCTTTTTGTAACAGTGGCTATATCACAAAATATTGATATCTTGAGAAATTATTTAACTTCCCAGGATCATGTAATTACCAACTGTGAAATGATGTGATAGGACGAGTTCAGCATTTCAAAATTGTGTTACATTCACATAAAATTGTAATATTCAATATACATATTGATGAAGAAAAGAAATATTATATCTTACAAAACAACTTTGGGAAAAAAACAAGATTAAACAGGTTTCTTTACAGTAGAAACTGTTGGAAAATATAATATACTCAGATGCCTTAATGAGTGTTTACTGTGAATCTCCAGAGGATGACTGGAGGGTTAAGTTTAAATAAACGTTATTTCCCGAAGTTACTTGATCACATTTACGTTGTGTTACCTTTCATGGTGCACACTTTAGGAAAGATCACACTAGACTGTACTTCTACATTTTATACAATACTGGAAAATTATAATAATGTCTGATTATTAATAGCCTCTCAAGCCATTTTGAGAAGTGTTTTTATTCTGTTATTATTTGACATACTTGCAATTTTCCTCATTCTCTTTGACAAGTTTATATTTTCAAGTAATTTTATTTTACCCACCTCTTAAGACCATATGAGTGAAATACACTTTGTTGTTCAATACAGATGAAATTTTAACCCTAAAATTTCAATGACACTGTCATAGACGCCCTCCTGGCCTATGGGATCAGGTTAGATCTCCTGCTTTTCTCATCCTGTATCATCTTCCATTAAGCATCACATCACTCACGGCAGTGCACTGTGCAAATATATATATTTAAATGTGTGTGTATGTGCATGTTTCAGGTTAATTATGGTTATTTGGTTCATTTATTCCCTGTATCCCCATCCCAGATTACAAACTCCATAAGAGCAGAATTCACTCTGCTTTGCTCACCTTTATTTTTGAGGCATTTAATGTCATGACTCACCCATAATAATTCTAAAACACACAAATGTTAAATATTGAACTTCAGAGGCACTAAGTTAATAGGCTTTACCACGTACATATTTGTGCTTAGACGCACAATTGCTCAAACCTAGAAAATAGATAGCAGCCACTCATTTCTTTCATTAAAAACACATATTTCTTGTGAAAATAAATCTTTCTTTCCAAGAGTAACATTTTAAATTGTCAGTAATCATTCTTACCTTAAATGAGAATAAAATCTCTGAGCACAGTATAAAATGAGAGAGAGGATGGGGACAGAAGAGAGAAGGTAGGAAAGCAATAAATAATAGATACCTTTCCTCAAGTTTACCAGCAGAATAATTTGGTATTTCATGTTTGAAAATGGCCAGTGTCATCATTCCTTTGTAATGACAGTGTTTTTTAAGAGTCTCTAAGGAACTTTCTTGATGCTATATAGTAAAGTGGGAAATAAACAGGCCCCTAAAATACATCTGTTAGTGAAGCCAGTGAAGTCTCTGCCCCTATCCTTTATATGAACAAATGGCCTAAAGTTGCATGGGGAAGATTTATCTTCATCTATATAAAATTTATTCTGCTTTTGAAATGTAAGCATTTTTTTCCAAATTGAAAAAAAAGGTGATTATTATGTACAAAACTTACCTCAGAGCAGTATAAACATTAAACTATTAAATATGTATTATGAATTTGAAATTGCAGTCCCCTCTGTGACCATAACCCAGCTGTCAGGTAAATATGTAGGGGGTTGTGATATTTTATATAACACTATGCTGTGTGCCATAAAATAAAATAATGTTACTTACTGGCGGCTTCTGGAGCTATTTTCATTTGAAAGCTTGGAGTTTATGGCATCACAGTCTGAAATGGTTTGTTTTTTATAAATTCACAGTTATATTTTGTTGCTATGATCATAATTCTTTATTATAACACTTTTGTTCAATTAAAAGGATGCACAAAAAGTAGAAGAGGTCAGATGTTTCCACTACTTTTTTGTTGAAATTAGTATTTTTTATCACGTAGTATACTATCAAAACAAAATCCAAGTTTAATTTAATAATAGTGCGTTTGAATGTGCATGCAATTGTGTTAGTTATCGTAGGGAATGTAAAGATGGGTAAATCACAATTGTTTCTACCTTAGGATCTGTGGGCCTAGGAATGGATCGAGTAGTTGGATAAGATATTTTCCTGAAAAAAAAACAAGGGCCTCAAGAGAAACACAAAGAAGGAGTATTTTAATTTTACTTGGCTGCTCGATCAAAACTGAATTTTAGGTGAGTTGATCTGGGTTTACAAGAATCAAGAAGATTTCAACATGAGACTCTCCTAAAGAAATAAGTCATATAACAGTGTATCACAAAAATTTCATTTGTAATTATGAGAAGAATTTAAAATGGCAGTTCCATACAATTTTGCTCTTTTTATTCCAAATTGAGGTAAGACTCTCTTTGTAATGATGTTGGTAAAAATTTAATAGGAGCTAACATCATAAAGTCAATGTTTTCATTTAGAGTCATGAGGAATTATGGGATATCATAAACTCATATTCTAGATCTGTGTATCTTTGCCACCGTTACTTTTACTGACCTCTGTGCTTTACTTCTTTAGTATGAATATGTATATGTGGGTGTTGGCATGGATATTTATTTATTTAATGTTACTATGTTGCAAGGTCCCTTAAGGACAGGGCAAAACTGTCCCTTGTTTATGCTATTTTCTTCTCCTCTATATAATTATGAAGCTCCCCCTATATAACAAAGTGCTTAGTGATGAGAATTCAAAGATTAAAAGAGGCAGAACCTTCAAGAGAAATAATTCTTTGATCTTATATTCAAAATACAGAGAGTTTCAGTAAACACAAATAGTATATCTATTTCTATGGGATGCACAACTGGACCTTCTAGTTAAGATATGCAAATACTTAAATATTAACCAGAGGAAATGTATGAAGTGATGGGGAAGTATATTCTAATCTAGACAAAAGGATACAATTTGCAAAAGCAAAAATGTACATTAGGTGTTGGAAGAGATCTGAGATGAGGCTAGAAAGAGGTAACCTGAGAGTAAGCTTGTAACATGCTTTAAGAATACTGGATATTAGATGGAAAATTTTAACTTTTAAGTGATAAAAGCCTAGCCCCAAAATATATCAATTGAAAAATTATAAGGAAAAATTACAAAATGCAATACCTGGGAGACTTTTAATGTATTTTTTTCAGAAATTGATAAATCAAGCAGCATATAAAAATAAGGATACAAATTATTCGAACAAAGAACCTCAAAAGGTTTATCTAATGATCCTTTATAGACCACTATACCCACAAGTAGGAATATGCATTTAGGGCCCACTAGACTTTGGATACCATGCATACATCAAGACACAAACTCTGCATCAAAGCTTTCCTCCAGCAGTTCAGTAATTTAGATTTTGAGGTAGGAAAGTGAATTATTGGAACACGCTTTAGTTTAAGCGTCTGTAAGACATGCATGACAAAAGATTAAGAGAGTCAAGAGCGAGGGACAGCAGGATAAGATTAATTATAATGAAGCAGAATAGATTGAAATAATGAGCTATTTTGTATAATCACATCATACTCATCATTGAGTCAGCTTCTGCCATATGTCATATGCAGTGCCTCAAGTTTGTAAAATTAATTAAGTACCTACTGGTGTCAATAACTGTCAATAAATATGCTCTATTCATTTAAAAACTGTACCAAAGATTATTTCTTTGCATCTCTCTGAGCAAATACAAAGTTTTTAGAGTTATTTTCCTTAAAATCACCATGGTAACCTACTAATTGTGGACAGCAAATAGAATATTTCTTCTTTCATTGGAAAGGAATATTTTCCCAAGTGGACAAGTAATTGGCAAGAGCAAAACTGACAAGGTAAGTGATTACTATTTTTTTATTACAAAAAGTTACTGTTTATTTCTACTAATATTTCTTACCTTAAAATCTGCTTTGTTTGATGCTTATATGACTATCTAGTGTTCTTCTGATTAGTTTTCATTTTCAAATTTTCTGTTTTCTTACAATTATGTTATGCCTCCTATAAGTAGCATATATTTAGGTTTCTTGTTCTATTTCTACTGTTCTTTTGTTTTTCCCTTGACCCAGTCCAGTGTCTTCAATTATAATATTTGTTCCATTAATATTTAATATAATTACTAATATAGTAGGGTTTAAATCTGCCATCTACAATTTGTACCATCTACTTTTTCCCTCTTTTCTTGTCTTCTTTTGAATTAATCACTTTACATTATTCAATTTCTGCCCCTCTGGTTGGCTTATTAGTTGTAATTCTTTTATTATTATTTCAATGCATCCTGTCATTTTAATTTAAAATAGTTTTATTTATTACTATTTAATGATTATTGTATCCTAGATTTATTACAGACTACCTTGAATTACATGTTGATCAATTTCTGGATAATGACAACACTTTACTTCCATTTTTTACCTCTTCCTCTTTATATGCTATTTTTATCATTTTTAAAAGTTCATGTGGCCAATATTGCCCACCAGAGATCTAACAGCAAGCATCTGCAAATAGTTGCCTCAAGGCTTTTTCTGCCTGCTAAAGGCCTGCTTGATCTGAGAAGGCTGAGATATCCAGCAGTTAACATTTCAACCAAAAAACAATGAGATTGATTCATGAAAACCCAGCTTTCAGCTACTTTATTTACTTGTTTGGGATGACTCTGATGTAGGTTCTGCAATGTCTGAGTTTCCTGTACTGTGTATTTAAAAAAGTTAGTTTTTTTGTCCTTTGAAGGACAAAATGTCTTTCATCTCTGTCTGCTATTAAGATTATCTATTTGCCTTTGCTTTAGGTAGTTTTACAACTGTGCCTAAATGTGGTTTTCTTTCTATTTATCCTTGAGGTTCACTGAGTTTCTTAAACATTTGGTTTGATAGTCTTTCTGATATTCAGGTTCTGTTCCCTGACATTCTGTTTTCTATTCAAATGATAAACATCAGGTATGAAAAAATGTACAGGCTCTGAATCTTGTTGCCTTTCTCATGAGAGGAAAGAATTTTCAACTGGCTTGTAAAGAAGACCAGGGCAAAAGGTAGAGGACTGCAGATTTGCTCAGTGATCATAGGCCTTATACATTTACAAGACTATTTAACAACATCATATCTATGAGCATTTCTTGAATACAACTTTAACAAATTAGGGAAAGCATTTTCAAACAAAAATTACAAACATTTGCATGTATTTAAAAACGTACAGATCCTCGTTGCTGTGGGTACATTATCTCACTCTAGGAAACTATCTCACTCTAGTACAGCAGCGATGGGTACATGAATCTGGTAAACAATATTTAAGAAGGGGCTAATTCTTCTCAAGTTTGTTCACAGGCCCATACAGTTTCTATAAACTAGGGTTCTAACAGCTTGCTAGGAAAAGTGAATCAATAATACTGTTAGATGTACCACATGGATCGGATTGCTGGTGCTGTAATGTTATTACATACTTACATGTACTTATGTAGTTTATATTGCATATTTATGTATATATTTATATATTATCATAAATGAGGTTTAAAGATTAAAATATGCTTTACAAGATTTTTCTTTCCATATTTTTCAAGGAACAGCTTTATGAAACAAATTCTTGTAAAATCAATTATACCTTCCTCCTAAAGAACCATTACTTATATAGAAGCTTATGCCAAAGAGTTAATGTAAACTGTTAATATAAAAATTAAGTCCTAAAAGACAATAAAACTTATATTTTTTGTAAAATTGAAGGTATTAAAGTTATGCCCTAGGTCCCACAACATGTCCCTTTAAAAGGGATCGCAAGTTAGAAGGAAATGGTTATAAAAGTGTACCGCGGGGAGTGCGAGGGTAGCTCAGTGGTAGAATTCTCCCTTGCTACTGTGGGAGACACAGGTTTGATCCCCCATCCATGCACTTCCTCAAAACCAGCAAACAAAAGGAAGAAAACAAACAAACAAAGCTTCAACGAATGGTGCTGCAACAACGGGATACTCACATGGAAAAAGAATGAAATGTGACCCCTGCCATACAGCATACAAAAAAAAAAGTGTACCACAGACCTACAAGGACTCTGCTCTCCTGAGAACAAAAACCCAAGCAATATATAGATTTGGGAGGTAGTTTAAAAGACAGGTTTTTTTCCTTCAATAATCAAGACCTTCCTTAAAAGGTCTGGAGTTTTATAGCTTTAGAAAAATCTATCTTATTAAAAAGGCTGAGCAGACAAGGGTAAAAATTAAAGCATTTTACCAGAGTCTAAAACAATATTTATGGCAACATCTTTGTTAGTCTGCTCTGACAAAGTTCATGTTTAACTGTCCTACCCAGATGTACAAAATCCACTATATACAGACATATCTAACTCTATCTATCTATCAATCTCCAGTTGACTGTTTCAGGTTCTTTGGAGCAGTTTATAGCATCTAAGCCTCTAACTGAGAACAACTGTGAAAACTTATTTGCAAGGGGGATATTGGAAAGCAAATCAAGGAAGGCAGAAAGTGAAGATTGGAGGGGTCAAGATTCCGGAGAAAAAGAAATCAAAGAAAAGAGGGTCTAATATTTTACATGCAATTATCCCTCAAGACATTTGTTAAATGCTATGTGAGTAGAGAATTAAGAACAGGAAACTAATTAGAAAGCCGTTGCTAAAAAAACTAAAATGCTAAGTAGGGATTTCTACCATCTCATAAAGCTGGGGAGACAATATCTGGGATTCAGGGCTCACCAGCATAGAGGGGCCCTTGCAAACACCACCAGCTCTCCATAGAGATACCTGAAATCTCTATGACTTAGGCAGAGAACATTTGGAAAGACAGCATTTGAAAATGCTTTCCATGTATTATTTCCTTATATGTATGTATAGAGAACATTAGAGCACACAGTCCTCTTTATATTTCACTAGCTTAAGAGTAATTTTTTTTTTAAATGTCTAACCTCTTAACTTCTAGAAGTCTGTTTAATAAAAGTCCTGCTGGTCTGTTAATACCTTAGAGAAGAGCCAGCATATACTTAATATAATTTGCTACAACCATGTATATGTTTGCTCCTAGGCTAGAGTAAAATAATATGATTGGAGTAACTAAAACATGTCAAAACACTTTCAATAATTTTTCAGTCTTTTGTTTAAGAAATACTTATGGCTTTCATAATTTCCAAAAGATCCAAAGATATGTTTTGCCTATGCGCACTTGGCAAATATAATACCTATTATAAATATGACTTTTTAAATATTTGAATTAATGGAGAGAATGATAGCTTTGCCTTAATTGTTTTTAAAAAATTATATGGCTTTAAAAAACAATCCATTCATCAATCTTTGGTGAGACAGAGGTTATTCAGTTATTTTGATTAAAAGTAACTTTATTTTTCCTTTAATGTTGGTGGGTTGAAGTTGGTAACTCAGAATAAAACATGTTCTTAAATCAAATCCTTTCCTGTGGGTGTAAACCTACCGTAAGTAAGACACTTTGATGAGGCCTCTTCAGTTAAGGTGTGACCCACCTCATTCAGGACAGATTTAATCATTTACTGGAGTCTTTTACAAGTGGGAAGAATACAGAGTGAGAGAAAGCCACAGAAGCAAGAGGCTGAAATCAACAAAACCCAGAAAGAAGAGAGGGCCCGGCAGACACCACCACGTGGCTTGTCATGTGATAGAGGTGCCAAAAGTCAGTCTTGGGGAAGAAGGCATCACCTTGCTGATGTTGTGATTTGGACATTTTCTGGCTTCAAAACTCTTAGCAAATAAATTCCCATCTTTTAAGCTCATGAATTCTGCTTTGAGCAGCCTAGGAAACTGGAACAGTGGATATTCCTAGAACCACAATGACCAGAGAGAGCCTTGCTAGCATAAACTTTTCTCCTGAGGGTGGAAATCATTCTGCTTCTTAGCACTAGAGTCTAGCCGATATATGGCAATTTGAGGACTGTTGTGCACTAGCACAAATGCTTATAAAACATCCCTAATGTGCGAAAATTATGCTAGGCATTATGGGGATCATGAAATATATACATTATAACACCCTTCTCCCAGGCTCATCCAGTAGAAGTTGTTACCAAAATATTCTGAGTTATAAAGCTATGATAAAACACCACAAGCCGATCTTTCGATAATAACAATAAATTTCAGTGAGTATTATGATATGATAGGCACTGTGCTACATTGCATACATTTTATCTTTAAAAAATGCCCATGAACCAGGGGCTTTATATCTCAATTTAAAAATTGGGGTTCTTGATACTCTATAATTAATAAGTTTTAAAAGTTCACATAGATATTTGGTCAGGGAACTACTCGCCATTATATTGGAACTTGAAAAAAGTGAAAGTAATAAAAATAAAATAATGACTTTGTCAGGCTGGGTATTTGTGGGTATATGATGGATTTCAGCAAATATATGCTAGATTATTCCAAACTCTGCTTACGTTAGCAACCACATTTAGTAGACACAGCCAGGTAACATAAATCTTAGTAGTATTTTTTTTTTCCCAACTGCTGTTGCTGTCAGGAAAAAAAAAAACAGTCCTAAGATTTTACTAATACGTAAACAGAGTTGAAATAAGAAATGAAATGACATCCTGAAAAATGAGTGATTTGGAACCAGAGTAAATTTTGTGCAAGCCTGTATCTAGAAGGTCTTGACAAATAGAAAGTTCATTATATTTGGCATTCAAACAAGCAGTTAATATTTAAAGAGAAGAAAAGTTATTTTCCTTGTTTTTGAAATATTGATTTTGGGAGAAAATAAGTCATTAGGAGAAACTCTAGCTACTTGAAGTTCAAATCTGTGTGTATTTCAAAGATGTCTCAAGGAACACAGTGATAAGTCGCCCCTCATAGATAAAAAGCATGAATACTTTGGAAATGAGAAATATGTCGACGTTCAGGCCCAATGTAAACATGGGAAAGCACATTAATGTAAATAACTCTCAAAAGGTAACTGTGCCAACTTGCTTAATGATCGTTGGAACAATCTAGGATTGAGAAAAACAAGCATTGATTTTTCAATAAAAAACATTGTGTAGTCTTCCATATGGTTTATATATAAATATATAAAATTGTGTATATGTATATTTATGTCAACTTTAAACAAATTTTCCTTTTCCAGATATCTTAACATACACCTAAAGTTCAAGATTCATTTTATTTTCAAGGTAGAGCTACAAGTAAGTCAGGGTAATTAAAAAAAGGAATATTTTATCTTTGTACATGAGTAATGTCTTGAGCTTGTAGCATATTCCAAATGATTTAGGTGATGATGACTCAATCTTTAAGAACTCTGTGTTCTTTACAAATCACATAATTTTTCATAATTCAGTCTCTACACCTGTGTGCAATCAAAGTGTTTCTGTTTTCTTTTTAGAAGTTCTTCTAACTTTTCTCAAATACGTAAGCTCACCAGGTCTTTGGAATGTTGGTTTAGCAGCAGAGTTATGAAATCTTAATGGTGCATTTCCCCTGTCACTGTGAAATAACTTCATCTTTGTTATAACAGCATTGTGGGTAGGGCATTTGTTATGTGTATAGTAAACTATAATGCCTTTCATTTCCTTCAAACATTTCAGTCTTTGTGCAAAGAGGAATGAAAATAAATAATTTTCCCTCAACCACCTGGTTTCAATTTCCTTTTTCTTCAAAAACTGTACTCTACTTTGCATATTTTTTTTTCCTGTATCATTGGCTCGCCTTGATTTTCTCCCTCAAAGTTCAGTAAGGATATTTTAAGAACCATTCTACGACACCAAAAGTAAAAGCTTCTTAAAAAATTTACCAAGTCCCTAAACAACAACTGGAATGAACTTTTAAAAATGATCTTAAAAACCAAAGTAGAATCATCTGTAAAATATCAGTTGTCTCTATATCCCTGAATCCACCAACTGGAAATTTCGATAAAAGGTGATGAATGGTGCAGGTAATAAAGAACATGGTCTGTATCTCCAACAATAAGAAAAAGAGGTGACATAGGAGGGGACTCGATGATATCTGAGATTTAATCTAATTAAATTGTAAAAATATTTGTGGCCAAGTTACAATTAACATAAAGTTTAAGAAAAATATCATTCCAGTTGTTATATGTGAGGTTGTCTCTATGTAATGTGCTTTCAATTTTGCTTCATTTCTTTTATAAATCTCTATTTTGAATATGTATATCTTGTGAAAATACTTGTAATGAAATAAGGAAATTAGAAGATGTGCAATGGCAGTTCACAGAAGGAAATCGGTGAAGAGGTTAGTGTGATTATTCAGGAAAGTGAAAAATCACTGTGAGGAATTATTTTTTTGAGACGAATAGGGCCAAAATATTTATTCAAGGATTTCCTAGGCACCTGTTAAAGTATCATGTACACTAACTATGAGTGCGCAAGTAAAAATTATGGGTCTGTGCTCTTAAGAAGCTCTTAATATGTTAGGGGTACAGAATAGCTTTAATAAGCATGATGATATGGATAATTCTCCCAAATATTTTACTGAATGAGAGAAGGCAGGCATAAAAGAATGACCTATATATTTGCTTCAATTTATAAAAAGTAAAAAAAAAAACGAGAAAACTAGTATTTCCTTTAGAAAGGCATGATAGTGATTACCCTTGAAGGAGGGTGAGAGGGAAAGCAGTCAAAGGAGGCCTTTGGGTTATTGGTAATATTCTGCTTCTTGATAAAGGTTCCATTCTAAAAGTAACTTCTGCAAGTGTACCTGACTTACCTGAAAGCAGTGAGGCAGAAATGCATCTGCTAGATCAAGGTCCACGTAGGATTTGAAATAGAATGTGACCATGTAAGCATCTGTTACTGAATACTCAGTATTTGCATAGCAGTAAAAGCACAGCCAAGTCTTTACTCTACAAGTCTTTACTCTAAAATTTTCTGCTTTTGTTTTTAAAAGCAGAAAAGAGGAGAAATTTTCAATGTTTTTATCCTCCATTAGTCTTTCTGCTCCTTTTTTCTTCTCTTCTCCTTTTGGGAAACCATGACATGTATACTCAAGGCCCTTCATGTTGTCATTCAATTCCCTGAGACCCTTGCCATATTTTTCCTTTCTTGTCCTTCTATTTTCATTGTGTGATGGATTTCAAATATCCTGACCTCAACTCACTAATTCTTCTTCTGCCCTTCAAATCTATCATTGTAGGGCTCCATTGTTTCTTTCTTCTCTTCTGTTGTGCTTTTATTCTCATAAATTCTGAGAATTTTTTCCAAACTTCTGAGTTCTTCTTTATGATTTCCCAATGTCTTCTTTTTATCCTCCCTCAACTTGTTGATTTGATTTTTGGTGAGATTTTGCATGTCTGTTTGAACATTCTAAATTAGTTGTTTCAACTCTTGTATCTCATTTGAAGTGTTGGTTTATTCCTTTGAGCCATATCTTCAATTTTCCTAGTAGGACTCATCATTTTTTGCTGGTGTCTAAGAATTTGATTCCCTTAATTACTTTATTCTGGAGGTTGTTTTCACTCTTTTACCTAGGGATTTCTTGTTGAATGGTTTTGTTCTCTATCTCTTCTTTGCCATTGAATTCAACTTATTCTGGACCTCTAGCTTAGGTTCTGTTCAACTGATCAAAATTTTTCTGTTTTTCTTTTTTCTGTTTCTTTTTCCTTGAGAAGGCTTTCCTCAGATATGTTCAACCACAGTCAGATTTTGCAAGACCAGACTGGTCCCCATCTCAGGAGAAGACAGTAAACAGTATCAAGTTTCCCTGATGGTGAGACCCAGCAGATTGCCAGATTTCTTATTAAGCCTCTAGACTCTATGCTTTTTCTATCCTGCCCAACATGTGGTGCTTGTCTGCCCCCAGCTTTCCATCAGTGTAAAGTGAGGTAGTACCTTTAATTTTAGCAACCTCTTCCTACCAGTGGTGTGGTTGAGACAGAGGCTGTGGTAGTAGGGAGACTTTAGTTACTTCTATTTCTTAGTCTATGGAGCCTGAATTCCCTGAAGAAAGGTCCCCACCCTGCTCCCCATGTTTCCAATCAAGAGCTGGGTTTGGTACCTGGCTCTATGTGTCCCCAGGCTCTGTGTGCCCCTTTTTCATGTGGTCCAGCCTTTTTCTACTATTTTGTGTTATCCAACTAAAAAAAGCCTCTGTTTTGTTTGTTTGCTTGCTTTTTATCAACCCCACTTCCTCTCTGTCAGGGTGAAAATTCCTGGTTCCTTTGATACTTACTTTAGGTTTATCTGTGCACTGGGCCTGTTTTCAGTAGTCAGTATTTGTTAATTCATTTGCAGGTAGAGCTTGGTTGAGCTAATTCCTTGCCACTAGTAAAGTCTATTTCCTTTCCCTTTGTGGAACCAGTATGCCATGCCCATGAGGGAGGGGCACTGGCTTCTGCAGCTGGGGAGACTTTACAGTTCTGTGTGATACCAACCGTTCCACCTATTCCAGACTGGTGTATGATGTGCGCCCTGTCACTGATGCGACTCCAGCATTTGTTCTGTACGATTCCTGGCTATTTACTAGCTACTCTGTAGCCCAATTAAATTCCACACCTCAGTATGTGGCCATCTATTTCGAATATTAAAATATATGAAACAATGAACCGGATTCATTATATTATTATCGATATATACACATAATGTGCATATACTTATTTTACAACTAACATTGCAATATTAGAACACAATGAAAAATGCACTATGGTCATTTTTGAATTAGATATCAATTGTATGCCTGTTAATGTAGCTTTTAATTTGCTTCATTTTTATTTGCTATGTTTAATCTAAAATTTAAATTTGATCAAATAACATTGAAGCAACACTATTTTTAGTGTGTGAATAAAACAAGAATATTATTGAATACAGTTTAAGTTAAAAATATATTTTACTCCATTTTCACTATTAATAGTTCTGTAAACAGGCATATATGTATCAATAAATTATTGATAATTCTACCAAGGTTTCCACCTACCTAATTTATTTTACCCTTTTCCCCCTTTTTATTTATTTATTATTTTATCCAAATTTTGTAGTCATCTATCTATATCTTGGATATGAGAAGCATTGGACACAAGGTTTTCACAATCACACAGTCATATTATAAGCATTCTATCTTTATACAATCATCTTCAAGAATCTAGGCTACTGGAACACAGCTCAACAGCTTCAAGTACTTCTTTCTAGCCACTTCAATACACCATAAACTAAAAAGGGATATCTATATAATGCATAAAAATAACCTCCAGGATAACCTCTCGACTGTTTGAAATCTCTTAGCCAATGTAGCTTTGTTTTGTCTCATTTCCCTCTTCCCCTTTTTGGTTAAGAAGCCTTTCTCAACCCCATGATTTATTTACCTTTATACATTTTTAGCACCCTAATTTTTCTATGAGAGATAAAGCAAATATTATATTGTTACTAACATCTTGAGAAGCAATGCAATTTGTCCTCTTATATATTAATCATCTGGTGCAAATGTAGTTGTGATAGCAGAATATATGCCAACCAGCTGATGCTCTGTTTTCATATTTATATGATCCTTAATTTGAGAGACTGTCCATTATGCTTATCAAAAAAATTCACTTCATCTTTGTCATCTCTCCCATCTAGTTGTGCTTCTGCTTTCCAAATCAATAAACCTTCAAAGTGCCTTGTAATAGTTACAGTATGTTTCTCCAGGGAGAAATTTTTGTATTAAGGTTTTGATGTTTTTGACATTGTACCAATTTCATTTGACAATGAATTGACAGTTGAGCAATACACTGAGCCATGCTGATAATTTATTACTATCCTTGTAATATTGCCTTTCAACCTAGAAACAGGAAGCTGTTATTTGTGACAACTGGCTTAAATTGTTTGTCATCTCATCAGTTTGGTTGTTTCATGAAAGAGAGATCAAGAAGTAAAATTTTATAATAAATTGTTAGGGTCTTTTTATTGTTATTGATGATAAAATTTCTGAGACTGACTATTCATGACAACTTAGCTTACACTATTTCTTTATTAATAACATTCACTATACTACCAACTCTCAATTATTTCAGTTCTGTGGTAGAAAAAATAAACAGAACACTTTGCCTCAAATCTCTTCTCTATAATCTATAGGAACATAAGTGGGTCATTTAATTATCTAAGATGCATTTCCTTCAACTATAAGAGAAACAATGATTAAAACTTTTTCAAACTTAAATTGTTATGAATAGGCCATTCCCTAGATTTCCTTGCCCGAATCTGCAAGAGCCCTATACAGTAGTATTTTTCAAGGGCAGCCTGCTGGAATTTTCTCTGATCTTTCAAGTTTCCATGTCTAATAAACAATTTCTCTGTATCAGGAAGCCTATCTTAGTATATTTGTAATAAGAGAAGTTTGAGATCAATGTAGTGCATAATTGAAAAGATTTAATTGAAAAGCTGATGAAAAATTTGTAACTTCCCATATTGAATTTGCCATATTAATTATGGAAATGAGACTAACTTTATGAAAAGCTAAGAGTACTAGGAATTCATCCTGAAAATGGTGGTGATGCTTTAGGGAGGATGAGGTTGTGTATTAGTCAGTGTTTTAGTTTGTTAAAGCTGCTGGAATGCAATACCCAGAAATGGAATGATTTTTAAAAAGAGAATTTATTAAGCTGCAAATTTATAGTTCTAATGCCACGAAAACATCCAAACTAAGGCACCAACAAGAGCTTGCCTTCAATCAAGAAAGATTGATGCTGTCCGGAAAACCTCTGTCAGCTGGAAAGGCACGTGGCTGGCATCTGCTTTTCCTTGGCTTCTGGACACCACTGTCAGCTGGGAAGATGCAAGCACAGGGTGACATATGCTAGTTTTCTCTCCTGGCTTCTCACTTCATAAGTATTCTCTGGGGGTGTTTTCCTTGTGCATTTGAAGGGTCTCTGGCTGTGCGGATTCTCTTGGCTCTTTCCAAAATGGTGCCTTCTTAAAGGATTTTGGTAAGTAACCCCACCTTGAATGATTGGAAATGCATATCCATGGAAACCACCTAATCAAAAGTTCCCACTCACGATTGGGTGTGTCACATCTCCTTGGAAACAACTTAATCAAAAAGATCCTACCTAGCAACATTGAATTAGGGTTAAAGAACACGAGTTTCTGGAGCATACTGCAGTTTCAAACCAGCATAATCAGTGTTCTTCAGAGAAACAGAACCAAAAATATATATATTTTAAGGGATTTATTATAAGAAATTGATTCATATGATCAAGGAGACTGGCAAGTCCGAATCCCATAGGGCAGGGTGCAAGCTGGAAACTACAATAAAGATGATACTGAAGTCCTTATTCTGAATTCCCTGGGGAAGCTGGACAGCCAAAATTCAAGGCATGAACCTATGCTGAAGTTGAGGTGGAAATATTTCTTCTGACTTTGAAATCTTCAGTTCTGGCTTTCATGACGTCCAACTTATGGAATGAGGAGATTGATGAAGGTAATCTGCTTTGTTCATCATAGATTCAATCACATGATTGTAGATTCAATCACATGATTGTAGTTAAAATCAATGGATTGCAGAAGCAATTCCCATATTTGGAATACCCTCACAGTAATAAGTAGGCCAGTGATTGACCAAATAACTGGACACTAAGTAACCTAGCCAAGTTGATATGAAATTTGCCATCATGAGATGGCAATTTATAGAGGCAGAGAAGATAACTTATAAGGATTCTTTTCTTAAGAATTTTTCTGTGGGTATTAGAACTCTGCTGACTAGCCAAGCATTCAGGAAAGCAGATTAAGAACTATGAGGTTACAGTATATTGCAGAAAGATGTTCCTCACCAAATCATAATGAGAATTGAACTGTGATAGAAAATGTAAGTGATCAGTTAAATTATCATAGAATAATAAAAATAGTACCATACAACACTATTAAGTATAGTTCATAGTTTATAATATAAACTATTATAATACTTTTTGTATATAGTACAATTATAATACTATTCTTTCATCAATTACAACAAAGGTTAAACACTAATGCAAGTTATTATAATAATATAAAGGTATTATATATGAAGCCTGTTATTTTTTATATGATTTTTCTGTAAACTTACAGCTTCTATAACTAAAAATACATATTAGGAATAACAAAAAATAAAATTTAGGTTATCATGGTGGATATTAACTTGGTACTAGAGGCGTTGGGCATCATATTTGGAAAGTAATAATTTTAATTTAACTCCTATTAATTTTATATTTGTTGGGAGATTTATCAACAGTTAATTTATACGAAGTCTAAATCCAGTGCCCTCTTGTGTGTCGGTTTCATTTCAGTAGCCTAAGAATAAGATGATAAAGTACAAACCAACCAAGCAGCAGATAAGCATTTAAACAAATTCCACACTCGGTATGTTTGAAAATTTATGGTCTTCATTTTTGTCTGGCTGTGGTTTCCTTAATACAGTGCACAAAAAAGGAGTTTGAATATCTTTGCTCACTGTTAGGAAGATATTTAAAGTACATAAAAAATACTTAAAATAAGCACTTCAAGGCTTCATACCCTCATAGAAGCTTTGAATAACCAGTAAGAAATTGGCAGAAGAATCCTTCACAAAGCTCCAGAAAATGGTTAAAGGGCTGCAGTCACAGAGCAAGCATGAATAAAAAAAAAGCTATTTAAAAGCAGTAGGATCTCTTGGCTCCCTGGTTGGTCAATCCACTACCCTTCACCAACCAGACATGGAGTCAACCGGTGCTTCCAGTGAAGACCCCTGCTTCTAGTTCCAGAGGGAGCAGAATAACCTCAGTGCACACACTGAGAGCATGTATGTGTAGCCCAATCTGTCTGAAGGACACTTGAGAGATTTATTCCAGAACTTGCCCTGTATGTAGAAGACAGCACACAGAGCTGTCCTACAGAACAGGGGAATTCCTAGGACAAAACGTGCATGCCCAAGGCAAGATGCAAGTGCAGAATGGACCAAGATTAACAAGTACATTGTGGCCTGGATCTATTCTCTGAATTCTTTGTGTGTGTAAGTTTTGAAGGAGAGCACTGGAAGAGTATACCGGTCAATCTGCAAAGACTAAGAAAGGTGTTTTCTTTTTCCTTCTTTTTTTTGTTTGTTTATGTTTTTTGTCAACTCCTGGCACTCGAGAAGAGCTGTGTCAAGAAGCTTAAGGAACAGATTATAAGATCCAGTGATAGCACTTAGTATATCAAAATGTCCAGGTTTAATTAAAAAATTACAAAACAGGCAAAGGAACAGATTAAAACATTAGAAACCGTCTATGGGGAGGACCAAACCAAGGACATACTGGAAAAATGTGTTAGAAAAAATGGACCAAAATATGCTCAAAGAAATAAAACAATGGCGAAGAACTAGAGGCTGTCAGGAAAATGATAGATGAACACAAGGAGAATATCCATATAGAGAGACAGAAATTATGAAAAAGGGCCAATCAGAGATGCAGACCACAGTGGCAGAAGTTAAAAATTCTTTAGAGGGCTCAACAGTAGATTTGACTGCCAGAAGACAAAAATCGATGAATTTGAAGATAAGAAAATTGAAATCATCCAGTCTGAGGAGCAGACAGAAGAAAGAAAACAGAGATGTGAACAGAACTAGGGGGAACTGTGGGATACCATCAAGCATACTGATATACTTATTGTGAAAGCCACAGGAGAAGAAAGAGATAAAGAAGCAGAGGGTACGTTACAAGAAATAATGGCTGAAAACTTCCCAAATTTAACAAAAGATGTGAATATATACATCCAAGATGCTCAGTGAACTTCAAACAGGGTAAAAGCAAACAAACCCACAGCATGCCATGTTTAATCAAATTGTCAAGTGGCACAGATAAAGAGAGAATTCTGAAAGTCAAAAAAGAGGAGCACTGTGCCCCATCCAAGGGTGCCTCAGTAAGATTAAATGATGATTTCTTATTAGAAACCATGGAGGTTTCTAAATCTACCGTAAACATCGCGAATAAAGCTGAGTGTGAGTATGGTTGAAAGAGAAAGGCTAGGGGCATATATGGCACCTGAAGGAAAAATAGAAGATAAAAACTGGAACTATATAACCCAGCAAAACTTAGAGTAGATAATGATGGTGAGTAATTGTACAAATATAAGAAAGCTTATACATGAACGAAAACAAACGTATCCTACCATTGCAAGATGTTAAAATGGAATTCTATATGGAAAATATAATCAATGCAAACTATGATCTAACATTACCAGTAATATTGTAATATTCATTAATTACAACAAAGGAAATATTCCAAAGCTAAATGTCAATAGGAGTGGGAAATAAGGGAGGGATACGGGATTTTTAGTTCTTTCTCTTTTTTTTTTTTCTTTTTCTTCTTTATTTGAAGGATTCAAAATGTTCTCATATAGATTGTGGTGGTGAATATATAACTATGTGATTATACCAGGAGCCATTGATGGTACTTTTAGGATGGATTGTATGGTGTATGAATAAAGCTATTTAAAAATTGAACAGAAATATATAAATTCTGAATAAGATGTTGTACTGGTTTGAATCTGTGGTGTACCCCAGAAAAGCCATGTCTTGTAATCCTCATTCAATATTACTGGGTGGGAGCTTTTTGATTATCCATGAAGATGTGGCCCACGCAATCGTGGGCTGTAAATTTTGATTAAATGATTTCTATGGAGATGTGTCTCCACCCATTCAAGGTGGGTTTGCTTACAGGAGCCCTTTAGAGAGAATCACTTTGGTAAAAGCCGTGAAAACCCACACAGTCAGAGACCTTTGGAGATGAAGAAAGAAAATGTCCCCGGGGGAGCTTCATGAAACAAAACGCCTGGTGAGAAAACTACCAGACATCATCATGTTCATCATGTGCCTTTTCAGTTGAGAGAGAAATCCTGAATGTCATTGGCCTTTCTTGAGTGAAGGTAACATCTTGTTGGCACCTTGATTTGAAAATTTCTATAGCCTTGCTTTAATTTGGACATTTTCATGGGCTTAGAACTTGTAAACTTGCAACTTAATAAATTCCCCTTCTTAAAAGCTGTTGCATTTCTGATGTATCGCATTCTGGCAGCTTGCAAACTAAAACAGATGTAGGAAGTGATATATACCAATTCACGGTTGGTAGGAAAGTAGCATATGAAGCCCTTCTGGAGGGCAGTGTGGCAGCTCCACAGGAAGCAAAGTATAGGGTTACCGTAGGAATCTGTAATCCCATTATTAGGTACATACTTGGGAAAAACTGAAAATGAGGACACGAATAGACATTTGCACACTGATGTGTGTGGCAGCATCATTCACGACTACTTATGAGCTGGCCCAAGGGTCCAACAACTGATGAGTGGAAGGGCAAACTGTGATGTATACATGTGATGGGATATTGTGTGGCTAAAGAAAGGAATGAGGTCATGAGTCATGAAATGAGGTAAATGAACCTTAAGGATATTATGATGAATAAAATAAGCCAGAAAAAAAGGACAAATATTGTATGGACTCACTAATACAAACTAACAATAATTAGCAAAGTCTAAAAATTAAATTCCAGAGTGTAGGTTATCAGGAGACAGATAGTGGGCTGAGATTGGGCAATCGATGATTAAGGAATATAGAATTTTCAATAAAGCTCGCTGTAAAGTTTGAAAATGAATAGCACAATATTGTGTGAAAACTAGAGCCTAGATTGTAAACTCTTACAGCAGTCACATTTATTCCTGAGTTTTAAGTCATTTCTTAATTCTGAGATGCTGCGCTCTTTGTGAACAGTCTGGAACTTTGAGTGTCTGTGTAACACTTGAGACTCAGAGTTAATTCTGCAGCTCTGAAAGTCGGCATTACTCCATACAGTAACTGTGAAGGAAGATGAAAAAGAAATCAGACTTCAGTTTGAGATATGAATGAAGCGGATCTTGTTAGGACTAAGGAAAATAAGAATACAGGTAAAGGATAATATTTTATTTTAAAGCTTCAACTTTTGTATAAGAACAAAGGAAGAGATGCTTATTTGGTCCAAAATTTAAATGCTCTGTAGCACACTATCTAATCTAACCTGTCTGGTCAGTTTATTTAAGCACCCTAATTAATGGGACCTAGAATAAGGGAAGAGGACTTGTTAATCTGTACAGGGTAATGTAAAACTGGTATTTTCCATAGAATTCGGGGCAGAAAATAGAAATAGTATTTGCAAAGTCCCTTCCGGGAATAGAGAATTATTCCATAGTTTAGCGTGGAACTATTAAACATCCCCCCTTGGGAATTCCCTAAATTCTCTCAAGCAATAGGGACTCCCAACCTAATAAGCCAAGTCTTAGATCTTGAGGCTCACCTTTATGAAATTTATTTCTGTAATGGCATAGCCAAACCTACTTTAAATTATGCCTATGAGCTACCTCCAGAGGACCTCTTTTATTGCTCATATGTGGACTCTCTTTCCAAGTCAACACTGAAAATAAATTCACTAGTCTCCCCTGATGTGGGGCATGACTCCCAGGGGTGTAAGTCTCCCTGGCAACATGGGATATGACTCCCAGAGATGAGCCTGGCTTTGGCATTGTGGGATTGGCAATATCTTCCTAACAAAAAGGAGGAAAAGAAAGAATATAAAGTTTTGGCAGCTGTGCGATTTCAAATACAGTTGAAAGGTCATTCTGGATGCTACTCTAATACAGGCTTCATCCGGTATTATAAATTGCTACAATATGCCAAGCCCCAACCAACAGTATTCTTGAAAACCCTAAAGAATACCCTGAACTATGTAAGACTCTATAAAAGTTGTAATTATCGAGTTTATTTTTTCAGAAACTCAAAGCCTCCAGATTGTTCTTATACCAGATAAGCCCTAAAACACAGAGGTACCACTTTCTCCAAGAATATCAGCCAGGTTCATTTCTCTACTCTTCTCAGCATGAAGAAGTTGGAATGGTTATTGTCCAGATATACCTGAAGATTGAGAAAATGATCAAATGAGTGGAAGGAATTGTAAGTGAGAAGTTAAGATTTAATAAACAATTATGACTGCTGACTCATTGTATAGATATTTCTTTTTAGTACCTAGTATATTAGAAAAACAAAAGAAATATCTGAAATTGTTGAACTGCAGTCCTGTAGCTTTAATCTTTGAAAATGACTGTGTAACTATATACCTTTTAACTTGTCACCATGTAATTATAAAAGACTTTTGACTGATACCCCCTTTATCCAGTGTACGAGTACATAAGAATAAAGTAATGACATGCTTGAAAAAAAAATAGCAGGAATACGTTGGAAATATGGGGAAAAATATGGCTATACAACCTATGCACAGTAGTTAATGGTACTACTTTAATAATCATTCACCAATTTTAAGAAATGTAACTTCAGTCAAAAATTAGTATAATTACAAAAAAGTGCTATCATCGATTGTAACAAATGTTCCACAACAATACAAATATTGGTGAAGGGGAGCTGGGTGGGAATCCTGTATTTTATGCATGCTTGCTCTGTAAATCCACAACTTCTTTAATGTTTTTTTTTTAACTAACAAAAAAAAATAAGAAAGAAACCATGGAGGCTAGAAGGCAGGGGAATGAATTATTTAAAGTGTTGAAAGCAAAAATTGCCAACTTAGAATTCTTTACCTGGAAAAATCGCCCTTCATAACGAGGGGAGAGATCAAGATACATTCAAATAAACAAAAGCTGAGGGAATTCTCAACACTCTCCGGGTGCTACAAGAAATGCTAAAGTGGGTTCTGTAGGTAGAAAGGAAAGGACCCAAGACAATCGGCTGAAGTCGCATGAAGAAATACAGATCTCCAGTAGAAATAATGTCAAGAGTAAAAGTAAACATCGGTGTTATTGTAGTGCTGGTTTGTAAAGCCATGTTTTATTGCCCATAGGATCTAAAAGCAAATGCAAAATATGTAATGGTAAAGCCGTGGTTTGGACTCATAATACATACACATGCAATCTGTTACAAGAACAACATAAAGGTGTGAGGGGCAGAGAGGTTACGGAGACAGTGTGCATATGCTGTTAAAGTTAAAATGGTATCAAAGCAAATGAGATTGTTACAGATTTTCTTTGCATAAGCACAAAGATAATATCAGAGAATATGCAAATTCTTAGAAACAGAAAGGCACGTATAGGTTGCCAAGGATGGAGGGCCGGAAGAAATTGGAAATTAAAGCAAAATGAATATAAGGTTTCTGTTAGGGGTGAAGAGTAAGTTCTAGTAATGGATACTGGTGAGCATACTTCAACATTGTGAATGGGATAAATTCCACTGAATTCTGTGTTTGGGAGAGGTTGGGATGGGAAGATTTATGCTATATATATATTTTCCCAATTTAAAAAAGAAAGAAGGAACAACAAGTAAAGAGATAATGGCAATTAAATGCAATACATGATAATGGCTCGGAACTAAGAACAGAGTAGAAAAGGTTAAAAGGACATTATTGGGACATAAGAAAAAACTGGAGTATGGAATGCAAGCTTTATATCAATTTTGAATTTCTTGAACTTCATAACTTCACCTAAGGTGATTACATATCATTTTTTTTGTAGGAAATGTATGTGGGAATACTGTGTTTTAGGAGTATGATGCGGAAATACTGATCTCAAATGTTGAGAAGATGGATGGATGGATGGATGGATAAATGGATGGATGGATAGATAGATAGATAGATGATAGATAGATAGATAGATAGATAGATAGATAGATAGATAGATAGATAGATAGATATGTATGACCAAGGTGACAAAATGTTAAAATTGATAGATTTGGGTATTGGGGGGAGGAGGACGTGGCAGGTGTGGGAATCCTCTGTATGGGTTTTTATTATTTTTATAACTGTCTTGTAAGTTTGAAATTATTTCAAAATAGACAGTCAAGAATAAGCATTTCAGCAGGTTAAACTCTGATGAGGGAAAGAAAGAGATCAAAATAACATTCTCATTTATTTCAAAAGATAAGATATAAATATTTACTTTTTAAACTTGGAAGAAATAGGTGTGTGAGTTGCTTATTGTGAACAAGTTGTATAACTTTTAATAAACACATAAAGAAGATGGAGTATAGAATAGGGAATCCTTAAAATAAACATGAGTACTTCATGAACTACCTTAAGATTAGAGGCCTCATGTAGAAAATGGTAAATTTCTATATAGAGTCAGGCAGAAAATTGTTACTCTTTTATAGGGAGATTTGAAGGTCTAGCTCTGTTATTTTAATGAGACAAACTGGCTAAATCTCTTACACAAGGAAATCTTAATTAAAAAATACACACACACATATTTTTTTATTCATTTTTAAGTGGTCATGGAGTTTAAAATATCTGCTTATTATTCTGTTTATGTTAAGGAAATTAGTGGGAATCAGCTGACCAAAGAATAAGAGGTAAAAAGCACTTAGATCTAAAGAGACACAAACTTTCTAAATATCCAATTCTTTTATTTCTCAGTGTAGTTGAGGACTCTGCTACTTAATAACCTGCAATGAAGAATCAATAAGTACTCACCCAAGAACTCTGCATAAATCAACAATCAATACACAATATGATTACTATAATGCATGAAATTCCATGATGATAATGCTTAAGCATTACAAATTGAGCATCAAAGAATAAATGAGTTTCATAGATTTGGCAAGATAAGAAATAATATTTTGAGGAATTCTCTGGGTGAATCCCTAGTGTATAACTTGATTGGTGTCTATTGGCATCCTCATAAAAAGAAAGACCACCCTGTTTGGAATTTTAGTTGTCTGATGTATTTTATCACAAAATGGAATAAATGTAAAAAGTTGAATTCAGGGAGACATGTTTCTGAAATGTAAGAAGATATTTTCCCATGAGGTGGAGTATCATAGTGAAGAAAAATTAATTATCCTGAGTTGAAATTATATATGTAGTGAAGTGGACTGAGCTTTCAATGATATTCTTTGTGGCCTTAAAGATCCTAAGCAGCCAGATTTTCAAGAATCATTGAGAGTCCTTTACACAAATTAGAGAAAACAATGTTTGAGGTAAACTATTTTATGAAATGCTCAAGTGTATTGTTTTGGGGGTTCTTGATTTTTTCTCATTGGAATTCACTGACAAAAATTCTTACACAGTCATGAGGGTGTATTATCTTATTCTTTGGAGACTGACTTAGAGAAGCTCTGAGGGTCTAAGCAAGGACTGTCACATGCTTAATACATATTTGTCAAATAAATGTGTACAATGAACAATATTAAATTTTCTAAACATATTTCACTACCCAGATTCTATTAGAAAAAATTATTTTGATTTATGGATATATGGTCAAGAATATTTCATTTGCAGATGAGTAAGTTTGTTTCTCCCGTTCAAATGTTTACTCTGAAAAAATGACCCTGGCTCCAGTGTTAGCTCTTATAATTCTAGACATTCTATTAAATTATATGTTTTAAAATTCTTGATTCCATGTGATTGCAGTTGTATAGAGAACAGATTAATTCACACTGAATATGGTACAAATTATGTAAATAAATTACAACATCATGAAAATTGGAGAAATAAAAACATTTTAATCATATTCATTGACAGGTAATATGAATAACAATTAATATTATTGTTTTTTTCATTTTTTATAAGACAAAGCATCATATTCTGTAATCTATTTACTACAAATCATAGAACCTAAATGAGCTAAATGTTGAATTTGGAGTCAAAAGATGGAAGAATCTAAATTTCTGAGTCAATATTTGCAGACTAGTCATCAACTAGGAGCCCCTGCATTTGATGTGAATGAGAAATAAGTTGTATTAGATTAGTCCATTAAGATAGAGGCGTTTATTGATTATGGCAACTAACTTATAAATGACATACAATGGAAGATACGTGATTTCCATGTTTGGCATTCTTACAAAGTACTGTGGTTGGGTTACAAATTAAAATAGGAAATATTGGGAGAAACATGTTTCTTTTTGGGAGGGAATGTGTTTAGTTTTGGACATGTAGAGATTGAAAGGGAAAGGGAGAACTCTAAGGGGCATTTTGTTTTCTGAATTAGGTATTTATGAGTTGCTTTCAGTCAATCCCCAAAGACTTACAACATTTGTAAAAATTCTATTTCTAGACCTGTAGAGCTAAGAACTAGAGACCCAGACTATAGACCCTGTGCTAATTTGAAGCTGTTGTGTACCCCAGAAAAGCCATGTTCTTTAATCCTGATGTAATATTGTTGGGTGGGATCTTTTGATTAAGTTGTTTCCATGGGGATGTGAGCCACTGAATTGGGAGTGGGATCTTTTGATCTGGTGGTTTCAATAGAAATGAGTCTCCACCTATTCAAAGTGGGTCACTTACTGGAGTCCTTTAAGAGGAAAGGAAGCGTTTGGGGAACAGTTACAGAGCCAACACAGAAGGAGATATATGGAGATGCAGAAAGAAAATGCCCATGAGGAAGCTGTTTGAAACCAGGAACCAAAGGACCTGCAGATGCCAGCCACACACCTTCCCAGCTGACAGAGTTGTTCCAGGCTTCTGGACATTTTTATGGTCTTAATACTGCAAATTTAACTTATTTCCTTTATAAAAGTACTCCCCCCTCATAAAAAAAAGGTCCAGCCTTTATTACATTTAATCAACAATAACAATAAAGTATGCAAAGAAATGAAGCTGGAGCCGAGCTGCCCGACCTCCCTACCCCCTCTCTTTCTCCGCCGGCCCACCGCGCGGCGCACGCGCCCCGCAGCAGCCGAGCCGCCCGACCTCCCTACCCCCTCTCTTTCTCCGCCGGCCCGCCGTGCGGCGCACGCGCCCCGCAGCAGCCGAGCCGCCCGACCTCCCTACCCCCCTCCTCCCCCTCCTGCTCCGGCTGCTCTCCAACCAACACGGTGCCCTCTTCCCCCACCTTCACCGTGCTCCTCCGCCACCAGCCTCGACAGCCTTGCCGCCCTCACCTTTCCTCCTCCAGAACAACTACTGGGGGAGTGGAGATAATACAGAGCAGCTCCTGGAGCCACGAGGGAGATTAAAGGGACAGCGTACCCCATCCTGGAACGGCTGACTATCTGGGAGAACCAGCTCCGGTGAGATCACCAAGGGGCACGGGCTTTCCTGGGTGGGACAGCAAGCGACCGGAGTCCCTCCCTTCCACCTTCCCAGGCCAGCTGGTAGAATTGGACAGGCGGTCCCCTTAGGCCGCGGCGGCTGGTGCCCCCACCACACGAGGCCCCCCGGAACAACTGAGATAGTTGGGTCGGAAATCCCCAGACTGCGGAGAACAGTGACCGGGGGATCCCTTCCAAACACGTGACTCCCCCGTCGGCTGGGAACAGTGCACTCTCCCGGGCTGCGACAGCTGGCGCCCTCCCGCCACGCTTGGTGCCCCGGGCCGACTAGCTAATTTGGCCGGACGCTCTCCTGTGCTGCGACAGCCGGCGACCCTCCCCGCGTTTGGAACCCCGGGCCGGCTGGCATTCTTCCAAGACGCTTCGGTTGCCGAACCTCCCCTACGGCGAGAGTTTTCCAGAGTTGAGGGACCCACAGCAACTTTCGCTGGTGGAACCCACAGACAGGCGTGTGCCACGTGCGCCACCTACTGGGCAGGATAGAAAGAACAGAACCGAGAGACTGCGCAGAAAAATCTTTCTACCTGTGGGGTCGAACACCCGGGGAAATCTGACTAAATGCCCAGACGCCAGCAGAAGATAACGGATCACGCTCAGAAAATTGAACATATGGCCCAGTCAAACGAAGAAACCAATAGTTCAAATGAGATACAGGAGCTGAAACAACTAATGCTGAATATACGAACAGAAATGGAAAACCTCTTCAAAAACGAAATCGATAAATTGAGGGAGGACATGAAGAAGACATGGGCTGAACATAAAGAAGAAATAGAAAAACTGAAAAAACAAATCACAGAACTTATGGAAGTGAAAGATAAAGTAGAAAAGATGGAAAAAACAATGGATACCTACAATGACAGATTTAAAGAAACAGAAGATAGAATTAGTGATTTGGAGGATGAAACATCTGAACTCCAAAAAGAAACAGAAACTATCCGGAAAAGAATGGAAAAATTTGAACAAGGTATCAGGGAACTCAAGGACAATGTGAACCGTACAAATATACGTGTAGTGGGTATCCCAGAAGGAGAAGAGAAGGGAAAAGGAGGAGAAAAACTAATGGAAGAAATTATCACTGAAAATTTCCCAACTCTTATGAAAGACCTAAAATTACAGATCCAAGAAGTGCAGCGCACCCCAAAGAGATTAGACACAAATAGGCGTTCCCCAAGACACTTACTAGTTAGAATGTCAGAGGTCAAAGAGAAAGAGAGGATCTTGAAGGCAGCGAGAGAAAAACAATCCGTCACATACAAGGGAAACCCAATAAGACTATGTGTAGATTTCTCAGCAGAAACCATGGAAGCTAGAAGACAGTGGGATGATATATTTAAGTTACTAAAAGAGAAAAACTGCCAGCCAAGACTCCTATATCCAGCAAAATTGTCCTTCAAAAATGAGGGAGAAATTAAAACATTCTCAGACAAAAAGTCACTAAGAGAATTTGTGACCAAGAGACCAGCTTTGCAAGAAATACTAAAGGAAGCACTAGAGTCAGATACAAAAAGACAGAAGAGAGAGACATGGAGAAAAGTGTAGAAAGAAGGAAAGACAGATATGATATATATAATACAAAAGGCAAAATGGTAGAGGAAAATATTATCCAAACAGTAATAACTCTAAATGTCAATGGACTGAATTCCCCAATTAAAAGACATAGACTGGCAGAATGGATTAAAAAACAGGATCCTTCTATATGCTGTCTACAGGAAACACATCTTAGACCCAAAGATAAATATAGGTTGAAAGTGAAAGGTTGGGAAAAGATATTTCATGCAAACAACAACCAGAAAAGAGCAGGAGTGGCTATACTAATATCCAACAAATTAGACTTCAAATGTAAAGCAGTTAAAAGAGACAAAGAAGGACACTATATACTAATAAAAGGAACAATTAAACAAGAAGACATAACAATCATAAATATTTACGCACCGAACCAGAATGCCCCAAAATACGTGAGGAATACACTGCAAACACTGAAAAGGGAAATAGACACATATACCATAATAGTTGGAGACTTCAATTCACCACTCTCATCAATGGACAGAACATCTACACAGAAGATCAATAAAGAAATAGAGAACCTGAATATTACTATAAATGAACTTGACTTAACAGACATTTATAGGACATTACATCCCACAACAGCAGGATACACCTTTTTTTCAAGTGCTCATGGATCATTCTCAAAGATAGACCATATGCTGGGTCACAAAGCAAGTCTTAACAAATTTAAAAAGATTGAAATCATACACAACACTTTCTCAGATCATAAAGGAATGAAGTTGGAAATCAATAATAGGCGGAGTGCCAGAAAATTCATAAATACATGGAGGCTCAACAACACACTCTTAAACAACAAGTGGGTCAAAGAAGAAATTGCAAGAGAAATTAGTAAATACCTAGAGGCAAATGAAAATGAAGACACAACATATCAAAACTTATGGGACGCAGCAAAGGCAGTGCTAAGAGGGAAATTTATTGCCCTAAATGCCTTTATCAGAAAAGAAGAAAAGGCAAAAATGCAGGAATTAACTGTCCACTTGGAAGAACTGGAGAAAGAACAGCAAACTAATCCCAAAGCAAGCAAAAGGAAAGAAATAACAAAGATTAGAGCAGAAATAAATGAAATTGAAAACATGAAAACAATAGAGAAAATCAATAAGACCAGAAGTTGGTTCTATGAGAAAATCAACAAGATTGATGGGCCCTTAGCAAGATTGACAAAAAGAAGAAGAGAGAGGATGCAAATAAATAAGATTAGAAATGAAAGAGGAGACATAACTACTGACCTCACAGAAATAAAGGAGGTAATAACAGGATACTATGAACAACTTTACGCTAATAAATACAACAATTTAGAAGAAATGGACAGGTTCCTGGAAAGACAGGAACAACCAACTTTGACTCAAGAAGAAATAGACGACCTCAACAAACCAATCACAAGTAAAGAGATTGAATTAGTTATTCAAAACCTCCCTAAAAAGAAAAATCCAGGACCAGACAGCTTCTCATGTGAATTCTATCAAACATTCCAGAAAGAATTAGTACCTACTCTCCTCAAACTCTTCAACATAATCGAAGTGGAGGGAAAGCTACCTAATTCATTCTATGAAGCCAACATCACCCTCATACCAAAACCAGGCAAAGATATTACAAAAAAAGAAAACTACAGACCAATCTCTCTAATGAATACAGATGCAAAAATCCTCAATAAAATTCTAGCAAATCGTATCCAACAACACATTAAAAGAATTATACATCATGACCAAGTAGGATTCATCCCAGGTATGCAAGGATGGTTCAACATAAGAAAATCAATTAATGTAATACACCATATCAACAAATCAAAGCAGAAAAATCACATGATCATCTCAATTGATGCAGAGAAGGCATTTGACAAGATTCAACATCCTTTCCTGCTGAAAACACTTCAAAAGATAGGAATACAAGGGAACTTCCTTAAAATGATAGAGGGAATATATGAAAAACCCACAGCTAATATCATCCTCAATGGGGAAAAATTGAAAACTTTCCCCCTAAGATCAGGAACAAGACAAGGATGTCCACTATCACCACTATTATTCAACATTGTGTTGGAAGTTCTAGCCAGAGCAATTAGGCAAGAAAAAGAAATACAAGGCATCAAAATTGGAAAGGAAGTAAAACTATCACTGTTTGCAGACGATATGATACTATATGTAGAAAACCCAGAAAAATCCACAACAAAATTACTAGAGCTAATAAATGAGTACAGCAAAGTAGCAGGCTACAAGATCAACATTCAAAAATCTGTAGCTTTTATATACACTAGTAATGAACAAGCTGAGGTAGAAATCAAGAAACGAATCCCATTTACAATCGCAACTAAAAGAATAAAATACCTAGGAATAAATTTAACCAAAGAGACAAAAAACCTATATAAAGAAAACTACAAAAAACTGTTAAAAGAAATCACAGAAGACCTAAATAGATGGAAGGGCGTACCGTGTTCATGGATTGGAAGACTAAATATAGTTAAGATGTCAATCCTACCTAAATTGATTTACAGATTCAATGCAATACCAATCAAAATCCCAACAACATATTTTTCAGAAATAGAAAAACCAATAAGCAAATTTATCTGGAAGGGCAGGGTACCCCGAATTGCTAAAAACATCTTGAGGAAAAAAAACGAAGCTGGAGGTCTCGCGCTGCCTGACTTTAAGGCATATTATGAAGCCACAGTGGTCAAAACAGCATGGTATTGGCATAAAGATAGATATATCGACCAATGGAATCGAATAGAGTGCTCAGATATAGACCCTCTCATCTATGGACATTTGATCTTTGATAAGGCAGTCAAGCCAACTCACCTGGGACAGAACAGTCTCTTCAATAAATGGTGCCTAGAGAACTGGATATCCATATGCAAAAGAATGAAAGAAGACCCATCTCTCACACCCTATACAAAAGTTAACTCAAAATGGATCAAAGATCTAAACATTAGGTCTAAGACCATAAAACAGTTAGAGGAAAATGTTGGGAGATATCTTATGGATCTTACAACTGGAGGTGGTTTTATGGACCTTAAACCTAAAGCAAGAACACTGAAGAAGGAAATAAATAAATGGGAGCTTCTCAAAATTAAACACTTTTGTGCATCAGAGAACTTCATCAAGAAAGTAGAAAGACAGCCTACACAATGGGAGACAATATTTGGAAATGACATATCAGATAAGGGTCTAGTATCCAGAATTTATAAAGAGATTATTCAACTCAACAACAAAAAGACAGCCAACCCAATTACAAAATGGGAAAAAGACTTAAACAGACACCTACCAGAAGAAGAAATACGGATGGCCAAGAGGCACATGAAGAGATGCTCAATGTCCCTGGCCATTAGAGAAATGCAAATCAAAACCACAATGAGATATCATCTCACACCCACCAGAATGGCCATTATCAACAAAACAGAAAACGACAAGTGCTGGAGAGGATGCGGAGAAAGAGGCACACTTATTCACTGTTGGTGGGAATGTCAAAGGGTGCAACCACTGTGGAAGGCAGTTTGGCGGTTCCTCAAAAAGCTGAATATAGAATTGCCATACGACCCAGCAATACCATTGCTAGGTATCTACTCAAAGGACTTAAGGGCAAAGACACAAACGGACATTTGCACACCAATGTTTATAGCAGCGTTATTTACAATTGCAAAGAGATGGAAACAGCCAAAATCTCCATCAACAGAAGAGTGGCTAAACAAACTGTGGTATATACATACGATGGAATATTATGCAGCTTTAAGACAAGATAAACTTGTGAACCATGTAATAACATGGATGGACCTAGAGAATATTATGCTGAGTGAATCCAGCCAAAAACTAAAGGACAAATACTGTATGGTCCCACTGTTGTGAACGGACATTCGAGAATAAACTTGAAATATGTCATTGGTAACAGAGTTCAGCAGGAGTTAGAAACAGGGTAAGACAATGGGTAATTGAAGCTGAAGGGATACAGATTGTGCAACAGGACTAGATACAAAAACTCAAAAATGGACAGCACAATAATACCTAATTGTAAAGTAATCATGTTAAAATACTGAATGAAGCTGCATCTGAGCTATAGGGTTTTTTTTTGTTTTTGTTTGCTTGTTGGTTTGTTTGTTGTTGTTGTTTTTTACTATTACTACTACTTTTATTTCTTTTATTTATATTAACATTTTATATCTTTTTCTGTTGTGTTGCTAGCTCCTCTAAACTGATGCAAATGTACTAAGAAACAATGATCATGCATCTATGTGATGATGTTAAGAATTACTGAGTACATATGTAGAATGGTATGATTTCTAAATGTTGTGTTAATTTCTTTTTTTTCTTTCCGTTAATAATAAAAAAAAAAAAAAAAAAAAGAAATGAAGCTGCACATGCTCAAAGATCTAGGACATCTCTGAGGATCAGAAAAGTGTAAAGGGAAGGCATTAAGAAATGGAGCATGCAGTTATGGAAAGAAGAGTGGGAGTATGATGAAAATGCCAAATGTAACCTACTTTACAATTTGCTTATTGGGGAATATATAAGATCTGCTGTGAGTGAAATTGCCTCTTCAGAAAATAAATAACTCACAATCCTTAAATATTATCATTTTAAAATAGGAGATTTCATTACATAGGAAAAAACCACATATTGAAAACTGAATCCCAACTCTACCACTATCATCATGGTCTAGATTGAATGAGGAATTAGGTATCTGTTTCCTCCTGATTCAAATGTGAATATCATTTACCTGGATGGGTTATTACGAGGATTAAAGATCATGACTGAAGGGTTCCTAATATGCTGGAATTATGGTAGATTATTAATTGCCGTGGATAGTTATTATGTACATATCATTTATTTAAGGGAAATAAATTTCACTGAATCTTAAATTCAGGAACACAAAGAGCATGTCACATATGACTCTTTTTTACTACAGATCATTTTATGGTCACCATGCTTACTGTGTGGTCCCAAATATTGGAGTTAGGAGATCCCAGCACTTCCTTCATAAGTGTAAATTATACTCTGAAAACTGACTAAGTCCAAAAAACAAAGTTTAATTCTAAATTTTCTAACCATATTTTTTTAAAACTTAGTAAGAAATCCAGCCATTGGTTGGATAAACTAAGAATTTGAAATGCAAAAAGCTCATTTGAACAACTGAAACACAGGGAGCCCAGAATAAGAATGTGGGCCTTTAATCCTATATAGCTTGATATAATGCTTGGATACATCCCAGAGTATATTAAGCAGATAATCAAAAAGAATTGGCAAAGTCCCTTGAGGGATGGGAGAAAAAATATGAAATTATTAAACTTTACCAGCAGGAAATCCCCTTATACTGCATCAAATTTTAAGGACACTCAAATCAATAGGCCATGCCTTTGATCTTGAGATTTACTCTTGTGAAGCTTATGTAGGTAGCAAAGAAACTTAGCCTATGTATAGGTATGTCTAAGAGTTAGTTCTGGAGGACCTGTTTTTATTCCTCAGATGTGGCCTCACCGTCTCTAAGACCAACTCTGCAAGTGAAATATCAAGTGGGACATGACACTCAGGGGTGAAAGTCTCCCTGGCAATGTGGGAGATGACTCCCAGGGATGAATCTGGCCCTGGCACCATGGGATCAACAATTCCATCCTTACCAAAATGGGGAAAAGAAGCATAACTAATAAAGTATCAGTGGCAGAAAGAGTTCAAGTAGAGTTGAGAGGCTACACTGGAAGTTGCTGTTACGCAAACTTCAGTTAGGCATTACTACCTATCATAACCTATCAAACCACAACCAGGACCATTTCAGCCAATCCTAAAGAATCGGATCCATGGGCTAATGTAATTTCCCATAAAGCTACACCCTCCAGATGGGTCCCTGGACCAGATAAGTCCTGAAACCTAGAGGGCCTAGGCTCTCCAGAAATCAGATAGTACCATCTCCCTACTCCATTTTATTGAGAGGCCCTTCCAACATGAAAAAGTTATAATGGGCACAGCCCAAACACCCCTAAAGAAAAGGGTAGAAAGCTCAAGATGATGGTGGAGTTATACAAAGAAAATAGGATTTAACAAATGACTACGATTTCTGACTTATTAAATTGATATAATTTTTAGTCTCCAGTATTTTAGAACACCTGTAGGAAGGATTCGTCTTAATGTTAAAATTAACACAACTAGAAGTAAAAACCTGAAATTGTGGAATTGTAACCATGTCAAACTCTGAAATAAGTTTTACAACAAACTGTAGTGCTGTGCTTTGGAAATGTATTACTTTTTTTGTATATCTGTTATTGTTCTAGTTTGCTAGCTGCCAGTAAGCAATATACCAGAAATGGAATGTGTTTTCTTAAAAAGGGGAATTTAATAAGTTGTTAGTTTACAGTTCTAAGGCCAAGATAATGTCCCAATTAAACCAAGTCTATAGAAATGTCCAATCTAAGGTATCCAGAGACAGATACCTTGGTTCACGAAGACTGATGAAGTTCAGGATTTCTCTCTCAAGTAAGAGGGCACATGGCAAACTCGGTCAGTGTTCCTCTCTCATCTGGAAAGGCATGTGGCAAACACAGCATCATCTGCTACCTTTCTCTCCTGGATTCCTGTTTCATGAAGCTCCCCGGGAGGCATTTTCCTTCTTCATCTCCAAAATCGCTGGCTGGTGGACTCTGCTTCTCGTGGCTACATCGTTCTGCTTTCTCAGAATTTCTCTTTCTCCAAAATGTTTTCTCTTTTATAGGATTCCAATAAACTAATCAAGACCCACCCAAATGGTGGGTCCTCTTTAACAACCACTCTTGATTGAGTCACATCTCCAGGGAGATGATCTAATTACAGCTTCAAACATACACTACTGAATAGGGATTAGAAGAAACGGCTGGATTTATAAAATGGGGTTAGGATTAAAACATGGCTTTTTTAGGGTACATGCATCCTTTCAAACCAGCACAGTTGTTTTTCACAAAAAAAGAAAGTCAATTGTGGAGAAAAATATATATAAGGCTTCTAGCCTCCTATATTCTGGAGCAGCTAGAAGGAAAAATCTGAGAGGATTGTAGGGTAGCCCATGACAATTTCTAGGATCTGTCCTGTAACTACTAGTTGAAGAGGGCTTTGAAAATTATTGCTTTTTTATTTCTCTGCTTTGTATATATATTATGCACTATATGTACAATGATAATACTATACTATAAAAATGTTTTTTTTTTAAAAAAAAGCCATTGCACAATTATAATTTGTCACTTAATGAAGGTGGGAAACAAAATAGGGAATTGTTAATTTAGATATTTTTAGTATTATTTCATATTTCTTTAAAATGATAGAGAAATAAATAAGTGTACAGAAATAATATTTTATAATATTCACTGAAAATTTTTCCTATTAGAATGAGCTTCCAATTATGTAATAATATTGAATAGAGAATAAAAATAAAGCATAGACACTTCTATTATACTAAAATAATACCTTATATTCAATCAGGAACAAACATGTTGGAAAAAATGAATAACAGAGATTTGTACACATTATGATCATAAAAGTTTATATTCTAGTCATGATTAGTGGATTTGAAAATGTGCCTACCTCTGGTAACTGGCACACATGTGACGCTAAGTTAGATGGTATATTTACATCACGTCCATATAGTTGCTTATGACACCCAAGGGAAAACCATTCTTTTAAATGTATTTGCCAAGGTTGATTCACAGAGCAAATATAGAAAAAACAAGACAGATTCAAACAAAGTAACTCTGGTAGAAATTTCTTGAGAATTTCATGGGAGGGTCTTAACTCATCTTTTTTTCATTATTATCTTGTCAAACTGGTAGTATGCTATACTATATAATGCTTAAAACAGATTGTGATATGTAAGTAATATGTAAAAAACTATATTCTTAAATGTAAAAGAATCAAGCAACAAGTTTACATTTGATTAACAATCCAATTTCTGAAACATCTGTAGGAAGGATTTGTCTTAATGTTAAATTTAACAAATGAGAAATCCCAATGATTTAATACATATTTACTGCATCATTCATTCATCCACACTACTAAAAATAAAGACATCATTTTTCTCTTAGTTTTATTATTAGAGAACATTAATGCCTACACAGTTCCTGCCATCCAGTGAAAAAAAATTCATCAAGTATCCAGTAAATGAATTAGTGTATGATACAGGATGTGAACTATTGTGACTATGTAAACAAAACTCAGTTCTTACTTGCTGTAACTTGTTTCTTGTTCTATCCCCAGAATTCTGTAATCTTTGGGAGAACTCATTGCTTTCCTATGTTCTAAAGTAGAAAATATCTGAGGAACACCTCTTAACTTACTACAGTTTTGATATGTGTTTTATGAGCCAAAGACAATGTAACATGGGGAATATTTTCCAGTAGAAATGAAAAAGAAAAGCAAAGATATATCATACAAAGTTTTATGGACAAAATTGATAACGTGAAAATTGAAACTGTTTATCAAAACGTTAGTGTGTGGATATGTTTTAAAAAACAAAATTCTAGTTTTCAAAACATCGCACTTTAAAAAAGGAGAGGAAAAGTTTTAAACCTCATGGTTTTTGTTGTAACTCTAATTGGTAAAAATACACCTCAAAATATAATTGGCAAATGCATAAAATGGTAGATGAGAAAATTTGGGAAGTGTTATATTCAAACATCTGGGTTTTAAGACATGGGATTTAGCAAGCAACTGTTAATTCTTTAGAGTTTTCATTCTTATGGCTAAATAAGACATTCTGGAGGTGAAGCAAGGAGGTGACATTAATACCCCATTTCAAATATCATATAACCAATATGTGATGTCATAGACTATATAGCTGGGCTACAGTACTACACATTTTTCCAAGGATAACATTTTTCTTAATGTTTGATTCATTTACAACATTTAAGAAAAATCATATGGTCACTTAGAATTTAAGTAATAAAATGCTACTTTATATTTCAAATGTAAGGGAAAGAGAACATATTACCTAAAATCAAAGCATTTATACCCACCCCTAGTCCTATCCAATGTCTCTGCACACAATTTTTATGAAAGTGTCAGTCCTTTATTGTCAGTAAAATGTTGCCAATAGCTGAAATTTGTATGTGGCTTAACTCGATTTTCCTAAAATTTGTTGAAGTAAGGTTTATGACTTAGAATATATTTACATGAAACACAAATCTAAAAAAATCCCACAAATTTCATTTTTGTAGACCATTTTAGCTTCCATTCTAATCAGACATTTCCCACTTTGGGCAGAGATCTGGATCACTTTATTTCATGGCCATCACCAGTTCCTTAGAAGTTATCCATTTAATGGGAAAGCCTTGTTTTGGAGTGACATCTTAATAAAAAATAAACAAAAAGCACTTAGAGAAAATGAATTACCATGAACTAAATTCTGCTTTCCTGATCTTCAATCAAAAATTGATTTAAAACATCACAGAAATTGACAGTTAAAAAATTATACATATAAAATTTTAAGTATAACATTTTTACATAAAAATTATATATATGGGGGTGTATATATAGAGAACCCAATAAAGAGAAACATATGAATGAAAACACTTCTTGTTCAAAGAATATATTTCCCTAGACATATAAGCCCCTTTAATTTTCTTCAAATGAATGCCAGTTAGGTGGTATAACTTGTATTTTGTAAGTTCTTTCATTGCTGTTAGATTCCATAATATAATGAAATGACCCTAATATGCTATCCTTTAGAATGTTAACCAGACTATGCAGGAAATTGCTTGAGACCAAAAACGGAACTAACTACTGCAGGATTGCTGCTCTTTAACTCTTTGGAGAGATATATTTAAAAGAATTTCATCTGAATAAGCAAATCCCTCTAATTTGAAATAGCGTTCTTTCTCGTCAGTGTTTCTCTCCTCTTGATCCATATTACTCATTCTCTGGAGATGGATTGGGTTCCAGCAACTTTTTTGAACACCTGGGAGGAGTAAGACTTGGCTACTTGCCACCATTACAGACTCATTTCTCTTCTGTCCACTTAATTAATGAGTCCTTCTCCAGAGATCCCAATGTGATACAAGGTGTTAAGTGACTGTAGACCACCCAGAGTGAAAGAATGTCTACAGTAATCACCAGAGGATGCACTTTCATAATCACTTAAGAAGCTGTCATCTTAAATTAATACAATATAAAATGGCAGAGCACACTCTGGTGCCTTTTGAATAATTAGATCTATGAACATAACACTGGGTCTTGGGTATTCATGTTAAGGCAGTAACTTCAACTGAAAAGGGAAAGAATGCTTGGGTAGCACATACAGAATTAAAAGCAAATGTCTTAGAGTTCTCCAGAGAAACCATAACCAATAAAGGTTATATATTAAATGTATTTATTGACATATTTCAGAAAGAGTGATGTTTATGTTTTCAATCCAAATTCTTAACAGAAACTGGTGGGCTGGAAATCAGGAATAAGTGAAAGGTGTTGTCTTGAAAGAAAATTCCTTCATGTTCCTGGAACCTTCAGTTCTTTGCATTCAAAGCCTCTAACTATTTGATGAGGCTCACCCACATTATGGGGGTGGGGGGAATCTCCTTTACTTAAATTCAAATGATAATAGATGCTAATTAACAAAATACCTCCACCACAGCAAGTAAGCCAGTGTTTGACCAAATAACTGGACACCATAACCTAGTCAAGCTTACACATAAAATTAACCATTGCAGGACGCATCACTCAGTAACTATGAAGGATCATTTCAGAACACAGTATGGGTCCTTTTTACTACAACTACTACTACTACTGCTAGGGAAAGGTAGCCTCACTTATACCTAGAATGGGCATAGGGGTTTTTATTGATCTACCCTTTCCTCTCCTGCCAAGTCATCCCACTCTCATCATGTTTGACTGGCCCAACAGTCAAAGCTAAAAGAATGAAAAGAAAACTTGTCTTCATGACAGAAGATTAGGCAAAGAATATTTAGAAAATAATTATTCATCAGTAAGTTAGTTAGGCCTAGATTGCACTAGACATGGTTTTCTGTTCAAAAATAGCACTACTTATTTAATTTCTGCTTGTTGAATTCAACCTTCTATAAATAAATCCAGTTCACACAAAGAAGCTTTAATCAGGACCATCATCTTTCCAGTACTCTTACCTCTAGAAGTGAGACTGCCTCCTGCTGCCCATATAAACTGTTTAGGTTCAACCTTGGAGTTTCTGATTTCTCCTTTCTTGTCTTTGAATTCCTTATGACAGGTCCAATTCCCCAAATAGGTTTTCACTTTAGTCACTTTGTATTTTCCTTGTTACCATGACAGCTCTCAGGATACAACCACAAAAGGTAAGAGGTAACCTCTGATAGTGGTGAAACGCCTGCTGTTGGGAGCATAATTGATGGAGGGTCCCAGCTGCTGTGCTCTAAACTCAGTGCCAAGTTTGCACAGAGGACGCATTTCCCACTGGCTGATCTTAGGCAATGACCAAGCAAGGCCACTAAAGGAGGTCCATTTTCATGAGAGATTGGACTCCTTTGTTGAGCAACTTGGACCCTAGAATTTTCCATCAACTTGGCCAAAATTGTCTTAGAAGAGCACTGCAATTTGAAAACCTACCTCTAACCCTCCTTCTTTTCTTCTCTTCTTCATAGGCATCAGGCCCTTACCTCAGTCTGATGGCCCGGGCCCCTTCTCTAGCTCTCTCTTCTTTTTTCCCTCACAGGTGTTTCCCCCAATAAAGTTTTTAATTTTTCAAATCATTAATCCCACTTTGGTGTCTGCTTCTTAAGCACCCAAACTAGCATGTGTTCCAATTACAGTCTTCTATTTGTCAAATCTACCCAACCTGCTATGGGTTTCTTTGTTTCATTTGATTAATGGAAGAGTTATACTAGATGATGTTAATACCCTTTATTATTATAAGTAACAATATCCTAATTTGATACAGATTCCCGGAATAGTGCACGGAAGGTTATTTTAGAAAGTTTTTTCTGCTTTTCCATGTTTTAAAATTCGTGAATCATCTGGATATTAGCCATATATTGAAGTCATTTTTAATATTAAGCACAGTTCTGAAACTCTAGCACAAATACATGTATTTCCCGTTTCTTTAAAAATTATATTTGAATTGGAAAAAGATTCAAATTACAAGTTTCTACTGTATATCTAATTTTATAAAGTCTTAATTTGTTCCAGTTAATAATATTTCATTAAATGTTATAGTAGAGAAATGTTAGTAACACTCTTAGTGCTTAGAGAAATCGTCATTTCTCTTAGTGCTTGTGGCTTTTTAAGAAATAAGACTATAGGGGCAAGAAGATCAATTTGAGTGATTTTAAATGTTTTAATTCATTTTATATGCAAAAAAATGTGTTAACTCAAAGACTTTACTCGCATGTTATAACTGGTTATGAAGGAATAAAATATATAGCAATAAGGTTTTCTTGTTTATTCTCCTTTTTGTACTGAAAATATGAACCGCTCAAAGCCGGTGCTGCCGGGTTGGTGAAGATGAGGAAGGTGAGCGGCATGCTGAGAAGATTTAAAGACATTCCTTTATGAGGCCAAGCAGCAGGATCGCTGTTGGACTTCAAAAGCAGGTGACTCTACAGGTGAGCTGGAGGACAGTGGAGAAGAGAGGGGAAGGATATAAGGATAGCAGGGAGTGAGGGATGTATACATGCACAGTTTTTCAAAGGGACAGAAATCTTGTGATAAGTGAAAGGTGGGAGGAGAAAATAAGAATCAATGTGATATACAGGAAAGATTTGGAAGACCAAAACAGTTTCAAGAAACTAGAAGGCTGCAGATGATGGCCAACCATTACATTCTCAGAATACCAGTTAAAGAGCAAAATCAACCCAATATTTTGCTCTTTTTTCGGTTCTGTAAGGCCATTGAAGGGAGTGAAATCGTCATTTTTCTTTAATTACTGTAGGGAATAAATTGTTCAAGAGAGGTTTCTCTAATCCTCTTTTGGTTCTGCATCTTGATATATTCAGCACTCAATGAATTTCCAAGGAAAGACTAAGTACCCAATAAATGTTGTTTGTATTTTAATAAATGAATATCTTTTGAATTAACTGATATCAAATTTGAATCATCTGCTTTCACTTGAAAAACAAGCAAGCAGCATTATTGTGTGTATGAGATCACATCTTATGTGGAAAATTAGATAGGGGCTCATTTTTAAATAATTTTATATAAAAATAGAAACAATGATTCAAATAGAAAATTTAGAGTAGAAAAAGTATGAAAAGATTCCCAATTTTAATAATAATATAAGAAATATAAAAATGTATAAGATATGTTGAGGTATTTATCATCTACCAGCAAATGAACAGATAAGCAAAAGTGAAAAAGGCTCAATAATTCCGTGTTTACAAGAATATGTGAAAGTAAGCCATTTCATATCTTTTTTTATAAGCTTTATATAGAAGAAAACTTATTAAAATGTAAAGTATAAACACAAAAAAGTAAAGTTTGCTTTCCTTTAAATATAGTGCAATTATGAAAATAAAAATATGCATGACTTAAATGGCTACTAATAAGAACGAAATAAATAATTCAAATTTCAGCCATAGAATGTAATACAATGAAACCTGTTAAAAATTAAGGAGATATTTATGTATCGATACAGAAAACATCATATGTTGTTCCACAGCACTACTTAAATATCATCTTAATATAAAAACATACACATATGTATATGTGTATATTTATAACCACACATGTATGAATACATATTTCTGTGCATGTGTTTCATGAAGGAATTTATAAAGTTTCTGCAAACCATTATATATAGCTGTTCTAGTTTTGCTTTCAAATAATAATGCACACGTTTGTGTGCCAACATGAAAATTACAGAGATAACCAAGTTGCTAATAGTGATAAACTTTAGGCAGGGGGTATAATTGGGCATTTTCACTTTGTATTTTGTAAGATTCTGTATGATTGGGAATGTTTAGAAAATAAGAATGAATCACTTTCACAATCAGGAAAATATAACAATAATTCTAATTATTTTAAAGTTTTATAAGCATAATTATTAACAGATTTTGTAATTTAAATAATTAGCTTATTCTTATTTTTGCGTTCTACTTCTGCTCTCATTCTGTAAGCTAATTCTCTTAATTCTATTTTAATAATTTTTGTTTTTTTTCTTTAAGCAGAAAATGCAATTAAATATTTAGCATTCATAAAAAGGTGGCAAAATCCTATTATGTCACTTGTGGCTTACGTATATTGCTATATTGTTGCTATAAAGTGTTTGTGTGTGATTCAAATATTTCCAAGTATTTGTTTTTGTAACATACAGGTGTTTTCCCGTGAACATGGAAATATTACAAAAATTGCTATTGCAGGCTCTCATGTATCTGGCAAGGAATGCCTTATCATTATTACATAAAAGCTTACTAATACACTGTCTAGGGTTCAGCCAGCCTATGAGCACAGATTTACAGAATAAGAGGATCTATTGAAGCAGTCATTCCTTAAAGTCAATGTTTGATGACTTTTTGTTGCCTTTTAATGATTCAGACAATTTCATTGCCATTTATGTTTCCAATTTACACAAGAATAGTTCAGAAGACCTCAAAGGCTCTGTTGACAATCACACAAACTGAAGGCTGCCATAACGGTTCTTTGTGTCCCACTGAAGAGATCTAAAGTAGAAATGGATAGGCTACTGGAGTTACTGAGCGATTAGATCATTTCACAGAGAATCTACTATATCCTCTTGTGCGTCTCCTTTTTCCCTCTACAAAAGTGATGATTCATAAATAATTGAAGGAATGTCATTTCAATAGTAGGGCTAGAATTTTGAAACTCTCATACAGCTTGTATTTTTCAGTAGATAAATAATGATTTCCTTTTGGCTTTATGGGAAAGGTGAGTATTATGACTGTTCCTTAAATGAGTGTTCTTGAACAGAACTGCTCTCACTTCCAATACCAGATGGAGGATTAACAGCATATTGAAGTTAATGTCAAAGAGGGAAGAAGAATACTCTAAATAATTCCAAAAGTAGAAACTCATTAGGGGAATACCCAAACAATTGACCTAGAACACATACTGGAAGAAAATGGAACCAGGATATACGTAATTAGCTTTTTGGTTTGTTTTTTTTCAATAGACAAAAAGAAATGCAGGAATACAAATAAGAAAAAAAAACAAGACTCATTAGACAAAAAATGTATATATTTGAAAACCCTTATGTTGAAATTGTATTTACTATTGTCATACTCCTTAACAATGAAGTAATACTGATTTTCTTTTCACAAAGAATGGAACCATTTGTTGCCAGTATTGGCAAAAAGGGAAGAAGTGGCTTGCTATTGTATATGATGATGAAGAAGTCATGTTTTCTTTGCTTTATTTTCAAACTGACCTTAAAAACAGAATGATATAATTTTTCTCACTTGCCAATAAGGTATTTCTAAACAAATGTCTATACTGTATTATGAAAAATGGCAAAAATTACATTGAACTCTAGTGTCAGTTAATGCGTGTGTGTGAATATATATATATTATATATAATATATATATATACACCCTGAGTAAACAGTGGACATTAAAACAAGAAAAAAATTGATAAGTGTAACTGTCAAAAATCTCATTTGATGACCATTAAATATTAAATATAATAAACAAGTATGGAATTAAAATAAACATAACTGGTTTCCTCATTGAACGGCATATATGTAATTCTAGCATGGGAGGGCTGTTTAGATTTATAAAATTATTAAATGCCATTTTCCATCTTGTCTACTAGCAGCTGGAAAACTTTCACTAATTCACCTCAGAAGTCCGTTTTCTTCATACACGGCATAGGCAGGGGAACATTTGGAATAATGGCATATTTTTAATTTTGATAATTTGTGAAAGTAACAAAGAATGCTAAGTTAGCATAAGAGCCAAGCTAATTACTCTGTTTTTGAGGCCATTATTTTCATTTATAGCATTTCTAGTCAATTAAATATTTTAACTGATCTATAACGGAGTGACCACCTCTCCAAGTTTGCCCATGATTGAGTGGCTTTCCAGGGCGTGGAACTTTCAGTGCTAAAATGAAGTTGTCAAGGACAAATCAGAGCAATACTCATTCTAAAATATGCACCTAAGTCCTTGTCATAAGGAACCAATTATGTCAAATAAAAATGTAAATGAAGTATTTACTTCAAGCTAAAAAAGGTTTTGATTATAACAAAATTGCCAAAGAAAGTCTTTTAAGACTTTCTTTAAGAGCTTTTTAAAGAGCTAACAGTTGAAAATTAATTTCTTGTGCCTAGAGAACCACTGGGAGGTTGAATTCAACGTTTATGCTGGTAAGAGTTTTGTTACAGTTTGATGGTATAATCCTCAACCAATTCTTTAAGGCTAGATTATGCAAGTAAAAAGTAAGAATAATAATGAAGATGGGTTCTTGTGATAGTTTGAAGTTGTAATGCATTACAGAAAAACACATTCTTATTTAATCCCTTCCTGCAGTATGAATTTATTGTAAGTAGCACCATTTGATGAGGCTACTTCAGTTAGAATGTGACCCAACTCAATCAGAATGAGTCTTAATCCTATTACTGGAGTACTTTATAAGAGAAGAAAATTCAGCCAAAAAAAAAATCGAGAAGCTGAAAACCAATGAACCTGGACAAGAAGTGAGAGACCAGCAGACACATGCTCCTTGCATTGTGACAAAGGAGCCAAGGATCACTGGTAGTTAATAATAGCATCACTTTTATAATGCCTTGATTTGGGCATTTTTCCCAGCCTCAAAGCCATCAACAAATAAATTTCCATTGTTTAAGCTGACCCATTACATGGTATTTGCTTTGAGCAGTCTAGGAAACTAAAATAGGCCTATCATGCTCTTCTTGAAGGTTTTAATTTAATCACAAGACACTTGAAAGCAGGTATAATTTTTGTAACTTTCCATCTCATGGTACTCTGTGCAGTGTTCCAAATTCAATAATCATTAAGCCTCTATTTGCTGAATATTATTTTATGGAAGGTCTGCGCTATGCATGTCAAATATTTAGATTACTCAATACTAACGACAGCTTTCTGGGAATAGCTCCTCCCAGCTTCTTTTTCAGAAAAGTCATGTTGGTAGCTTGAAATTGGTCATTGTCTTACTTTGCCAGAGCTGCTTTGACAAATACCACTCAATGTGTTGCGTTACACTGCAAATATGTTGACTTATAGTTTGGAGGTTAGAAGTCCAAAATCAATTTCTCAGCAAGGCCATGGTTTCTCTCACAATCAGTAGTGTTCACATGATGACAGTATGCCATTATATGGTGATATTTTGGGGCTGTTATGCTTTCTCTGACTTCTGGCTTCTCTGACTGCATTACAATTATTTTTTCTTAATAAGGTTCCCAATCATATGGATTAAGGCCCACCTTTTTAAATAGTATGGCAAAAAATGAGCTCCACCTTGACTCAATTATCACATTCAAAGATCCTATTTAGAAATGGATTCTCAACCAAAGAACATGGATTAAAATGAAGAACATGTCACTGGTTGGAGAGCATAATTCAACCTACCACCATCATGATAAAAGCATTTACATTATAGATACTGGAAAATGCTGCAAGTCAGAATGCTCTTTTGTTGTTTGTTGTGAAATGCTGCTTTATTGTCAGCTACAGAGCTAAGTATTTTCATCACCATTTTTCAGAAAAAAACTGTGTCAAAAAAGCTAAAAAAAAAAAAACATGCTTTAAGTCCACACAGAGAATAAATTATATAGCTGGCACTTAAATCTATGTCTGTTTGATTCTAAGAGCTATGTTTTATAACCATGGTATTTTAATTTTCCCATAGAATTATGAAGATTCATTCTCTTTGTAATATTACAAAAGTGTTTGCTAGACAGAATGAGAGAGAAACTATTTTAACAATTATGTCCATTCATATCTTATGCCATTTCTATTAGTTTCCTTAATTTTAGATTAAAGCAATTATTTATTTTCCACTTTGTATTGTTAACTAAGATAAAATGGCTGCCTGTGTTGGGCATTGCTGGGAGACCCCTTCCTGAGGAAGAATTTTCCAGAAGGCAAAAAAAGAATTGTTTTGCAGGGCTTTTCCGAAAAAATGCAACAATGGGCACAGCCTACAGAATGACACATAAGCAACTCCTGGTGATAAACCAGTTTTGAGTCAGTACAGACAATTTACCAGAATGGAAAAGCATACCATACTAATTAATGCATATCTGTTTTCCAGCTTGCAAACTCCCCTAAATAAAATGGACATTTAATGTCAACTAATCAGAGCCTTTCTTCACATGACTCAGTGTTTGCCCTGTATAATCTCCCCTTTGTCTCCCCTCAGTGGAGCACCTTTAAAAAATAAAAACAACTTTTTTTTTATTGTATAATATAACATATATACAAAGCAAAGAAAGAAAAAAAGCAATAGCTTTCAAAGCACTCTTCAACAAGTAGTTACAGGACAGACCCCAGAATTTGTCATGGGCTACCATCCCTTCATCTCAGATTTTTTCTTCTAGCTGCTACAGAATATAGGAGGCTAGAAGGAATAAGTATTTTTTTTATCATTATAATTGACCTTTTCTTTCTTTTATTCTGAAAAATAACATATATGCAAAAAAGCAATAAATTTCAAAGCACTGCACAACAATTAGTTGTAGAACGGATTTCAGGGTTTGGTATGGGCTGCAGTTCCACAATTTTAGGTTTTTACTTCTAGCTCCTCTAAGATATTGGAGACTAAAAGAAATATCAATATAATGATTCAGCAATCATACTCGTTTGTTGAACCCTACCTTCTCTGTATAACTCCATCAGCATCTTTGATCTTTCTATCCCACTCTTTAGGGGTATTTGGGCTATGGTCATTCTAACTTTTTCATGTTGGAAGGGGCTGGTTGGTAGTACAGGCTAGGGAGATGGAACTAGCTAATGTTCTGGAGAGGCTGGGCCCTCTAGGTTTCAGGACTTATCTGGTCCAGGGACCCATCTGGAGGCTGTAGGTTTCTGGAAAGTTATACTAGTGCATGGAACCCTTGTAGAATCTTACGTATTGCCCTAGGTGTTGTTTAGGCTTGGCTGGAATGATTTTGTTTGGTAAGTTATGATGGGTAGCAATGGCTAACTGAAGCTTGCATAAGAGTGACCTCCAGAGTAGCTGCTTGGCTCTATCTGAACTCTCTCAGCCACTGATACCTTATTTGTTATACTTCTTTGCCCCGTTTTGATCAGGACAGCATTGTTGAGCCCATGGTGCCAGTGCCAGACTATCCATGAGTCATCTCCCACACTGCCAGGGTGACTTTCACCCCTGGATGTCATGTCCCACATAGGGGGTAGGGCAATGATTTCACTTGCAGAGTTGGGCTTAGAAAGAGTCAGGCTACATCTGAGCAACAGAGAGGTCCTCTGGAAGTAATTCTTAAGCATACCTATAGGTTTGCTAAGCTTCTCTGCTACAGCCACAAGCTTCACAAGAGCAAGCCTCAAGATCCATGGCTTGGCCTATTGATTTGGGTGTCCCTAATGTTTGACACAGTATCAGGGATTTCCCCAGTGGTAACGTTTAATAGTTCCATAATTTTTCTCCCATCCCTCAGGGAACTTTGCCATTACTTTTTGATTATCTGCTTTTATATATCTTGGATGTATCCAGGCATTACATTAAGCTAAACAGGATTAAAGGCCCTCATTCTTATTCTGGGCTAGTTGAGCACCTTTTCATGTGTTTGGATCCTGCCCACATGTGTCATTTGGATGCAGCCCAATTCATGAATTATTAACTGCTCAAACATCCATAAATAATACAATGCCTAATATTTTTAACAGTACCAAAAAGATTTAATTCAGCTCAAAATATAAATATAGCAGAAGTTGAAATGACAAGTCCTGACAAATGTATTTTACTCTTTTATTTTTTTTGGTAAATGTTTTTCCTAGGTCATGAGGAATTCAGAAGTGCACTTAGAATTTAATATATTCAGTGACTAAAGGGCTCACTAAGTATATTTTCAAATGAAGACTATAACAAGTCTCTGTAAGAGATGCAGGATTTTCTACTCAATGTGTCCATGTCTTCTTTTTTTTGCCTTTTAAATATTTTTATTAGAGAAATCGTGGGATTATCAACCAATCAAGCAAAATACAGGATCCCCATATACCACTCTACCAGCTAACATCTTGCATTAGTGTGGAATTTTTGTTATAATTTATGATAGTACTTTTTTGTAAATGTACTAATTTTTCTAACATTAATTGCTGTTCTACTTTGCTAGCCAGAATGCAATATAACAGAAATAGAACAGCTTTTAAAAAGGGGAATTTAATAAATTGCAAGTTTACATTTCTTAAGGCCATGAAAATGTCCAAATTAAAGCAAGGCTATACAGTGTCCAATCTAAGGCATCCAGGGAAGATACCTCGGTTCAAGGAGGCTGATGACTTTCAGGGTTTCTCTCTCAGCTGGAAGGGCACATGGGGACATTTCTCTTCAATGGCTTCCCCAGGGCTTGGTCCTTTCTGTTGGCTTTGTGCATTCTAGTGGCTCTAAAGCTTTAAATGATTTCCTCTCAAAGGGCTTCAGAAAGCAACCCCACCTTGAATGGGTGGAGACACATCTCCATGGAAACCATTAATCAAAAGTTACCACCCACAATTGTGTGGGGCACATCTTCATGAAACAATCAGATTCCACCCAGCAATCTTGAATGAAGATTAAGAGACATGGCTTGTCTGGAATATACAATAGCTTCAAACCAGCACAACACCCTTGTCTATTTTCCCAAATGTTTGATTATTTTCCTTGCTTTAAAAATGGATTTTTTTGTTGATTTCCTTTTCACCTTTCTCATTACTAGTGTATAGAAACACGACTGAATTGGAGGTGTTGATCTTGCATCCTGCCACACTGCAGAATTCGTATTATCTGTAGTAACTTTGTTCAAGATTTTTCAGGGCTTTCTAGATGTAGGATCATGTTAACTGCAAACATGCCTAAAGATCCCATTTGTTAGCTTGCATTTTTAAAATGTTTTACATGTCTTGATTTTAATGTAATGGCCTTCTTTGTTTCATGCTTCCTAATTAGGAAGTGTAATGCCTCTGTTTTCAACTTCATAAGGACTTTAATAAAACTCTTTAAGAAAAGTTTTCCTTCTTTCTTTCCAGTTTGCACGCATTTTATTTCTTTTTCTTACCTAATTGCTGTGCTGAGAACCTTAAAATGTGGAATAACAATGTTGTTAGTGGGTATCCTTATCTTGTTCCAGATCTTAGAGAGAAAACATTCAGCCTTTCATCATTGAGTCTGCTGTTACCCGTGGGTTTTTCACATATGCTCTTTATCATGTTGAGGAGGGCTCCTTATGTTCCTACTTTTCTAGGTGTATTTATCAAGAAAGTTTGCTCAATTTCATCAAAAGCTTTTATTGCATCAACCAAGATGATAACGTGGATTTTTCTCTTCAATTTGTTAATACAATATACTACATTAATTGACTTTCTTAGGTTGAACAACCCTGCAATACTGGGATAAAACCCACCTGATCAAGATACATTATTCTTTTCTTTTTTCTTTATTTTCTCTCTGGAATTTTGACTGCTGGAGGATCTTACAATCTAGGCCCCAATTTTCTTAAAAGTATTTTCTAAATGAGACCATACAATAATTGCTCTTTTGTTTCAAGTTTATTTTCCTCACCAAATGTCCCACAGGTTCTTTCATATCATTGCATGCCACACAACTTCATTCCTTTTTGTAGCAGCACAATATTCAATCATATGTATATATCATCACTTGCCAATTTTAAGTCACTGCATCCTTCAGCCACCACCATTCATTGGGCATCATGTATAATGTCCAAAGGCAACAGTCCATCAACATTCTGAAATTTAGATAATTTCATTGTTCCCAAGAGAAATATAACCAATAAACACACCCTCATCAAACAGAAAATATAAACCTCCTCTTAATTCTTGTCCTTCCCCCATTATTTACTCCTGATGTTGCTGTGGTACTTTTGATGTTTTCCTGTAAAAACATAGTCTATAGCATGAAATATCATTTTTCTCCTATTCCCAAAATGTATACATTCTTTGTACAAGATTCATTCAAGAACTTATATTTGCAGTGTTAATCAGTGGGACACATGAGTCTATAAAACCCCTTTCAATCATGTTTACCTTCAATATGGTAATGTTTCTTTTTGGCCCACAAGTGAAATGCTTTCACTTCTATCTATTCCCTTACATTTGAGCTCAACCTCATCAGCTAGCCAATCACCCATCTCTAGTTTCCATGTATCACTAAGTCCAATATATTCTGTAGTATATGCCTCTAATTTTACCTTAACCATGATCATAAAAGTGAAATAATACAGTATCTATCCTTTTGTGTCTGGCTTATTTCACTCAGCATAATGTCCTCAAGGCTGATCCATCTTGTGATGTGCTTTAGGACATCATTTTATGTTACTTCAGCATAATATTCCATTGTATATATGCATTTTGTTAATCCACTCATTTGTTGAAGGGCACTTGGATTTTTTTCCATCTTTCGGCAGTTGTAACTAATGTTACTATGACATCAGTGTGCAAATGTCTGTCTATGTCACTGCTTTCAGCTCTTCTGGGTATATACTGTACAGTGGTATTGCTGGGCCATAGGGCAGCTCAATGTTTAGTTCCCTAAGGAACCACCAAACTGTTCTCCATAGTGGCTGTACCATTATCCATTCCCACCAGCAGTGCATAAGTGTAACAGTTTCCCCACATACTCTCCAACATTTATAGTTTCCTGTTTAATAGCAGCCATTCTTATAGGTGTGAGGTGGTATCTCATCATGGTCTTGATCTGCATTTCCCTTACAGCTAATGAAAATGGGCATCTCTTCATGTGCTTTAGAACTATCTGTATTTGCTCTTAGAAAAATGTCTATTCATATCTTCAGCCCATTTTATAATTGCATCATTTGTTCTTTTGTTATTGAGTTGCATGACTTCTTTATGTATACAGGATATCAAGCCTTCATCTTATGTGTGATTCCCAAATATTTTCTTCCATTGAGTAGGCTGCCCTTTCACCTTTTTGACAAAGTCTTTTGAGGTCCAGAAGCATTTGATTTAGAGGAGTTCCATTTATCTATTTCTGTTGTTGTTGTTGTTTGTGCTTTGGGTATAAAGTTTAGGAAGCTACCTCCTATTACTGGGTCTTGAAGATGTTTCCCTACATTTTCTTCTAGGAGTTTTATGGTATTGGTTCTTATATTTAGGTGTTTGATCCATTTTGGGTTAATTTTTGAATAGGGTGTAAGGTAAGGGTCTTGTTTCATTCTTTTGGCTATCGATATCCAGTTCTCCCATGCCCATTTATTGAAAAGACTCTTTTGTCCCAGTTCAGTGGATTTGGGGAGCTTGTTAAAGATCAGTTGACCATAGGTTTGGTGGTCTAATTCTGTGCTCTTGTTTCAATTTCATTAGTCAATACCTCTATCTTTGTGCCAGTCCCATGCTGTTTTGAACACTGTGGCTTTATAGAAAGTTTTAAAATCAGAAAGGGTTAATCCTCTCACTTCGTTCCTTTTTTTAGGATGCTTTTAACTATTCAGGGTCTCTTTCCCTTCCAGATGAATTTGGTAACTAGCTTTTCCAAGTCTTCAAAGTAGGTTGTTGGAATTTTGATTTTCACTGTGTTGAATCTATAGATCAATTTGGGGAACACAAAGGTAGGGTGCTGCGAGAGGTGGACAGGGGGACTATGTGGATGCATGAGGCCTGGTTCACAGGCAGGACATTGGTAAGCATGTTCAGTATGGGGGTTGTGGTTATCAGGATGTGGGGTATGGGCCCCAGAGGTCATGGCACAGGGAGGGCAGGGCATGGGTGTGTCCTTGCACAAGGGGAGGGGTCCAGGAGTACTGGGATACAGATGCACAGTGTGTAGGCTCGGGGCACAGTTTGTGGGTGTTGGGGGATGTGGGTAAGGGACAGATAATGTTGGATGGGCGCAGGGGCCTAGCACAGGTGTGCCGGTGTGGAGGGACTGAAGCACAGGTGTATACATGGCAGACACTAGGTTAGCACAAATGCACACGTGAGCACCTGCCAGATGTGGGATCGGGATGCTTGTCTCAGGGGGTGGGGCAAGGGTATGTACATGTGGAAGGCAGGGGTTCAGACTGCAGGGGTCAAGAGGTTGGTGCACAGATGCATGGGTACCCAGTGGGGAGGATGTGGTTGTGCACATGCATAGGTCTAAGGGGTGGAGCCCTTGTGTGTGTGTGTCAGGGGGCAGGGCCCTGGTGTGTACGTGCTCAGAGCTCAAGGGCAGTGGGCCAGGGTTGCACCTGCATGGGCTATTGGTGGGTGTGGCCTGGATGCACATATCAGCACTTGCACAGAGCTGCAGTATATGGCATGGGTGCATGCATTCCATGAGCTTGTGTGGATCTGGAAGGCGGGGCAGAAGCCGATTTACATGTGCACAGGGCTCAGGGGTGGGGTGGGGTGAGGTTGCATGACTGTATGGGCTGGGGATGGTTGTGACCCAGATATGAAGGTGAGTTCCTGCAGCCCAGATGCACAGGTGGCCACCTGCAAGGGCAGGTTAGAGGAGGTGGGGGTCAAGAGGCTGGACGCAGGTGCATGGGACTCATGAGGAACAGGGCGAGACTGTGTGCTTGCATGGGTTGAGATGGGTGGGACTGGGGCAGGTGTGTGCATGTGGGGGCAGGTATGCCTGGGGGTGGAGTGGGGTAGGGGAACCTGGGAAGTGGTGGTGAGGGGTGGTTATAGGGTTCAGGTGTGTGGTGTGTAGGGTAAATTGCAGGTTGCTGGGCAGGGGCAGCATGCGTGAGAGTACTGCATTCAAGGAATGAGGCTGGCTTATTTCCTTTTCCCTTTCTCCCTGTCCATGCACTCCCTAGGGCTCTGGACTTTAATTTGAAAGAAGAGTGTTAACCTATTTGCTCCAGGTGCATAGTCTCTGGTTCTCTGCATCTCAATTCTTCAGCTTTTGCAACCAAGGCTTCCATTTGTGGCATAGAAAACCCTGCCAGGTCACTTACACACTACATTAAAAGTCTGTTACATCTTCTATTTATTCTAAGTCAGTGTAGGCTCTGCTCATGTGTTTCTAGGAATCTGTCCACTTTACCTAGGTTGCCCAACTGCTAGCATACAGTAGTTCACTGAATCCTCTTATGATCCTTTTTATTTCTGTGGGGTCAGTGGTAATGTCCCCCACTTATTTCTGATTTTATATATTTTGGTCTTCTCTCTTTTCTTCTTTGTCATTCAAGCTAAGGATTTGTCAATTTTACCAGTATTTCAAAGAACCAACATTTGATATTGTTAATACTATTATTATTTTTTTTACTTATCTCTGCTATAATCTTTGTTATTTCTTTCCTTCTGCTCACTTTGGAATTAGTTTTATTTGCTTTTTTGTTTTTATTCCAGTGTGCAGTTAGGTCTTTCATTTTGGTTCCTTCTTTTTTTAATGTAAACATTTACAGCAATAATTTTCCCTTTAAGTATTGCCTTCACTGAAGCCCCAAAATTTTGATGTGTTGCATTCCCTTTTTTCATTCATCTCAAACTGTCCACTCATTATCTTTGCAATTTCTTGTTTGACTCTCTGATTCTTCAAGAGCTTATGACTTAACTTCTATGAATATGTGTGTTTTCCATTTCTCCTGTTACTGATTCCCAGCTTCTTTCCATTATGGCTAGAGAAGATACTTTATGTAATTTAAATCTTTCAAAATTTCTTGATTTTCAGTGTTATTATTATAAAGGTAGCACGTCAGCTATTTAGTACTTTGGTTTTTATATGTTGAATCTTGTGTGGGGGGGCTCTCTTGTCCTTTATTACAACCTCCTTTTTCAGTATACTTGATCTTTCATGATGTTTCTGAGTGATACCTTCCTAATTTCTGTTTCTGTATAATTTTAAATAATTTATTTATAATCACTTTGTGCTTTATATTACACGATGTATACTATAAACTACTAATTTGAAAATATACCAATCTAGCTTTAATAGCATAAATATTCTCTGTTCCTATATCGCTGTTTCCCCTCTTAAAGGTATTTTTGTACCACTTTATCACTTTATATTTTGTATGTGAGTTATCAGGAAATGCCTTTTTCATATTCAGTTGTATTCTGATTCTTACAGAAAGTTGAGAGCAGTGTTGTATTCTGATGATACACTGCTATTAGGTTTTACATTTACCATTTTAGCTACCCTTACTGATAGTCTGCATTTCTTCACACTGCTACGAGTCACCCTCCTGTTTTCTTCTCTTCATCTTGCAGAAGTCCCCATAGTAATTCTTGTGGGGTGGGTCTCTTATTGAGGAACTCTATCACTTTCTGTTTATCTGTGAATATTTTAAAGTCTCCCTCATTTCTGAAAGCCATATTTGCCAAATAAATAATGTTTGGCTGTTGTTTTTTTTCTCTCTTAGGGTCTTTAATATATCATATCACTCTCTTCTCTCCTCCATGGTTACTGACAGGAAATCAGGACTTAGCCTTTCTGAAGATCTCTTGCATGTGATGAATTGTTTGTCTCTTGCTGTTTTCAGAATTCTCTCTTTATCTTTGGCATTTTGCATCCTGATTAATTTTTATATGTCTTGGAGTAGGTCTATTAGGGTTTATTCTGTTTGGAGTACATTGCACTTCTTGAACATATATATATATTATGTCTTTCTTAGCAATTAGGAAATTTTTGACCATTATTTCCTCAAACATTTTTCTGCCCTTTTACCCTTTTCTTCTCCTTCTGGAAAACCTGTGACATGAGTGTTTGTGCACTTCGTGCTTTCACTCAATTCACTGAGTGATTTTTTTCTATTATTTTCTCTGTTTCTCTGTCCATACAACTTCAATTGTCTTGCCTTCTAATTTGCTGGTTCCTTCTTCTGCCTGTTCAGATTTACTGTTTTATGCCTCTAAGATATTTTTAATCTTTACTATCGTTCCTTTCATCCCCATAATTTATGTTATTTTCTTTTGATACTTTCAAATTCTTCATGCTCACACATTTTCTTCTTAAAATCCATTATATCTTTATGCACATTTTCCTTCATCCCTTAGAATTAACTTGGAAAGTTCTTTGGTCTTCTATTTTATTAGTTGTTCCAAATTCTGTGTCTCTTCTAAAGTTTTAATTTGTTCTCTTGACTGAGGCATGTCTTCTGTTAATTTGGCTGGTAATTTTTTGCTGATGTGTAGACATCTGATTATCTTGAAGAGTTAACCCTCAAGGTTAGTTTACCCCTCTTAACCAGCACTTTATTGTTGATTGGCTTTGCATTAAGCTGTTCACTGACACTTGTTCCCGATTTTTCTAGATATTTAGCCCATGTTTAACTGATCTTTTTTTTTCTCTCAGCTTTTACTCATCTATTCTTGCCCTGGACATGTGGTACAATTTTTAAGACCACACTTTCTGCATAAATGTTTCACCCCCAAGATTAAACCTCCTTTCTTCTATTCCTTCTCTGGGGACCTTGATCTGTTCTATTGCTTTTGTGCAGAATTTTCTCCCCAGTTCCTATGATTAGTTTATATTATCTCTCTCACTCAGTGCTCCATTTTCCTTACTCTTTTCAGTTCTGGGAACTTCCTATCCTACAGTAGTTCAGTTTGACATGCCCCCTTTTCTTCTCTCTTTGAGACTTTCTTACTTCTGGTTTCTTCTCCTACATGGTATCTGGTCCCAGGAGGTCAAATGGGTTCAATCCAGAAAGGTGGGTTACTCCAGAAAAGTCCACTCTGTGCTTAGGTGGTCCAGTCAATAAATACAAGAGTGTGTGAGAAGAGCACTTTCCAGGTGCAATTTTACCATGGATTCTCTGAGTCTGTAAATTATCTTAAGTCTGGGAATTGATTAAGGGGTCACGGCTCTCTGTTTTTGTAATTCAAGTTGGACTTTTGTTCATTTGATCTAGAACTCTTCTGCTTGTACAGCTCAAGCAAGAATATAGTACAGTGCCCATCTATTTCACTTCTAGGTACCCCAAGATCTACTATTTCACTTCTAGGTACCCCAAGATCTACTAACCAATACCATAGGTCTCTGCGATTCAGAGTATTTTGACTGCTGCTTTGAATCTGCTGCCCATTATGGTAGCCACGCCCATCTTGTCTTTGGCAATTAACTACTGCCACGTGACTTCTGCTAACTTGGGCTCTGATCGTCTCTATCGTGTTTGAGGATTTCCCCTCAGTGACAGCAGGCCCCATAGTAATAACTGACCTACAGAAAAGGTGACTACTGAGCTCTTCAGGGATGGTGGAGCTATTCTCACAAATTTACTCCTCAGGGTCCTGATAAAATATGTGTCCTCTGGACTTTCCTGGGGTTTTTGAGCAGGACATCCATGATAAATTATCTCTAACATTCCAATCTCTTTAAGTCTTTGGATCCCCTCATCTAAAAGGGGATCAATGTTGGCCAACTTTTGATCTATGTTTCAGCCAACCAACCAAATTGTTAATACCCTTTCTAACCCCACAGGCTACAACAATGAATCCAGAATATCTGCTTAGTGGGCCTATTGCAGTAAATTCAGCCTGCTTCAGATTTATTTTCTTTCCACCATTATCCCACATGCTTAATACCCATTCCCCCACATATTTCTCTGATTTCTGTCTATATGATTTGGAAAACTCATGCGGCTCTTTTGTAATATAGCATGTACCTTCACATGGGTCACACTTTGTACCTCACCTTTGGTGACTTTACTTCTAGTTATAGGCCTGAAAGAAAAGAGGAGTTGAGAGGGCGGGTCATGAAAAGAATTAGAAGTATCTTTTAAGGCAATTACATCAAGGCATTCCATTACAGATAAATTTGGTGAAACAGGATTAATCTCTCCCAACAGAGGAGCCAGGACTGGTTTCTCAAGGAAGGTGGTTATAGCTTTAGCAAGCACTGAAGGGTTAATCTCTTCAGGTGAAGGTTGGCTGGCAGACTCCTCAGGGCAGACAGGAGGTCAGAAACTGTTTCCTCACAGCAGGCTGGAGATAGGGTGGCTGTTTCCTCAAAGAAGACCACTATAGACTTATCTAGCAAAGACTCGGCAAAATCTAGGATTTCATTGGCCCCACTTGCATAATTTTCAGCCTATGTGTCCCTAATCCAGTTTTCGGGATCCCATTCATTTCCAATCAGTGCCATCACTTTAACAGCAGTCATCCGGCAAGTTTGAGAATTTATTTTATGTTGTAAATCTGTTACTCACACAATGAGAATCTGAGGCTGGTTTTCAGAGTTCTCAAGTCTGCAGCCACAGGAAATGAGATTTTCTTTCTAGGAACACATAGTAACTTTTCCATCTTTCATATGGAACTTAAGCTGCAAATTTGAAACCTTCAGCTCACCCCTTTTTCTCATAACTGTATCCAGTGTATCTAGGAACAACCAGCCAACATCATGATACCTTGCTATCTCCACAAAACTCTGTAAAGGTGTCAAAAACACTGTCACCCAGTGGCTTGCCTTGTATAAGTGTACAATTAATAGAATCAAATGGTGATATTTTGCATATGTCTATTGTTGGCACACCATGGACTATCAGTGCGATCTTGATTATTGGAAATAGAGTCATTAGTGCCTGTGAATCTAATTGCAGTAGGAAAAGAGCTGCAAAACTCATTTTTAAGATTCTGTTTCTCAAAAACCACTCCCAGAGCCAAAGCTGCAGTAGTCAGGGTTCTCTAGGGAAACAGAAACAATAGGAGATATCTGGAAATCTGAGGTTATAAAAGTGTCTCACACAACTATGGGGAGGCATAAGTCCAAATTCCTCATAGGGCATGCCACGAGCTGGCAATTCTGATGAAGGTTTTCAATGAATCCTCAGGAGAGGCTGGTTGGCTGAAGTGGCATGAGATATTCTCTTTTCTAACTTCTCTTTTAAAGTCTACAACTGATTAACTTAAACCTCACTGATTGCAGAAGACACTCCCTTTAGCCAACTGCAGATGTAATCAGTCTCAGGTGCAGTCAACATGCTGATGACTTAATTCCATGAAATGTCTTCACAGCAACACAGGTCAGTGCTTGTTTGGTCAGACAACTGGACACCATCACCTGGCCAAGTTGAGACATGAACTTAACCATCACAACATCCAACCCCCTTTTCCTATAACAACAGAAGTAAGATTTTAGTTCAGTTTGATTTTATCAAGACGTGAACAATTTCCCCTAAGATGCACCCAAATCTGTAAGGACATACATCTGACGAAATCTTCTTCCTTTCCAAAAGGCTCTAAACAGACACAACACCCCTGTTGTCAAAAATACCAGCACTACACTAAGAAAATAAAGCAAAACAAGCTTCCATATTAAAAAATCATGAAATGTAAATATTTTGTAAGCAGGAACATCTAAAATAGAACAGTTATTTTATGTTGCAAGATAACTTTTATTCTTACATCATCTACGCAGAATGTAAACAGAATGTACAATTTTATCAGACTAGAGTAAAAAAGAAATCCATAGTTATTTTAATGTGTTAAATATAATAGTTCTCACTCTTCAACTGTCTGGTCATCAGGGAGCCCACTGTTTTGCCAACGTTAAACTTTCCTATGTATTATGCATTCATAAGGCATCTTTGCAATGTTGTTTTTTTCTTGACATTCGATGAACTGAATTCTGGATACCACTATTATTTCTTTACTCTCTGCTAATAATAATAATAGAGGAAGAGGTCCATTGGTTACTTTTACTGACCTTTGAAGATGGTCTTTTAAAAAATTTTTCCCACACGGAGAAAGCCAACTTCATATCTCCAAGTTGACCACCTGCAATGCTAGTCTACACCTGCACAAGGGTGAGTATTTTTCTCCTACCCTGGGAAAAGTAGCTTGTACAGTGTCAAGATCCACAGTTTCCTGATCCTTCTCTCTTATGTATGTCATAGTTCATAATATGCCAGAAATGCTAGTTTCTTAATTTTCTATTGTAAGAGGCAATCTATTAAATAGCAGTTTCCCTCAAGATTTTACACTAGGAAAACTATGTATATATTTTCCATTTCCGGATGCTTCCTCTGTAAATAGAGACAGGAGATCAGAATAAAAATTTGAAACTGAAATGCATGACTTAATTCATATTCCTTCTAGTAGACCTCATGTCGCTAATCAAGACCACAACCCGTGAGAACCATCTGTACCACACCCCACCGTATCAACTGGCCTTTTCCATTTTCATAAGAGTTCAAATCAGTGAACTAAAACCTAAATTGTGATTGGACCAAACATATAAGGCCCAAATATAAACTTACTTTATAAAGAGTAATTATTTAACCATTTACAAAAGGATCTCTGCTTGTTCATTTATAAGTGAGAATTAGCAGAACTCTGCCTAATGACATGTATAGCATGTCATATATTAGCATACACATGCATTTCAATCATATACTCATATAGATAGAGTTATATAATATATATCCTATTTCTTTGTACATACTGGCAGCATTTACATAGCCTTGCATTAGCAATTTACTTGTCTACCCTGGGAGTAGTTTTAATTGCTCTATTATACTAATGGTTTATATATAACCCAGGCTTCAAATGGGCTTCACTTAAAATTGGCAATGCTAGCCTACACCTGCAAAAGGGTGAATATTTTTCTCCTACCCTGGGAAAAGGAGAAGCTGTTTCTCATCACACATATCCTTAGGTATATGCCTAAAGAATAATATTTTTGTTTGCTTTGATTAATATGCAAAGCCAGGAGGCAGACTTCTCTACTAAAAGAAATTGGGAAAAGAACTTTAGGGAAAAATCAAGGCTTTCACAAAGGAACCACATGGTCGGAAAGGATGGGACAGGATGTTTATTTAAAACATTGTTTTGAATACATATGCATGTACAGTGAACAGGATTACACAATGATCCTGCTTGTAAATTCATCATTTCAGTGTTTAGCTAGCATTTGCCAAATTGAAAATACTACCTTTGTTATCTTTATTAAGACATTTTACCAACAAAAACAATGCTTTCTTGTACAATATGAATAGACAACATTCAGCTATTTATGGCTAATCTCAGTCACATTTACTATGTCTGAATGATGTAAATTAGGTAATTTAAAGATGTGTGAGATTACCTGATTCTTGCAGACAAAATGCCACACTGAAATAGTTAACTGATAGCAATCTCCATGGGCTCAAAATGAAGCAGCATTATATGATTTAGAGGTTTTAAACCATCCTACCACTTTCGATGTGACATTCTCATACCAGCGCCAAGGTCATCTTAAATCTTCCCACTAGTATGTAAGCTCTGTGAGGGCAGGGGCCTCGCCTATCCTGGAGTCTCCATGCAGAGTATTTAGAATGAACAGGTGTGATGCCTATGTAGCTAATAAATGAGTGAGGAAAGAAAATCCAAGTACTTATCCAGAATTTTCAAGTGTGCGTGTGTGCATATGAGAGAGAGACAGAGAGTGAGAGGGTGACAGTGAGAGACCAACTGTACATGGGGCCTCCATTTCCCCACCCCCCACCCAAAGGATATAAAAGTTTTCTTTTATTCATAGCATTGCTCAGAAGCATTCCGTTTCCCTCTTGGGACTTTCCCTGTTTACCTTGTAACTCATCCATATGGCGGTAAAGTGGACATCCTCAAGTTGTGATAAGCTTGAAAAATGTGAGATTGTTTAAGAGCAACTGCGCACTGGGCGGACTTGGAGGTTTGGAGACGCGGCCTAGGGGACATCATCGTTGGAGTGTGTCGCCCATGAGGGTTTCTCCGGGACCGAAGACCGGGGCTCCGCAGTGGCCGGTACCCAGTCTGGTGACACGAGGCTCCACTCCCGGAGCGCCGGCTCTGCGGGGCCAGAGGCTCGTGGGCCTCCCTGGTGGATGGCCGCCACCCAGCCTTCCAGAGAGCCCGCGGCCGGAGCCGCGAGGCTTGGGTGTGGCTGTGAGCGTGGTCAGCCGCCACCGCGTCGCGCTGGTTTGGGAGGCCGGGACTGGGCGGCGCGGGACCGTTGGAGGCGCGGGAGCAGGGCTCAGGACGCGCTGCCGGGTTACCCCCCGGAGCGCCAGAAGGAGCCAGCGGCGCGGCAGCAGAGGCGGGGGGAGGGCGGCTGGCCTGGGCCGTCGGGGCCCGCGGCGGGGCCCGGGGCAGGTCTGCGCGCAGGTTCCCGCCAGGAGGGGCGCGGGCGAGGGCTGGAGGCCCCGGGGCGGTGCGCGCGCGGCTGGGGGACCCGGGCGCCGGGGGGGCGGGGGGGCGGGGGGGGCGGGGGGGAGGGAACTTGCTGGGACCCGATTTTTAAAAGTAAACGCTAGACTGACCTTGGAGGTTCTGTAAAATCTGGGGGGTTAGTGAGAATCATTGTGTTGATATTTTGGAAAGAGGATCGGATGGAGTTTGTTTTCTCAGTGATGCTTCCTGGAGTCCACGTCAACATGAGTGTTTATTGAACACCTGCTGTGTACCTACGGGACTCAGGGATGTTCTGGGGACAGAGGGTGGGTAAAGCTTATACCGTTACCCTCACTTTATGTGACCTTGTAAGATTCCATTATTCTCATAGTATGTTAAAATGAATGTCCTCTTAAACTTAACTGCTTCAGCAAGCAGTAATTTCTAAAGGGATTTTGTGAGTTTAAGCACTGCTAGTAGATTCCCTGTTTTCCTATTAGAGTAGTTCAATTTTCTTTCACAGATCCCTACACAACAACAACAACAACAACAACAAAATAATAATAATAATAGGTGAGAGAGAAAAGAATGTGGGCATCTTGATCTTATCTCTTTGATCCCTTGGTCTACAGCCTTTGTCTTATTAACGCCATCATCAGAAATTCATTATTACTGTGGCCATAAGCCTAGATATAGGGAAAAGCTCTTCCGTTCTGGACATAAAACCAATCAGTGCAACAAATGTAAAGAGTGTATTTAGGAAGGAGACCAGGAAATATTTACCCTTTATTGCGAAGATGACTGCACTATAGCAGAAATTGCTAAAAACCAACAGATATTTTTATTGTTATCTTTTGGTTAATCAAGTTGCCGGGATAAATAGGAGTTCAAACTCAGAATAGCTGCTGTGTTAGGTTGGTCTGAATGGAGGAAATAGACGCACAGATCATAAATTAGTGCCTGGAAACAGCCTGTGAGCTTCTGCCAGCAACAGCTAATTTGCAACAGTGAGGGGGGCTTCCTGAAAATGACAGTTTCCGTCGGCTTTGGGAGGCAAGTGAAGCCGTTTGAGAGAGGAGAGAGCACAGTGCCTGCCAATTGATGTTGGCAGGGAATTGTCAACCCACTGAGTACCAGGACTCATCAGCATATTTAATGTTATGAGCACAGACATTGTCTTTAAAAACATAAGCCTTGAGAGGGCAATGTGGCTGCAGGCTGCAGAGAATAGCATTTCAGGCAGGTGGATGGCACAAATAACATAAAAGTAGTGGTAATTGGGAAATAGAAATAGAAAGAAACCAGATAAAAGGAGAAAGATGAAAGAGATGAAAATCTAGAAGTAGATTCACAAGAAAAGAGACTATAGCATTTTTAATATTCTTTCTAATTGCAAATGGCATGAACTTCAAATGAACATTTACAACACAAAGGAAATAAAAAGTAACTCTACCACTATCATCGAAAATAGCCTTGTTAAAACTTTATTGTAAGATTTTTCTAGCATTTTTAACTCAAGAATCTGAACTAATGAAAAAAAGAGGTAATGATTCAAGAATGTTTGACCTAATCTATTTTAATGAAGATATTGTTAACGTTCTTCCTTCACATGTTTTGCATTGAAAAGATTTATCTATAAATTGAACAATTGCAGTAAACTCTCAAAAATGTTATGGAGATTTTTCCATTAATGTCTAAGTGTACATCCATGATAGCATATAAATATTTCAAGAATAGCTGCATATGTGTACTGATATTGATAAAAGTTAGAGACTATTAGTTAATTCTACCCTATTTATATTATATCAAAATACTTTTGAATAGGCATGATATGACAGCAGAAAATCTTTCATCTATTCATTAAATAAGCAGCCTTACTATGTCGTAGGTATGCCACGCTTTTATAAGTCCATTTTGGGAATGATAATAATAATAATATATAATCAGGTATAGTATGATAAAACATTAAAGCAGTAACTGATAGATTTTCTTATTTTGAGCTTCATTAACTTTCTCCACTTGTATCCCTCTTATCTCTTTTTTTAACTTTTTTTATTGTGAAAAATAACATATTCAAAAAAGCGTTACATTTCCAAGTACATTTTAACAAGTAGTTATACAACAGATTTTAAAGTTTGGTATGGGTTATAGTTCCACCATTTTTCATTTGTTCTAGCTGCTCCAAGACACTGGAGACCAAAAGAAGTATCAATATATTGATTCAGCACTCATATTCGTTTGTTAAATCCTGTCTTCTCTATTATACTTTTCCTTCTCTTTTTTCTTTTTTCTTTTTTTTTTGAAAAATAACATATATGCAGAAAAGCAATTAAGTTCAAAGTACATTACAACAATTAGTTGTAAAACAGATTTCAGAGTTTGGTATGGGTTATAATTCCACAATTTTAGGTTTTTATTTCTAACTGCTCTAAGGTACTGGAGACGAAAAGAAATTTTCTTATAGTGATTCAGCACTCAAATTCATTTGTTAATCCTGACTTTCTCTGTATAATGCCACCATCACCTTTGATCTTTCGCTCACTCTGTAGGGGTATTTGGGCTATGCCCATTCTAACTTTGATGTTGGAAGGGGCTGCTGATAATATGGGATAGGGGGGTGGAACTAGTTGATGTTCCAGAAAGGCTGGCCTCTCTGCATTTCAGGACTTATCTGGTCCAGGGACCCATTTGGAGGTTGCAGATTTCTGAAAAGTTACCCTAGTGCATGGAGCCTTTGTAGAATATTATTTAATGTCCTTGGTATTCTTTACCTCTTATATCTTGTCTCAGGCATTGAGGATACAGTTTTCCTTAGAAAAATTTTGCTTATGAAGCCAGTGACTCCCAACCCCCAATCCCCTCCAAACCTTTCCTCAACAAGCACAGACCCTGTAAAAATCCTTCCTCTGAGGGAAAAAGTAAGAGAAGGAGACTCTGGTGGGGTCTCTAAGAATGGGGATTTGCAATGTAGCCGAAATGACTGAGCAGGATACTGAAAATACAGGAGGAGGTCTTTCCAGATCCTTTGGGCCCAGAATGCTATAGAGAAAAAAAATCCAATATCTGTAATAATGTTTCAGTCTTTAATTGCTAGAAATAAGTGGTTGAGAAGCTTGAGGATACAATGAAGGTGAACTACAGGGGAGGCAGCATGGACTTTGAAAGCTTGGGAAACTCCACATACACCAGATTGAAAATGTCTGTATTTTCAGAGCAGTAGACTCCATGAACTCTGCTATGGGAGGGTACGGCCTCCATCATCCCACCCTGCAACAAACTGATTCCATGTGGTATATAAAATCTCCATTTAGAACTGACTAGATTAAACTTTTCTGCCATCAAATAGAATAGGGTTTGAGATTAAAAAAAAAAAAATCTAGTTACAAAACAGAAAACCATTATTTCATTTGGCATCCTTGAGTATTTGGACCCAACGAAACTATATAGCTATTTCTAGCATATTTTAGAGTTGTTACTTATAGTCTCATTTAACCTCACAATAACTTTCTGCCTTGAGTGCTATTGGCCCCAATTTTTCATTCATTCATTTTTTGTTTTATCAAAAAACGTATTAAGGTGCAATGGTGGCTTAGTGGCAGAATTCGTCTGCTATGCCTGAGACCCAAGTTCAATTCCCGGTGCCTGCCCATGCCAAAAATAAAAAAAATTATTAGGCTCATTTAGGTACCCAAACCTTTGCTAGGTTGTGAGCACTCTGTCTTGTAATAGACACCTCTTTTGCTCAACCTAATCATCTGCTGGACTCAAATTAAGTTCAACCATTTCTATGGCAACCAGGTTTGAGGCCGTGGTGGAACCTGTGCAGCCCCTTATTCCTCGGTAGCCTGAGATACCTGCAGTGCTCCACCCTGCGCTCACATTTGCACAACCTGGAAATGTGGGAAATTTACCTTTACCTCATGCGGCAACCCTTCACCAATGGGCTTGTTAGCCAGTGGCTAAATGTTCCACATTTCTCCCCCTTAAATAGAGGATTCTAACTTACATTTTTATGGTTTCTTAGAACTTCTTGACTTGACTGAACCTTTGTCGGCCACAGCAGTGAACCAACTTAACAGTGAATCTTAGCATGAGATTTCTATCCTTTTCTATACACCCTCCCCAGTTCCTCACTCTTGCCCCATGCCATTATTTCCCATATAAATGATGCATATACAGTGCATGGATGAGGGTGTCTGCGTGTGAAAGAATATGGGAGAGAGCTTTTTTAATTAACAAAACAGGCATAACACAGGGTCTCAGGAAGCTCATGCTCTTATGGAAAAATAAACCCTTACAATATGAAAAAACTTTAGTCATTTTTTTGAGATTGGTTAACTAGCTGTGCAGCTGGAATTTGAATTAGGTCTACCTAGTCGCAAAATATGTTTTTCCACTATAAAATAAAACCCAACAATTTATGGTGCTATAGTCAATAGTGTAGTATTAAAAACAATAGAGATTATATAACGCTAAAAATTTCTCTCTCTTTCTCTCTTTCTCCACAAACACACACACACGCATACACACACACACGCCTTTCTTTAAAACAGGCAGTGATACACAGGAAGTAAGACAAATGGGGTATGATATGAAATGATTTAGACCGAGATAGTCAATAGCAGGTTCAAAGAAAGGCATCTGGGGTTAAAAGCCACAAAAAAAGTGTCTGGGAAAGTAAAAGCAAAAATAAATAAATCCTGTTTAACTTTCAGTGTAGATGAGGTTGTTGAGCAGGACATCAGAGAATTCATATAAACCATTTGTACTCTCAAATCCAAATACTTAATTCCTTCCATCCAAACATCCTAAAAAAGTATTTTTTAAAAAAATGAACTTAATTTTAAAAATGTGTTTAGTCTGAAATGCTCTACCAAGGCTTTATTGCCATCGTTATCTATTGCGTTGCTTTAATTATGTATTTGTGGATGTTTTGAGGTCTCCATGAAAAGAATATTTTTCCAAATTAAGATAGTTTGTCTTTAGTTATGCATGGTTGAATTTCAACATACTTAACGTTATATGATGATATTCTAAACTGTAAAAACTATTACCTGATGTTATTCTAGTCAAGCGTTTAAGCAGAATTGCCATGTTTATAGAAAAATATACAAACAATCATAAAATATTTTGTTGAAGGAAATTATTTAGAGTCTTCTTAAGTGCTTTGAGCTCTCAATGAAGAGTCTAGGGGGTGAGCACGAGGCAGTAGCTAAATACGCTGAAATATTCCCCCTACGTGCTTTCAGCCCCAACAGTCTTGCCTTAATACATTACATATTGGCTTCTTAGTAAGATATAATTCATAGAAAATTATTTCGTTAAAATAATTGAGAAATAGAAAAATATTGTGATGAGATATTTTTATCTTGACGTCATCAAGCAGAAGTTTCTTGATTTTAAAATAATTGAAGCAAAATTGTAAATCTAAATTTCTTCAAAAATCTCAACTCTTTAACTTGAATTGAAATTAATTTAAGTAGGTAGACTGTGTGTTCAGTGCTGACAGAAAGACACAATTAGATAACAAACATGACATTCTAGAAACATAAGATGGAATATTCTATCTAAAAGTTAAGTTGAAATTATGGATGTTTCCTAGTTTTACTCACTGGGATTTTTTAAAATCTCTTCAGCAGTTATTTTTTAAGAAGCTGCTTTGCGTCAGTCACTTTCTGACAAATAAGTATACATAAGTGAAAAAATGCCCTTTTGGAGCATATTTTATAGTGGAGAAAAAGAGACAATGTAGGAAACAAAATAAGTAAATCTTTCATATTAGGTGGTGATTAATGCAACAGGAAAAATGTGCCGTGTACGAAAGATTATGCTGCTTAAGTGTTATTTTATAGAGTTTTCATTGCAGACCTTATTGAGAAATTAGCATTTGAACAAAAACTAAGGTAGGTAGATAGCCAAGGCAGAGCACTACAGGCAGAGGGAACTGCCATTTAAAGGATTTAAAAAGGTGGGTGGCTAGAGCTGAATCAGGAAAAGAAAGATGTGGAAAACACATCAAACAGTAACTGCAGGGGTTATGTGAGGAAGTAGGTATTACTCTAAAATGGGACCTATGTCAGGCATTTGAGCAAAGCTGTGACCTGCTACTTACAACTGGATCACTATGTTGGGAGTATACAAATGGGGCAGGAGTGAAAGAAGAGGAGACAGTGTTAGAGAGATAGAGCCGATAACGGAGAAAGAGATCGTAGCTGGTAATGGGGTTTTAGCACTAAATGGGTGAGAAATATTAAGATTCTGGATATGTTTGGAAGGTAGTGCCCATAAGGTTTGCTGAAAGATTGACAGATTGGATGTAGCATTTGAGGGAAACTGAGAAAATGTAGCATTTGAAGGAAAGATTCTAAGTGGATACATTTAAGAATAAAGGCAGGAATTCACTTTTGGATGTGTTAGTTTGAGTTTTCTATTAAGCACCTTAGTGGAATGTAGAGTTGCCATCCCATGAGCCTGTTGTAGGGGGAGCAGCATCCTCAAGAGTGAGCCATGTTTTCAGAACATTTCAGAGAAGTAGTGGAGAGTATAAGGAATTTTGCTAATAATGGTCTAGGACCCAGTGAATGGACTTGAGGAATTGGATGGTATTGAAGAATGGGACAAGAGCGAGAATGCAGACCTTTAAGTGGCATAGAGCATAGGAGAAAAGATAGTAAATGGAAGTCACTCTTGCCCTCTGATAGGGGAAAAGTAAGTTTTCTCAAAAGAGGTGTTGATTGGGTTTAGGTAGGATAACCATAGGCTATATTGTCCATTCTTGTATGCTTTTGGGAGTAGAGAGGGCACTATTCATAATTACAGGGATAACAAGCCTAAACTAAGACTATCTCTGGCAAACGGGGAGCCATGTTCCTATTAGGTTAAGGATGTTTGAGAAAACCAGGTCCCATTTTGAATACACTGACTGCCCACTCTTGATGCTTGGTGATGCAGGTAGAAGATCTATAGAAATATGGTCCTGACCTCTTTGGGGAGTGGGGGAAAATTATTAGAAGGTTTTCCTTTAATCTGTGCTAAAAAAATTTGAGAAGGTTTGGTCTAAACACCAGTACATGGTATGAAGTGTAACTCTGTCAGAATAAGGCAGGATTGCTTGGAGGAAACATGGTTTTGTCTTGGGCATGATTGATTAACTTAAGGACTGCTTGGGAATCAGTATATTCTGCTGATTAGAGAAAATAATTATCCTCTGGAACTGAAAATTTGAAGTGGAAGGTTTAGGGAAAATATGGTTTTAGTCCCAGAGTATGGGTTCCCTGGAATTGAATTTTCTCAGGAAATATTACCAGTGACCCTAGTATATTGGTACATGCTATTGCCATGATCTCCTTCAGCCTCAACCAAAGCATCACTTAGTTCTTAATTTCAGTTAGCACATATCTTATTTCTAGATGTTCCATTAGTTACTTTTCAAATCGTATTCTTCTTTTTCATAAGTGTTTTATTTTCTTTATAGTTTGTATTTCTTATTTATGTCTTAAAAGCGTATGTGGTTTACGGACCCATTTCTGTAGTTCTGTCATCTCGTGTTTATAGCTGGGTGCCAGTTCTTTTTATTTTGTCTGCTACTAACTTTGTTTAGAGTGCACTTACCCAATTTTATTCTTAACTTTTTATTGTTAGCCTTTTAGCAGCTGGGTTTTGTGTGAATTCGTGTTGGAGGAGGGGACAAGATGCACATTGTGCCTGAGAAGGATTAGTTGTTATTCTTTTGTTTTGTCTTCTTCTGGGATTCACATGTGTCCTGAGGTTAAGAATTGTCCCAAGGACCAGTTTATATTTGTTTCTACAGGGCATCTCATTAGAGGGGTACCTGAGGCTTGGTCTAGTTTTCTTGGTGATGTTAAATTTTAGACTTGGAATTCTCTCAAGATCCTCTAAATTTTGAATCTATAATTCAATACAGCCCAGGCTTATGCAGTTCCCAAGCGGTGCCTCCAGTGGAGACACGCTTAGCCCCGCCACTGGTTTGATCCAGTGGAAAGTGGCTCTCTACTTCTTATTTCACTATGGATTATTTGGGTTCTGCTTCCAGTGTTTTGGTTCTATGTGAGGGTTTCAATCCCAGCTGCACAGCTTTCATGAGCCCATGGCCATGTCTCCAGCCATTGTGTAGGCAGTAAAGCTTTAGGACGTAACTTTGAAGGAGATTCCCTCCCTCCTTAGTGCCCTCTTTGCCTATGACTCCCTTCTTTGTTTCAGGCACTGGAAGAGTTCCTTTATTTTATTTATAAGCAATTTAATCGTTTTGTAATATTTGGAGGTACATATACTTTATATTGAGAAGGTGTAATGTATCTAAGCCTACAAATTGGATGCAACTGGACTTCCCCTCCATGACCCACTTCTCCCTTCTTTTTTTATTTTATTATTATTTTTTTTACATGGGAAGGCACTGGGAATCGAACCCAGGTCCTCTGGAATGGCAGGCAAGCATTCTTGCCTGCTGAGCCACCGTGGCCTGCCCTCTTTTTTCATTTTTAATGTTTTTCTTGTTGATGGATTCGGTAGGAAAATAAATATTTTTTCAACATATTAAACATAATATAAGCCTTTCAGTTCTTAATTATTTTTTTTACCTAATTTGTGATTCTCGGATTTAATTAATATTTTTTCAATGATTTGCAAATGCTTGAAGAATGATTGTGCATACATATGCTTGCAAGATATTTTTGAACCAAGTAAATATTTTCAGTATGAGAAAAAATGACTTAATAATGTCATTATTTGATAATTATATGAAAACTCAATAGATCCTTACATGGAGCCTAGTTAGAGCACTTTCTTTACAAATTCCTGACAAATATAGTTTTTTAGCAATTCCGTTTTATTAAATTTCTTAAGATATTAACCATTATTCAAAACTACTCAGAATCTAAAAATAGTTTATTCAGGGAAGCTCATAATTTATAGGGAAAATTATTGAATTATTAAGAATACTGACAAAACAATGTTCATTAATTACATTGATTTAATTTGCTAATTATATTAATATTAGCTCTCTGTGTCAGAATATATGTTTTTCAAAAATGTATTTCAAAAGATTCAGTGCTGAATCTTATTGAAGCTAACTGATGAAGATTACAAAACCTTCATTGCAAAAATAATTATGTGTATAATAAAAAGCATGAGAATTATATGCTTTGGGTATTTTTTCAATTCCCATTAATAATTGATTTTTTCAAGTCATTTTTTTATTTAAAAAAGCAAAATATAGTTAAAAATTTTACTCACCAATTATAGTTGATTGCAATAAAAATCTGATGTAGCTTTTGTATTTTGAACCCTCTAAAACATGTGTACTGTGGGCCATACATTTTTAACTCTCTGGTTACTTAGATAAGTCAGAAATACTGTGACAAAGCAAAAAGGAAAGCAGAGAACATTATAAACTAGAAAATGTGAGGGAAATAGCATGTGTGAAGGAAAAAATACCATAGTACTCCAAAAACTTACTTTAACATGATATAAGTTTTAAAAGGGAACAATAAATTTAAATATAACACATGACAAATTAAATATTGTATAGTCAACCAGGAAGATACTCAATATTGAGAGTAATATAATGCAGGTAAAAATATTTTTATAAGGATTGTGGATGTAACATGCATATAATAAATCATGGAAATTATCAACATTATTTTCTCACTACAATTATATCCATTATCATCATTAATAGTGGAGTAGTGATAAAGAGTAAGTAGAAAGAACACTGCAATTATATCCCAAGAATCCATTTTAAATCTTGATTCCACTCGCTCACTAACTATATAGTATTGAGTTATGCTCATTTAATCTCTGTACCACTTGTTTCTGAAAATTAATAATTGTGCCTGCCTTACTAAACTAATATTATTACGAGAAAGGATTTTTAAAATATCTTCTAAAATATATAGGAACCTGATACTACATATTCACATTTTTTAAAAAGTACAAGAATTGAGATTCCATTATATGGTGGAAATAGTGTTTAATGCTGAAGCAACTGTAGGAGATAAGATATCTTCATTGTACCCAATTAAAAGTATTTCAAATATAACACCAATTTTTACAATTTTAAACATTTACAATCTTTTCTTCTGATTATAAACAAAAACCAAGCTCGTTCGGTATATGCATTATTTCATCACTGTACGTAAAGCCATTGTTTAAACAAATCAATATTATTTGTTTTATCAGTAGCAGCAGACTTTTAGTAATTATGCTTATTTGGCTGATTTGTTTCTCAATGGGAGTATTTACTGTGACAGAAAATGCTCATGAGTGCCATGGATTCTAAGTTTTTAAATATATAAGCATTCATCTGTTGACATTGCTATGATATGTGATAATTGTATTGTGTGTGTGTGTGTATATTGATAGAATGAACCAAGGACTAACAATGATGGAAAATAAAGCATGGTTACTTTCACATCTGATTCTTTCAGTCTTGGCTATTTTACTTGAATTTGCTTACTGCTTTCGTACCTGTCTTCTATTACAAGGAACACTCTGGGGCTGGAATGTCAAATATATGTGGTTATTTAAATTAAAATGAACTGATATTGAGGTTCTGGTCATCAAGAAGTCTGAGTAAGCAGCCCTAGGATTCTATTTCCCCACAGAAATTCTTATTGACAAACAGGAGCTGGAATAATGGTCTTTCTCAAAGATTCAGAAAAAGAGTTAAGGGTTGCTGTAACAGGGCAAGTACAAAATCAAGAAAAAGACAACTTAAAAAAAGTAGGAATCAAAAAAAAAAGCAGTAGGATAAGGGAGTGTGAGGGTAAATAAGTGGTAGAATTCTCACCTTACATGTAGGAGACCTGGGCTCAATTCCCAGCCCATGTACTTCCCAAACAAAGAAGCCAACAAAACAAACAAACAAAACCAAAAAATATTCAATATATGGTGCTACAATAATGGGATACTTACATGGAAAAAGAATGAGATGTGACACTGCCATACAGCCTACAAAAAAAACCCCAAAGCAGTAGTGAAACCTCTTCATGGCCCTTTGGCTGGTCCTGCACAGCCCCTCCCCAGATAGCGGTGGTACAGGTATAATCCCAGCATGGGTTTGGGAGAGAACAGAGTAACCGTCCATGCATATACTAGGAACATTTATGTTGACACCAGTCTGGTGGCCACCTGAAGGACTGAACGACTGAATCAGAACACCTCTCTTGGTCTCACCAAGAACTTGCTCTGCATGTAAAAGAAAGCCTACAGAGGTCTTTTACAGAATGCTCTAGGAGAAAAGCAGTAAAATCACAGCAACCTGGAACAAAGGTTTGCTGGTTGTGGGACATAGAGAGTAGTTATCAGGACCATACTTTTCACAGGAAATGCTTTTACACAGGACTGAATACTTTTCATAGGAAAAGGAGATATTTGCATGCATATGAAGGAGAGGAACTCCTAGGGCCATGTGCATATGCTCAGGAAAAGAGGCAAACACAAAAAGACCAGGGAGGACCCTACACTTTTGCCTTGGGCTTTTCTTCAAATTTATTGATTGGACAGCTAAGCTTTGAAAGAGAGCACATTAACAGGCTAATCTACAAAGACTTAGAATTTATTTTTAAATTTTTTCTTTTCTATTTTTTGTGGTTTATTCCTGGCATTCCAGAATCTCTGTGATAACACTAGCTGAATACAGACTTAAGAAACAGATGACTCAATGTCTCCGTTTCAGAGATAACACATTAAAATATTTAGTTGTTCAGGTTGCAGGGAAAGATAACAAAAAAGAAAATATTGGCTTGTGCAAAGAAGCAGGATAAAGAATTAGAAATGTTTAAGAAGATGATGACCTGACTTTGGATATAGCAGACAAAGACATAAAAAATGGTTCTGTATAAATACCCCTATCAAAAGCAATGGTGGATCAATGGCAGAATTCTCGCCTGCCACGTCAGAGACCTGAATTCAATTCCCAGTGCCTGCCCCTGTAAAAAAAAAAGAAACGATGGTGGAGTGATAGAGAGTAGGGATTTAACAAATAAGTAAGAGTGCTGAATCATTATGCTGATATTTGTTTTAGCCTCCAGTACCTTAGAGCAGCTAGAAATATAAACTTAAAATTATGGAATTATAACCCATACCAAATTCTGAAATCTGTCCTACAACAAATTGTTGCAATGTACTTTGAAATGTACTGCATTTTTGTATATATGTTACTCAAAGAAAAGAAGGAGGATAACAGAGAAGATGTAGAGGGTGTTGACCAGGACTCATTAACAAATGAGTGTGACTGCTGAATCATTATATTGATATTTCTGTTGGTCTCCAATGTCTTGGAGTAGCCAGAAGAAAAAATGAAAAATTGTGGACTGTAACACATACCAAACTTTAAAATCTGTTGTCTAACTCCTTGTTAAAATGTACTTGGAAATTTATTGCTTTGTTATATATATATGTTATATTTCACACACACACACACAAAAGATATGGTCCTATATATATGCACAAATTGCTAAAGGAAAATGCATACCAATAACTAAAGGAAATGAAGAAAATAATAGGTGAACAAAGAGAATGTCAATAAAGAGATAGAAATTATGAAAGAAACCAAACACAGTTGATTCCTTTCTTAAGAAACATAGTAACAGAAATTAAAAAAAAAAATCCAGAGAGCATTTCAACAACAGATTGGAGTAGGTAAATGGAAGAATCAGTGAATTTGAAGATAAGATAATTCAGTTTGATGAGCAGAAAGGAAAAGGAATGAATAAAGTGAGTGGAGCCTGAGAGCCTTGTGGGATGCTATCAAGCATGCCAGTGTCTGCATTGTGGTCATCCTAGAAGGAAAAGAATGAGAGAAATGGGCAGAAGGAACATTTGAAGAAATAATGGCTGAAGACTTCCAAAATTTAATGAAAATATACATCCAAGTTTGTTGAGCAACAAACTCCAAACAGGATAAACCCAAACAAACCCACACTGAGACACAGGATAATCAAAACTGTTGAATAACAAAGATAAAAAGAGAATTCTGAATGCCACAAGAGAGAAGCAATGTGTTGCATACAAGGGAGCCTCAAGATAACTAAGTACCAATTTCTGATGGGAAGCCATAGAGCCAGAGGGCATTGGGATGACATTTTAAAGTGCTGAAAGCAAAAAGTTGCCAACCAAGAATTCTCTGTCTGTCATAAAATGTCTTTCAAAATTGAGGGAGAAAGTGACATCCCAGATAAAGAAAAGCTGAGGGAGTTCATTAACACTATACTGGCCCTATACAAATACTAAAGGGAGTTTTGTAGGTTTTTTAAAAGGAAAGCACAGCAGACAGTAGATTAAAGATGCATGAAGAAATGAGATATCTTATAATGACATGGATAAATATAATTGACAGTACTAATTGTGATTTTGGTTTGTAACACCACCTCTTCATACAGGATCTAAAATGTAAATGCATAAAAGTAATGATAAATCAATGGTTTTGGACTTATGATGAATAAATATGTCATTTGCATCAAGACTTACATGAAGGTTGGGGATGGAAGTATATAGAAAAATAGTGTATATATGTGACTGTAATCAATTTACTAAATGAAATATGATTATTATAGATTTAGGATTTTAAATTTAAGCCCCATGGTAATAACCATAAAGAAACTAGTGGGAAATATGCATAGAAAGAAGTAAGAATGGATTAGAAAGACTTCACTACAAAAATGAAAAAAGGATTTAATAGACATTTCCCCAAAGAAGATATACAAATGACCAATAAACACATGAAAGTATTCTCAACAAAAATTAATGCAAATACAAATAAAAACCACAATGTGGTCCCATTTTTCCCACACACTAGAATGATGACTGTTAAAAACATGGAAAATAAGGATTGGAGAGAATGTGGAGAAATAGGAACAGTCATACATTGTTTGTGGGAATGTAAAACGGTATACCTGCTATGAAAGACTAGCTTGGTTCCTCAGAAAGTTAAGCATGGAATTACCATACAACCTGGCAATTCCACTTCTAGGTACGTACACAAAAGACACAAGGGTCTCAGACAGATATTTGCCTACCAATGTTCACAGTAGCATTACTCAGAATAATCAAAAGGTGGAAGCAACCCAAATGTCCATCAGAAGGGGAGTAGATAAACTAAGTGGAGTACACACTTAAACAGTGTAATATATTCAGCCATAAAATGGAATGAAGTTATGATACACGCTACTACATGGAAGAATCTTGAAAGCATCATGTTGAGTGAAATAATTCAGACCAACAGGGGCAGATATTGTGTGCCTCCATTTATATGAAATAGCTAGAATGTGCAAATTTCACAGAAACAGAAAGTAGAATACAAATTACCAGAGTGGGGTGGGAGAGTAAAGTGGGAGTTAATGCACAACGGGTGCAGGATTTCTGTTTGGGGTGATGAGAAAATTCTGATAATGGATGGTGATAAGGTTAGCAAACATTGTTAGAGTGATTAAATTCCACTGAATTGTGTTTAGGAAAGTTCATGTGTATATGTTTCCACAATTTAAGAAGGAAGGACAGAGAGATTAAAGAGGCAATAACAATTAAAGGCAATACATGTTCCAAGACTGGATGTAATAATGAAGGAGAACATACCCGAAAGAGCATTACTAGAACATACGAAAAAACTGGATTATAAACTGTAAGCTTTCTATCAATGTTAAATTTCTTGAGCTTAATAACTGTACTTAAGAAGGTTATATAAGTGAGTATCTTTGGTCTTAGAAAATGTACATGGAAGTATTGATCATTCAAGAAGCATGATGCATACAATCTACTCTCAAATTGAGAAAATAGAAATATAAACATTTCTATTTATAGATGGGTAGATGGATGGATGATTGATTGATGGATGGATGGATAGATAGATAGATAAAGAATGATGCAGCAAATGTAGCAAAATATTAAGACTTTGTGGATCTGGGTCTGTGGATAGGAGATGTGTTGGAGTCTTTGCAGGGGTTTACATTATTTTTGTAACTACCTGTAAGGTTGAAATTATTTCAAAATAAAAAGTTGTAAAAAATTAATTAAAATGAAATAAAATTACAAATTAAGTTTCTTAGTGACACTAATCATGTTTCAGGTAACTCATTAGCCACATGTGTCTATTGGCTACTATATTGGGCAGTGTAGATATAGAATATTCTCCCCCAACAAAAACCTACTGAGCAGCATTGCTATAAGGTACTGATCACTTAGAACAAAATGCTTGTTATCCATATTTTGGTTAAGCTTGTCTCCTTCTCCCAGATCCCTGAACTTTGGCCCATTTTTATCCTGAGTCACCATTCAGCCCCTCTCTGATTTACTCTCTGGTCATGGCACCCAATTATGCCGCTTTCCTATACCCATTACGTCTTTCTAGCTTTGCTTACTTCTCTACAAAAGAAAGAAAACAAACAAACAAAAAACCTCTTTGCTTAATTCTTGATACTTTGCAGAACTTACAGTCAGTGTTCTCCCAATTGCAATAGCCCCTTTTCCCACCTTACCTTGGTAAGAAAGTGTCTCCTTACCAAGTCTGGATTGGATTTTTATTTGACGCAGTGGATTTTACTTTCACAAAATTATACATCTGAGCTGTGTCTGGGGATCCTTTAAAATCTCTAGAATGAAGAATCCTTCCCCTGATTAAGTGCATTATAGTCACCCAACGATTTTTAGGTTCTCCAGTTTTTTTCCCATGTCTTCATTCATTTACTCACCATTCATTTATTCAAAGGTAAATTGGTAGGGAATTTCAAGGCAATAGAATAGAGGAGATACAAACTTTAATCAACATATAATTATATGGGATAAATTCTCAATTTTTAAGTTCTGAGGAGCCAAGATCTAAATCCATTAGATTATGAAATTATACCACTCAAATTCACTGTGATCACATATGTGGTGTCTACACCTCATTTTTCCTTTTCAGTAATAAAAAGTCAATTTGTTTATTCCTTTTTATTATAACTTTGTGTGTTTATACAATATACTTTCAAATGAGGTTCATTTAATTTTAAATTTGCCAATGTAAATACTGACTAAAGCCAAAATCAGTGATATATTCCACCGTGGAAGAACCAAAGAGCACATATTGTGATGCTTTGAGAAAAGAATGATACTTAACACAATTCAAGAGATAGAAAAGAAAATGTATTTTCAACCACATATGTACACTATAACTCAATTCCCATGAAGTCAAACAAATGGAATAAAAATAAAAGTTTAATCCAGCTTGCTATTTGGCAGAACATAGTGAAGACAAAAATTTCTACTTTATTTATTTATTTGTTTTCCCCTTCACTGAACTCAGTATCACCAGCATTTGCACGAAGCTGGCCTCTTCCAACCTGAAGAGGAGATAGGTACCAGTCACTTAAATACTTTTGAAGATTTGCTACCTGGAGAAGTTGTGGTTACTACAATCTGTTAAGCACCAAATTCCAGCTGTATATGATTATACCATTGGGGATGACCCAGCACATTGATTAATTAGTGGCTAATGGAAATGGAGTCCTCCGAATATGATCCTATTTGGAGAAATGAAATCTTTGAAGATGTCATATATTAAGATGGGGACAAGCTGGGTTAGAGTGGGTCCTATTCCAGTATGACAGGCTTCCTTATAAGGAGAGGAAATTGGTACATAGTCAGTAGGAGAGCGAGAACATGTCCGTGGGATGAAAGCAGGTACAGTTATGCTGCACATGGCTGTCAACCATCACCAGAACCCTACAGACTTCAAGAGCCTGCCTGTACCTTGATTTAAGATTCTCAGTTTCCAGAACTGAGAGACAATAAATTCCTGTTGTTTTAAGCCATCCGGTTGTGGTACTTTGTTACGGCAGACACAGCAAACTAAGGCACCAACTGAAGTGAGTTAAAACTTATATTTAATAATAGAGCAGTGGATCCTGCTGTTTTAGAAAATAAATTGCAAGTAGTAAGGAAAAGAGTAAAGTGTTTGTATTTTTCTTTCTCTTTCCTAGGCTATTTTCCTTTCCTTAAGAATTATGGAGTAAGGCCATTCGCTCAGGGGAGCTTGCCTGTTTCCAAAAAGTGTTAACTAGAGACCCTGTGAGATAAAAGAAAATAGGATTGTGAGCACTAAATGAAAACGCTACCTGTAGAGGTGGTAGCTTCACAACAGAGGAGTTATTTTGAAGCCAAACATCAGGAATTTGGAAGCCTGTAAAAATGCTTGTCAGTTTTATAACTTGTTCTTTACTTAATATATTTAGTTCTTATTCCCTGGCAATTAAAAACATACTTTAAACTACACAAACTAATCATATTACAAATGCAAAAATTTCATGCACAAGAAAAATACTCTTGGGTTTTGATATAATAGATATTCCTAAGGATACTTTAAAAAAAAGGATATTCATGAGAAACATTATCTTGGATCTTTATAGCAGATCACGCGTCATTGAAAAATAGTAACTATTGTATAAAATGCTATGCGCTATTTCTCAACAGCTGTGCTATTTGCATTTAGGACAGAAAAGTTCTTCATTTTATTCTCTCATGCATTGCAAGATCCTTGACATTCCTGGATTTGGTCTGTTAAATATCAGCTTGTCTCCCTGGTTATTCAATAATGAAAAATGCCTCTTCTCAATACATATACCACATTTATAAGTGTTCTCTAGTAGGAAGCTGGGGGCAGATGTCACCTCCATTAAATACTCTTATGAAGTATCACAGGAGAGAAGAAACCCCTAACTACTCAAGGGTGTTAGGAGAGATGAGAGAGAGAAGATATAAAGTGTTAATAGATAATGAATAAGGAACAAATTAAAATAACTATTTTAGATCAGTGTTCTTAAAGCCATTTCTCCTCTGATTCATTTACTCATCTGATATTGAGTGATTGCAGGTTGGTATCATTTATTTATATATTGGCTCTGTTATCTACTTAGTTACAAAATCGTGCTTCTTGGAAAAAAAATAGAGAAATCAAACAACACAGGGTTACATATATTGCAAATAAATGCCCTGCCTCACAGTACACACTTTTCCTATTTTAACCCCCAGAAACATTCTTTTTTTCTTGATTTTAGATAACTTTTCTAAGGATCCTGAGTCTGCATTTTAGACTCATTTCAAGTTGAAAGTCTCTGTGCAAGATTAAATCTGTACAGGAAGTCCAAAAGACCTGTAGCTAGATTAAGCAAAACTGGGGAAGGTAACATTTCAAGGAGGTAATGATGCCAATTTTATGATACTTCCTTCCTCTTCCACTGATGCCTTATAATCTTAAGCCTGACCTCTGTGGCTTGAGAAAATTGTGTTATACAGATATAGCCCAGTCCAAGAAATTAAAAAATAATTTTGAGCTCCTCAGACTTTGTGGTAGGCATGTGCAAGACTGTGTAAAGTAGTGAGTCACAGCTCACAGAATGCTCAGTGCTCAGGTGTATGGACTAACCGTAATGAGACATGACAGGTGCTGTACCACTGTGATTGTTGCCGCCACCTCTCCCTTGTAATCAGTTCTGGTTTTGGTCCAAGTGTCATTGTATCAGGGCTTTACAGCTGAACTGAGTAATCAGACACTTATCATAGAAGCAAACAGTTCAAAGGGCTCTTAGAGATGAAAAAAAAATTCTAAATACCTTATTTCACAATTGAAGAAAATAAGATCCAAAGTGGTGATGTCTTTGCACATTCACTCACTAAACTTATCCATGATTAATGTTTATGAAAAACGATTAGAGGGTATGTGAAGCAGCATATATGTATCGTGCAATGGCTTTTGGAAGATAGGTGTTCAGTTGTGGTGGTGGTGCAGGTTTTTATTATTTATTTTTCTGTAAGGGTGTTTGGTCTATGTGAGGTAAGGAGAGAATGCAGTGAAAAATTATTGGAAGTGAAAGTGTATTAAGACAAGGATTGATGAAAGAAGACAATTTAGAAAAGATCACTTTAATCATGTTGCATAAGCATTTTGAATGTCTGGACCCATTCCTGGTCTCAACTTATCTAATGAGTTATATTTCTGCTAAGATTTTCAAATCCAGAAAGATAATTTTCTTATTAGAGAATTTCACTGTACATTTTTTAAAAGTAACTTTTGAGATGTAGAGCAATGATGCATACCTGATATCCCCAAGTCATTAAAAACAAAATATACATTTTATATTAAATGATTATTCACTGTTGATCTATAAGAAAAATAAAACTACTCATGTATTTAATATTAACTAATTGCTTACATAAATGATTCTCATCCACATGGATGGACTCCTTTGATTCTCTTATGAACAAGTGCCTTCTCCTTAAAAACACTGAATAATATGCTATGCACAATAATGTCTGTCTTATTAAATAAACTACTTTTTTTTTTGCAAAAATGCCCCGGTAAAGGAAATCTAAACAACATAACTAGTTGTTGCTTTTTCATTTTAAAGCAAAAATTTTCAGGAAAAAATGGGTGAATATTTTCATGGAAACTAATAGTTGCTAAAATGTCAAAGCTCTGTGGTCTTCTGTTTTATATAGCCTTGGTATCCTAGCCAATTAAACCACAAATGGGATACACAGAAATTATTTCCTCCATCCTTCGGCATCTATTCTCTTCTTGTTAATAGATTATCTCAGAAGCTGTATAGGGAGAATGGAGCATTTTCTCAAATAGGATTAAACACTAATGACCTTTATTGGTTTGGGGACGTAACCGAAGTATCTCTTAAGAGCACTTTGTGTTTATTAAATGTAAGTTGATGGTGATTGATATAGACTGCAGTAGGGATCAAGCCATCCATGTACTGATATTCTGACCCCAAGATAAAAACTTTAAAATTAATTGGGTAAAGGCAATATGTCAGACCTTAACTGAGGGATAAGTTGGTAATGGTTGGTGATGCATATTTCAAGCCATAAATCTCTTTCATTGCTGGCATATGCTAAAGTGGTACTGAGAAATGCATTTGATTCATCTTTGTATTTTTAATGTAGTTCAGGTTTTGATTTGGAGATTGCAACTCCTAGGTGCTTTTGAGCCCACTATCTAAAAAGATGGCCTTGCAGATCTTTTTATTATATTATCAAAAGAGAAGTGAAGGTGCTGATTTTCTTCCACTAAATCGCCCAGCTCCTTTGTGTGTGTGTGCTCTCTGTCTCCCTTCAGTTACCTCTGCAGAAAGTGTCCTCACTTATATGCAATGTGCTCATCTCTCTCATGGCTCTACATCCCATCCAGCCTTCTTTCTTAAGGATTTTGCTCCTTAAATGACACCTCTCCCTTGCAAAAACAGTTTATCTCCTTTCTACCTGTTCAGTTAGCCTAGAAGCATCGAGTAAATCATAATTTTCCAAAAATGAAAGTAAAAACACACCCTTCATCTCGCTTTTCGTCCATTTACTGCTGCATTTGTCTGTCTCCCTTCACAGCAGCACCACTTGAAAGAATCACCTACACTCACATCTTCGCTTCCTCTTTATCTTCTATTTTTCTACGAAAACTACCCCAAAATGACTCACATTTGACATCTCATGGAGGCTGCTATTATCACGGTAGATTTGTCAATTTTAATAGTCACTTGTCTGAGATTCTTTTTTCTTGATTTTTCAACAGCATTCAACACAGTTGACAAGGTTTTTTACAACATTTTCTTCTTTTGACTTAAGTCCTACCTTATTCCTAGTTTTACCTCTTCCTCTTTGGCTGTTCTTTCTTGAATTTCATTGCTGTCTTCTTCAATTTCTGACATTTAAGTGTTGACATGCCCTAGGGTTCAGTTCTAAGCCCCCTTCATTTCATCAAGCAATTTTTTTTTTCTGGATCTGTAATCTCAGTGAGTGGGATGGCTTTAAATAATATCTTTATACTCTGAAATCTATAACTTTAAAACAGAAGTCTGTAAACTGAAATTCAGCTGCTCACTTGATTCCTTTCTTTAGTGGGAAATATTTATCTTAAATTTGAGATGACTAAAAGAAAATACTTGATGTCCTCCAAATCTGCTTTTCCTGTTACCTTCTTAATCTCAGTATGTCACTGTCACACTTCACCTATTGTAATAGGGTTCTCTAGAAAACCAAGCAGAGTGTGTGTGTGTGTGTGTGTGTGTGTGTGTGTGTGTGTGTGTGTGGATAGAGAGGAAGAGAGAGAGTGAAACAGAGAAAGACAGACAATATAGTATAGAAATTGGTTCACAAACAATGGAGATTAGCATATTCGAATTCTCTACGGCAGGCCGGGCTGCAAGCTGGAAACTGATGAAGAGTGAAGTTATATTCCCAGGAGAAGGTAAACGGCTTTAGAAAAGACAGAAATGATCAGTTCTACCTTTAAGACCTCCAACAGATTGGAACAGGAGACTTCATGCAATGCTGAGGGCAATTTCTTTTGTTGGATGTGATGCAATCAGCTGTTGGTACAATTCAATTGACTAAAGAGACAAATCCAACTACAAAATGCCATCACATATACCCAGTTATAAACCTATATATCAATATATAAAACTAGATGTAAAACTGAGGGGTCATTCTTCATTCTCTGACCATCACTGCAGCATCCAAACCACTTTCCCAATCCTTTGATACTTCCAAAACGAATCCTGAAAATCCCCTTTCACTCCATTTTCTATCTGGTGTTCTTTGTGAGACTTAAACCAGAATATATCCCCATATGCCCAGCTTAAATAATTTACTCTGTGACTTCTTATTTAGTTATGCTCATCACCTCATACTCGGAATGTTTGCAGCTCACCTAAAATACACTTCTGATTCTGGTTATAGTGGCTTTTAGTTGTGTACCTCAACACCCTTGTGCATGGCCCCTTTCACTCTTTGAGCCAACGGCATTGAGTCCATTCTCTCTTACATGTATCTTAATATACTGTAGACGCTTTCTTACTGCATAGAATGCTTTGCCTACTCCCTGAAATGCCCTCTTTAATCTTGGAATCTCTGGGTCCTTCTTGTTACTCAGGCCCAGGGCTGCAGGGATGGTTTTACAGGACATCTAAAGTGATGATATTCAGGTCATAGCTCAAACTTCATCGCCGGAGAGAGGCTTTTTAAAGCAAAACAAACAAACAAAAAACTGAAAATAGTTTAGTGGAATTTCAGAATGGGATAAAAGTAGATGCATTTGTTCAAATTGTGACCTTTACTTTTAAATCCCTGTTGATTGATGTTTTTAAATTTTTTTGGTAAAATCATTAACTTTTGCCCCATCTCTCCATGAGTATAAATGGCACGAGATCAAAGTTGATACTTGTGTCAGCCACTCTATTTTCAGCACTTAGTGCCAGACACATGCAGATGTATTTGTTGAATAACAAAACGTGGATCAAGTAGAAAGATCATGTGAACTGAAATCAAAGGTTGGATACTTTGCAACTTTGAGGAATATCCTATCTAAGCTTCAGTGTTTTATTTTTACAGTGAAATAATAATAATAATAACTATCATTCTTAGATAAATATTATACTAAATGAGGAAATTAATATGAACACTCTGTAAATTATAAAGGGCTTTACAAGGGCAAAATCTATTAGGTAAAACATAATATTCCCACTCATTAGACATGAGATTATTGACAGGTTTAGTGTTCGTAAAAATAAATTCAGGCCAGAAGCTTATACTATGAAAATGAATTAGGAAAAAAAGTAATGGGCAATGTGATCCTTTCATAAAATTTTAATAGCTAAACCAGGCTCAAACACATGTAATCCCTGAATAGCACTAGCATAGTCAGATGTGAGAGAGAATGAAAAAAATAACAATAGAAGTTTCTTTGACATAATGTCAGGAGATCAAGCTGCCTTCTATATAAGAGTATTGGGAGAAATATAGATTCAATATTGGAGCAGGGACATCAAGTAAAGCGGGTAAGAGTCCGGCTATAGATGGAAATTTGAACATATACCAATAAAATGATAGCAAATCACAGGATCCAAAGAGAATGGAAGAGAAGATAAGGCCTTACAATTTTTTTAAAGTTGAAGAGAAAACAGCAAGGACCTTAAAGGACTTGAGAAATCTCATTTCTAAGATAACAATGGAAAAAACCTGGAAAGTAATCTGACTTACAATTTAGAACCTCCAAAAAACTTAAAAATCGGTAGTATCAGGTATCTTTGAAAGGAAATATGGAGACGGGGCAAGCTAAAATAAAAGGGATTGTTGAATGTCTGTTTCAGAAGCATTTAGGTTCTGAGATCCCCTTCAAGTAATAAGGCAATCACCTTTCTACCACCTTGGAAGAAGACTGAACATTTGTTAGAGGATCTCTTGACTTGAGGACATTTGTTTTATTTGTGAGCACTATATTACTTGTGTGTACTATATTACAAACAAAGAGATTTGATAAATATATGTAAATGAGTGGTTGAGATGTGAGCCCATCCTTAGGCCTCTTACAGTTGGATTCAAAACCTTGCAGTCAGAACTTTACTTTCTGGGAAATCTGATCACACCAAGAGTAAAGTAACAAAGGCTCTTACTTTGGATGAATCCCATGAAAGTAACCCAGACATATTACCCTAGTGAAGCTTGAAACTCACAAAAATGATTCAGATTCCAATCTTCAGTCTACTTTTTAATTTTCCACTTTTAAGTAAGAATAATCATATAAAGATTGCCAGGAATATGAAAGGTAGAGATGAAAACAAACAGGTAAATGGCATTTGGAAGGAAAAGACTATACTGGAAGATTAAAATTTGTAAAGAAAAGCAATATACTCAGAGAGATAAGAGAAGATATTGAACCCAATAGAAACTAAAGCAGGATATTATTTTTTTTAAGAAAAAGAGGGAAAAGTTCTTGGAAATTAAACTATAAGAATAGAAGTGGAGAAAAAAATCAATAGAAGGGTTATAAGATAAATTTGAAGAACTCTCCCAGTAAGGAGAAGAAAAAAAAAAGAGAGAGAGAGTATTTTGTTCAAGTTATTGGCTTGATGCTTTAATAGAGACCAAATGATAAGAATGCCGTAAGCAAGATAGACTTATTTCCCTCTGTTTCTGTCTTTGTCTCTCTCTCTTACACACACACACACACACACACACACACACACACACACACACACACACAGTCCAAGCTGGTGAGTAAGCCAAGCAGGGCATTTCGGGTGAATGAAGTCACCTAGTGACCTCAAGCCTTTCTATTTTGTAGCTGTTATCATTCTGCCTCCCCCCCTTGCAAAACATTTTCAGTTTTGTAAGTTTTTTTTTATTTCTTTATGTATATGAAATAATCAGTGGAAGGAAGGGAGTGAGGAAGGTCAAAAGGGAAAGGAAGAGAAGAGAGGAGGGAAAGGAAGGAAGGGAGCAAGGCAGGGAGAATGGAAGGAAAGAAGAGTATTTGATATGTTTTTAAGTATTGAGGGGGATTTATACTTGTGAAGGAGGATTAGGGTTTATAATCATATTATTATGGAAAACAAAACAAAAATAATGAGGCAAATTTTAACCTCAGGGAAATCAAGAGGTTGTACAGGGAAGGAAATATTACCATATGCCATTCAACACAGCTGAGCCATGAGACATTATAATACACATGAAACCCTAATAAGGCAGATAGGAATTATTAGCAAACTAAAAAAACTATCATAGTTTTCTTGGCAGTGTGGTAAGAGGAAAGTGTATAAGGATGGAATAGGGGGTACCGTGGTTATAAATTTGAAAGAATAAATCCTCATCTTCCAGAGGGAAAGACAATATGCCTATAGTAAAGAATCAATAAATTTCAGGATGACATTGGATAAGGGAAGAAAGTACTGTTGAGTTATTTTTTAAAATCCTGTAGATTTATTTGAAATTTTAAGCTATGTGTAGGTTTAACTTACACAATTTTAGTCTTTCTTTAATGTATATAAGCCTGAATTGCAGCCATCCTGACCAAAAGGGGGAGAAAGTGTAACAAATAAGGTATTAGTGGCTGAGAGAGTTCAAATAGAGTTGAGAGGCTACTCTGGAGGTCAGTCACTCTTAAGCAAGCTTCAGTTAGGCATTGCTACCTACCATAACTTGCCAAACCCCAACCAAAACCATTCCTGCCAATCCTAAGGAACATTTGGGGCATTATGTAAGATTCTACAAACCTACCATGCACTAGGGTAACTTTCCAGAAACCTACAACCTCCAGATAGGTCCCTGGACCAGATACATCCTGAAACCTAGAGGCGCCTGCCTTTCCAGAATATCGACTATTTCCATCCTCCTATCTCATATTATCGACAGCCCCTTTAAACATGAAAAAGTTAGAATGGGCATAGCACAAATACCCCAAAGAGTAGGAAAAAGATCAAAGATGCTGGTGGAGTATATAGAGAAGGTCAGGTTTAACAAATGAGTATGATTGCTGAATCATTATATTGATATTTCTTTTAGCCTCCAATATCTTACAGCAGCTAGAAGTAAAAACTTTCAATTGTGGCATCGTAACCCATACCAAACTCTGAAATCTGGTCTACAACTGATTGTTACAATGTGCTTTGAAATTTATTGCTCTTTTGTATAAATGTCATTTTCTCACAAAAGAGAAAAAAGTCAATTGTGATGAGAAATACAAAGCTGTATGATGATATTGTCAACCACTGATTGTACGCTGTGGCTGATTACATGGTATGTGAAAATATAATATATATCAATAAAAAATAATTTAATAAAACTGAATGCACTGAATACCGTGCTTATGCACATTGTCTTTTTCAAATATAAATGTATACATGTATACACATCTAAATCATAAATTCTGGGTTTTTATTTTTACTTGGATAGATAAAATTAAAATTACTATTTAGTGCACATTAAACACTTAATTACTAAATAATGTGGCTGAGATTTAGAGATGTTTAATGAGGACTAAGGACTGTTTTCAGAACAGACATTTTGTATTGAGCTACATGTTTCTGGACTCAGTCCAGAAGACCAGAAGCTGATGTGGTAAGATCAAATACAGTCTGCTGTATTTCCGGAGTTTACTTTCCTGGGTAAGGCAGGAAAGTGTTTCCATGGAGGTGATCTTCATTCAGACTGCACTAGAAATTCCAGCTAATGTTTCTTAATCTTAGCCCATACAATAAGGGCTTTCCTTCTCCTTCCTTAATCTCTCCCCTTTCCACCCATGCACAGACACACAGTAGCAAATTCAATGAGCTGTGACTCAGAAACATCCACACTCAACAAATCACAGAGACCCACTCAGCCTGAGTTTGTCTTTATGTCTCAATATACAAGAAACAGGAAATGTATGTTGTGGTAGAGGGAGAGAGGGGAACATGTACCGTATATAGCAATGAAACAAACGCAGAGACTTCTGAATATTCTTCCTGTGTGCTTGGTTCCCTTCTCTGCCATGTCTAATTGGAAGCTGTGAATATCCACCACCCACTGTTTCTCAGAAGTCTAATTGGATGCCAGTGTAGCTCTGAATTAGAATAAGTGCAACATTTGCCAGTGACGTCTGTTTTGCAGGTGTCACTGCCAAGTGCCAGTGATATCCAATATTTGCTCACCACTGCTCATGTGGGACCCAACCTACACTTAATAAGACAGGAATTGCATTGTCATGACATATGTACAATAATATTCTCCGAGTTTAAAACCTCAGAAGCACCGTTATTTAGCTAACATAGTCTTCTACTATAATCATAGCAGTTTTTCTTCCAGCAGTAAAAGTCTCACCAACTACAGTTAGGCATTTTCTGCTTTCCAATTACTTGCTGATGCTATGCCAAGTACCGAGTAATATTTTCATGTATCATTAAACAAATGCAGTTGTGATCCCCAAACAGGTTTCATTTTGGGCTAAACTACATCCATTAAAGCTTTCATAAATGGCATACCCTTACGCTTGTAGTTCCTTCTTACTCATAAATATTTAAACTTCTCACATAATACCTCAACTTCCCAGCAAGTGCAGCATTAGCCAGGCAGTCTTTAAAGCATAAAACTTTGCAGCAAGAGAAAACCAGGAAGAAAGAAAATTGGGCTACTAGCAGAAAAAAACAAAAAACAGAATCCTACTTTTTTATGGCAAATAGTCTATCTCTCCTTTCTATCTAAAGCTAATCAGTTGAAAGATGCATATATCAATTATAGTGTATTTAATAACGTACCAGGTACTAAGGATTCATTTTGAAAGATGTACAAATTCTTCTTTCTGAACTTATTGACAAACACTGAAAAAAATTTAAACTTAAGTCAGTAGATAGGAATGTAGTAACTCAGAGTATACAGTGAAGTGAAAACATAGCTTAAACTATTAGCCGAAGAGAGTTTGAGGTAAATCAAGGACTGTTTTATACAGCCCTAAACTGCCTTGGTCAAGTTAGTCAGGAATCATATGGTTGAAAAGAACTGAAACCCATTCCTGCTAGCATAAGTAAAGGGAGATTTATTTTAAGAATGCAGTCATGTATCACAGAAGCCAACTGCAACAACTCTTTTTCCATCTTTGGCCTCTAGGCTGAACCTCCAGGCATGCTGGCTCTGCATCCCTCATCTTCTGCTCTTTTCCATTCTCTCTAGGAGAACTTCTACAAGGCTCTTAGTTTCTGTTTCCACACAATTTCAGCTTACCAGAGGTTTTGGTGAACATTGGGCCAACTCTGACAATAGCTTTTTGTGGTCCTACGATTTTAGGAATATCACTCTACATAACTGAATTCAAATTCCTGAGAGAAGGATGATTGAGTGATCCTGGATTACATGTCCCACTCAGTGCAGTCAAGTGGAACAAACATGGATTGATAGGTTTACCTTTTTTGGACGTTACAACAATTTAAAAGAACAATGTGAACGAGGAACATACACAACATGCATCTACTGACTAGTCTTCAAGAGAACTTGAATGGAGTTTCAGATTTTGGTAGAGAGATCCTTTCCTAAAAAAACCATTATACGTAACTAATTCATATTTCCCATTGGAATTGACAAGTTGTAGTCACATACATTATCAACTACGTTCTTTATGACCTTTGTATGCTATATAGAAAGAAGATGGTACCATCTGAATACTGAAGGTCAAAGAGGCTGGAACAGAATGAATTTTAGATAAGTAATTTTGACAAAGCCTCTAAAGTACTTCCAAACGTAGTTACATACTCAAACAACTTCAGAAACATTAAGCCAGGATTGTAAATTAAGAAAAGAATTGAATTGGTTTAGCTTTGCATTTTTTTAATGACTAGTAATGTTGAGCATTTTTTTTTAGTTTATTTGCTTAATGGACATTTGTATTTATTCTTTGGAAATATATCTATTAAAACATTTTGATCATTTTGTTTGTTTGTTTAGCTTTTGTTTTGACCATTTTGAGTTGGGAAATTTTTCTTTTGATTTTGAGTTGTAAGAATTCTTTATAAACTCTAAGTACTAAACCCTCATTAGATGTGTGATTTGCAAATATTTTCCACTATTCTGTGGGTTGCTTTTGCACCTTCTTGATGGTGTCCTTTGAAGTGCAAAATGTTTAGTTTTGATGAGGTGCAATTTATCTGTTTCTTCTTTCCTTTGGTTGCTTTTGATTTAAGTGTCACATCCATGAAACCACTGGTTAATCCAAGGTTAAGAAGGGTTACATCTGTGTTTTCTTTAAAGAGTTTTATAACTCGAGCTCTCACATTTAGTTTTTTAATACAATTTGAGTTATTTCCTGTATGTGGTGTGAATAGGGATTCAAATGCAATCCTTTGCATGCAGTTATCAGCCATTTGTCTGATAAGTTGTCATTTAACAATTTCCTTGGTGCCATCGTCAAAAATAAGTGAACCATGAATTCATTGATTTATTTCTGCAATCTCAACTCTATGTCATTTATCTACATATATCCTTATGTCAATAAAATATTCAATTAATTTAGCATTGTACTAATTTTTGAAATTATGAAGTGAGTCTGCCAACTTTTGTTCTTCTTTATCAAGATTTATTTGCTTTTCTGGGTCCTTGCAATTCCATATGAATTTCAGCATTAGCTGGTATTTTTGTGTAACAGAGGCCATTAGAATTTTGATAGTGTTTGTATTGAATCTGTACATCAATGAAATACCATATGTTGTTTATTATATCTTCCGATCCATGAACACAGAGTGTCTTTCCAGTTATTTAGCTCTTCTTTCAATTTTCCCAATGATGTTTTGTTGTTTTCAGTGTGCAAGTCTTGCATTTTTTTGGTTAAAGAAAAAACGTACATGTAATTATTTTATTCTGATTTATGTATGCTATCTTAAATGGAATTGTTTCTTTAATTCCATTTGCAGATTGTACATTGCTATTACAGAGAAATACAGTTGAGTTTTTGTCCAATGATCTTGCGTCCTGCAACTGTATTGAATTTATTAGCTTTAACAGCTTTTTTTAAGGTAGATTCTTCAGTATTTCTTTATACATGAGATCACTTTATATGAACATATTATTTACTTCTTCTTTTCTTATCTGGATGCCTTTTATTTCCTTTCCTTGTCTAGTTGCTCTGGTTATACCTCCAGTGAAATGTTAAATAGAAGTGCCAAGAGCAGAAACCTTGTCTTGTTATTGAATTAGTGGGAAAATTTTCAGTCTTTCACTATTAAATATAATAACTGTGAATTTTTCATAGATACTCTTTATTAGGCTGAGGAAGTTTTTCTTTACTCCTAGTTTTCTGGGGGCTTTTATGATGAAAGAGTGTTGACTAATTCTCAAATGTTTTTCAGCATCTATTGGAGTGATCTTTTGGTTTTCATCCTTTATTCTTTTAATATGGTATATTCCATAAATTTTTTTTTCATTTGTTGAGCCACCTTTGCATTCTTGGGATGAATCCCATTTCATTATTGTATTTTTACATACCATTGAATTTGCTCTGCTAGTAGTATTTTGTTGACTATTTTTGCATATATATTCATAACAGATATTGATCTACAGTTTTCTTTTCTTCCAATTTATTTGTCTGGTTCTAGTATCAGGGTAATACTGTCCTCATAGAATGAATTGGGACATTTCCCCTCCTCTTTTACTTGTTAGAAGAGTTTTTGAACAATTGGCATTAATTCCTTGAACATTTGGTAGAACTCACCTGTGTAGCCATCAGGTGATCACTTTTCTTTGAGGCACGTGTTTTGATTGTTGATTCCATCTATTCTGCTATATTCTAACTTGCATTTTCTGTTTGTTCCTGAGTCATTTTTCTTAGTATATTCTTAGGAATTTGTCCATTTTATATTTTTCCCAGTCATTGAATTCCCTTACAATCCTTTTGATTTCCAAAAGTCACTGGTCATGTTCCCCTTGTTATTCCTGATTTTAGTAATATGAGTCTCCTCTCTTATTTTCTGAGTCAGTCAATCTAAAGATAATCCATTTTACCAAAGACCAAAATTTGATTTCATTGATTTTCTCTTTTTTTTCTATTTCTAGTCTCTATTTCATTTACTTCCATGACAAAATTTGTATTTCCTTCCCTCTGTTTGATTTGTTTTCAGTTTATCTTATTTTTCCAGTGTTTTGAGGTAGAAGATTAGATTATTTATTTAGATTTTTTCTCTTTTTAGTATAGGGTTTTACATCTATAAATTTCCTCTGAGTACTATTTTAGGTGCTGTCAACAGGTGTTTGAATGTTCTGTTCTCATTTTCACTCATCTTAAATTATTTTTAATATCCCTCAGGATTTCTTTTCTTGAGTATTGACTACTTAGGAATGGATTATTTAATTTTCTCGTATTTTCTAATTTCCCCTATTTCCTTCTATTATTGCTACTAATTTCATTCTATTATTGGACAAGAACATACTTTATATGATATTTATCATTTTTAATTGATTGAGACTTGTTCTATGACCAATGCTCAATGTGCACTTGAGAAGAATGTATACTCCGTTGTTCTATGTAAGTGTTTTATAGGTGTCTTTTAGGTCTTTATTGGGTTGTAGTGTTGTCCAAGTCTTCTATTTACTTGTTGCTCTTCTGCCTATATTTTCTATCCATAATTGGCGGTTGGGTAGTGGAGTCTCTAAATATTATTGATATATTATCTATTTCTTCTATTAATCCTGTCTGTTTTGTTTCATATATTTCAGGACTTTGTTGGGTTCATATATGTTTATAGTTGATATAGAGTCTTGATGGATTGACTATATTGTCATTATAAAAAGTCCATCTCTGTCTGTAGCGGATGTTTTTGTCTAAAATTCCATTTATTGCATGGAACATTTTTCCATCCTTTTAGTTTCAACTTACTTGTCTTTGAAACTAAAGAGTCTCCTTTATATAGCATATGTTTGAATAATGTTTTTTATTCATTCAGCCATACTCTGTCTTTTTATTAAACATACTATGATTGTATTGACCTACAGAGCAGAGGTATTGTTACCCAGTGATGTTATCACACAAAGGAAAATTCCACTATATTTTTGTGAAAGGATGAGAATTTAAAAGGCAGATAATATCTTAGAATTTTATGAAAATTATTTTGACTTCACATACCTCCTTAAGTGATCTCAGGATCTCCTAGGTTTAACAATTATTTGAGAGACTCCGGTGTACCCATATCAGTTATTGTCATTTCTGTCCATTAAATTCTTGGGCAAAACACCTAGGGGAAACCCTCCCTTCCATTTTTTTCCCTCTCATATTCAATTCATCAACAATACATACAACCAATAAAAAGATGATAACATTATTAAGTTGTCTTAGTTGGCTGTTAAGTTCAGTGTGAGTTAAATGTGTATGACTTCCATATCCTGAAGCTCCCAGCACTATTTTTCCATTTAGTATGAGAATATTCACACTTTTTAAAAATTTCTATTTCCATATTCCTTGCCCTCTTTTTATATCATTTCAGTGACAAATGTGATCATCCCTAAGAAAGTGTCATGGTCAGGTTCATGTGTCAACTTGGTCAGGTGGTGTCACCCATTTGTCTGCTTGGGCAAGTGCTGGCCTGTCTGTTTCTATGAGGACATTTCATGGACTTAAATCATGATTCCACTGGCTGCATCCACAGCTGACTACATTTGTAATCAGCTAAGGGGAGTGTCTTCTGCAATGAGTGATGCTTAATCTTGGAAGACGGCGGTGCGCCCGAGTGAGCGCCCAGCGGGGGCCCGGAGCCACCGGCGGGATTCTGGAAGTGCGTGCTGGCCGCCCAGGCCACCACCCCCGGCGGGTAACCCGCAGTCTTGGCTGGCAGGGGCCCCTTCCGACGCTCCAGGGAGCTGGTCCTGTCCCCCTCACTGCACTCAGTGTTGAGGATTCAGAAGAAACAGTTTCTCTTCCTACTTCAGGTGCAAGCCTCTCCTGTAGAGTTGGCCCATACCCTTCACTGGAGTCATCAGCTTCACAGCCTGCCCTTTGGATTTTGGACTCTTCCATTCCTATGGTTGTCCAACCAGCCTCTCCTGAGAGTTCACTGATGAACTTCATCGGAGTTACCAGGTTGGGGGCTGCCCTACAGACCTTGGACCCTTACGTTCCCATGGTTGCCCAGCCAGCCCCTCCTTAGAGTTCATTGAGGACCTTCATCAGAGTTACCAATTTACAGCCTTCCCTGCAGACCTTGGACTCTATGTTCCCATGGTTATGTGATGCACTTTTATAAATTTTGTATCTATGGATATTTCTTGCTGATTCTGTTTCTCTAGAAAGCCCTAGCTAATACAGAAGGCTGACGTGCACACGCAGGTGACCCGTACTGCCCTAATATTCCTGCCTCAGGGATTGGTCCATCATGTTTTCCTTCTCCTTCTAGTTCTAGTTCACACTTGCTTCCTGACAGAGACACTCAAACATTAGAACACAAAGGAGAATCATAGATCTCTTAAAGCTGTTTGTGACAGTTGCCCATTCCCTCTCTGCTGCTTGCACACCTGCCTTTACTTTTACTATACTTTGTCCTAACTATTGGATCCATGCCATCCCTGGTTTTTATTACTAGCTCCATAAATGAGTTTTTGTTCTTAAGTCTTCTTGACTAGATTTTTCCTAAATGAGCTGTCAATCCCACTACTAGAGTTCTGGAATTCTTTAGAAAAGATACTTCATCTTTGTTTCCAACTTCTGAAAACCCAGCCACTAACATAGGCAACTAGTCCTTTGCCAATTTATAGTCCATGACAGAGTGTGGGAGATAGATTTTCATCTTTAGTTCCTTTATCCACATTAATCTTCATCTTATGATTAGTGACCTGTATATGACATACTCTATTTGTTATTTATGCACACAGCCTATTTATTATTCTTCTGCTCTCTTTTTCTTTCTTTTTCCTTTAATTTGTCCTTAGTATTATTAGATTATATGCCATTTATTTGAAGTAGTAATTTTTCTAAGTTATCTATTTCAAAGGAGAAAACTTAATATTCTCTGCTAAGCTGTAATATTTACGGGGAGCTAACAGATTTTAAGTACAGTACATGGGGCAGTCAGTGGTGGTTCAGAGGAACAGTTCTTGCCCGCCCTGCCGGAGACCCAGGTTCGATTCCCGGTGCCTGCTCATGTTTAAAAAAAAAGAAAAAATTAAATACAATACATGGTTTTTCAGCAATATATGTTTTTGTTTGGAAACTGTTCAAATTGAAGTAGGATTTTGCATATCCTTCACACACACAACTAATATTTTCCAATACCACTTTCTTAATTGTGTAATTTGAACCAAACAATATGTTTAGCCATGGTTACAAAGATCAATTAAATTAAGAGACTCCTCACAGTGTCTCTTGAAGTGATTCAAAGTCAAAACGTCAGCCAAAATAGCACACTTTTAAAATAAGATGTATGCAGCTGCTTACTTTACTGTGGAAGTAGTTGGCAAATTTATATGTACAGTGTGAAAATGAAAACATAAACATTTGCAAAACGGTTTGCGTTTTAGACGACAAAGTCTTTCCTCTTATAATATAGTAGGCATCCTATATTGTTATTAGAGAGAATCAATATTAAAGAGTGGGAACAGTGTGCTTCAATCTTAGACAAGTTGTCTGGGAAAAAAAAAGTTGTCATCAGTGGTTTTTAGCTCTACAGCTTGCAACTGATTCCACGATAACGCTATTTTAAGTGTTGAAATTAATAAAGCTATTCTGGTAACTTATGAGATTTTTGTCATAGGAATCAATCATACTGTATTTATTTGACATACTGGGCTAGATAATTAGAATCCATTTATTTCCCTTCACCTGACTGCTACCCAGATTCCATTTATTTGCTCTCTCAACTACTCAGTAACTTAATACCTTATTTTCTAGACTCTAGGGTTCAATCAAATGAGAGCAATAACCTTTGTTAGCTGGAGGGTTATAAATAGTAACTGGAACATTGTTATGCACTTTGAAATTTTATAAGAAATTTATTTTCATATGAAATGCATTAATATTTATCAAATGAAAATTATATTATTTTCATGAATATCATTTGCAGACCCATCTGGATAAAAACACAATGTATGACTCTGATTTAAGCCCATGTAATCCATACTTTTAGTTAAGGTGTGTTTCTAATGCTTAACCTGGTGACTGGATAGTGACGTGAAGTGGTTCTGAGGACTTGGCTTCATTAGAGAAAACAAGTGCATCACTGAGAGGCAACATGGAAAAGACCTGGTATGACTTATGTTTAATCTATAGCCTCAGTTTATATTTGACCTAATTGTACACAATGAATATAATGCCCAAATTATTATTTTTTACATGGAAGTCTCTGTTATGCTGACAAACTCCAAAACCTTTTATGTTACTCCCTATTAAAGTAATTTATGATATTACAACACCTCATTATAATTTACATTCAGTATAAAAGTAAGTTTTGTTACATTGATCCTATGGGTTATTCTTTGCTTCTTCTCTGTCTATAAAGAACCAATCGTGATAATCAAAATTATGATTAGTGGGGATGTAACATTTACATAAGTAATATTGGATTCAAATGTAAAATCCCCTTTTCAAAATAGTCTCACATTATCTTGGAAGTAATTTATGTTGAATTATAAATATTTTAAATAATTTAAAGCGATTCTCCCAGTAATTTAATCTATCATGTATAATACCAACAAAAACCAGCTTAATGCCGGACTCTCCCAAACCCAACAAACAAGACTCTAGGTGATTTCCTCCCAAAACACAAATTGGAGTCATGATTGATAGTTTTTTACTATCAAATAAAAAAAATATCCTTGATAGTTTTTAACTTTTTAATAATAATGATTTCCACTTCTTGGGCTCTTGCTCTTTACTCTAAGCACTTTGCACTTTTTTTGTGATAGTGCACTTTTTTTGTAATTTATTTGTAATAGGTTAATCAGCCATCAGGGAGATGCGGCTATTATTCTCTGGTTAGGGGTGTGGTTTAGAGGAATGAAGTAATTTGCCAAAGATCACAGATTTTAAACCCACGAGTCTCTAACATGAACTTTAGCCCCTATGGCCAAAAAAGATAGTTTGGAGCTTATACACAAATGATGTTTGGCAAAAATTTTAGTATTAACTTGAAATCATTCATCTTCAAAGACTTAGAATGCTCAGATTTCTAGAAATTTACAGTTCTTTAATATACTAAATATTCCAAGTAATACTAGCATATTTTTAGGTGTTTGTAGAATGAAGAATTAATGAATGAATAAATGAAGTTATATTTGGTAATAGTTGCTATTTTTCTGAGAGATGATATGTTAAAGGGTTCAAGGTATAGTAAGGCTTAAAGAAAAATGCTGCAATGAAAAGCTCATTCCTTAATATTTTAGAGAAGCACCACTTGCTGTAAAATACTAATCATTAGTTATTTAACCTGCAAATTTGTGATATTTAGATTTCTATATTTGATTAATCTAGTTTGTATTTTCCTAATTATCTGAAAGTAAAGATCTCTCCTGAACAATCATTGTTTCTTCAAATAAGCTTTATTCTAAATCTGTGAATGTACAATGTTTAATATGGATAATAGAAGTTTTTTAATGTGTCCATGATTATAGGTTATTATAGATGCAAAAAAATAGTTAAAATATTTTTTCACACATTTTCTTTTAAATGTAGACTTTAATATCCTGAAGAAAAATGGTCCTGCTTCATTAGTTAAGTAAAGCATTATATAAACATATTTTTGGTTTGTTTAGGAAAGAATCTGGTATTTTAAATTTTTAAAAAAATGTCTTTTCATGGTAAATTTCTTATCTCTATAAAATTTATTTACTTAAAGTTTTTGCAAAATTAACATATGATTTGCTTTTGAAATCAAAGAATTAATAAAATATTTTAAATTCACTATAATAGACTTAGGAGTATGAATATGCACTGCTGTATTTATACCACATTTATACCACATTTAAATTAGCATGCCAGTATAAAGGAAGAAATAAAATTGAATAGAATATCTTTAGTTAATGCCTCTACCTCAGTTAATATGAACTTTGTGAAAGTGTATAATGAAGTCATAGAGAAGCACATGGTTTGTGGTCACAGGTAACAACAGAACAATCTGTTAGCACACAAAGCTGTGTTTTCTTGAAGTTGCGTGCCTTGAGTAAATGTGTGTGGTGGCACTGAAATACCATTACTCGATTCCAGATCCAACCCATCTGCGCAGTTACTGCCACTGCAGTGATTGTTAGATTTTCCAAACTGTTAGCAGTCACTTTTTATATCGCTTATATAAAAAAAGGTAATTTAACATGTCTATTCAGCCAGTCATTCTCAAGGTTGACTTATAAAGATTGCAGAGAATTTATTTACCTTGAATCCCTATTTCCTAACTCAAGATGCAGTAAGAATTTTAAAGAAACTATATAGTATGCAAACAAGCATCTTATATCTTTTGGGCTTTCTTGTGGGAAATATGTCTAAATTCTAAGACTAAACTACGCCTTCGTAAATCACTAAGTGGCACTGTGGGAACTTGCATCATTTTCCCACTGAAAACATTTAGGTTGACCTACTGGGTGAGAAGGTAAATACATGTATCTTCATTACCTCTGGGGCGAGCACAGCATGATGGTTGAGAGAACAAACTGTGCAGCTGGAAAGCTTGGTTCCTACACTGTGAAAAGGAAGCTCCTCAGCTCTCAGGGCCTCAGTCTCCTCACCTGTAATGTAGATAAAATAATGCTTCTTGTGAGGACTGAATAAAAAGTATCAAGTATTTTGACAGGATACTAACATATTCTAAGCCATATTCTTAAGAAAGCTGACATTGTTTTTTACCTCAATTTTATTGCCTCATGGGCATTAAAGAGAAAATAAGGAAAATTCTACCAGTGGAGCTTTAAATATGAGAAAGCAGTCCTCGGGGTAATGCTGTGAAGTACTATACTTATCTCTTTTACAGGTAAAGAGACTGCAGGGCTTGAGTCCTAATTTGCCACTTATAAGCAGTACTACCTTTGGAAAGTTACTTAACCCATTTCGGGTCTCAGTTTTCCCATCCATTCAGTAAAGCAGGAATAACCCATACCTTTTGAGAAAGCTGGATGATTAAGTGAATCAACATATAGAAAATGCTTAAGACATTACCATATGCACAGCCAACATTCTGTAAAGGTTAGTTATTTTTATTCTAACAAAGAGAGTGTAAGGACTTGATGGTTGGGATAGCACTTAGGAAGTATTAAAAAGAATTAAGGAATTATTATTAATGGAATTAATTAATTAATCAAAGATAAACAGAAAGGCAGAGGATATCATATAACGGCAGAAAGAAGGAAGACATTGAGTGGTGGTGGTTGGGAGTCTAAACTTCACTTGGTGGGTGAATCGTAATGTTGATTAATAAACTTGTGAGCCTTCATCTTTTTTCTTTTGACAAAGTACCTCTAGATTTAAAGCTCTCAATACAGACTTAGGTGATTTATAATCTGAACTTTTCAAGAGATTATTTTTAACTATTGTTTCATATTTTTCACTACTCATTCCAACCATACAGTCACAGATTTTCCCAGGATGTTTTAAATTCTTTTATATCTTGGAGATCTCTAAAACTTGAAAGAATAAAAAAGAACTATAATTTAATGAGACAGATTAGTCTCCTCTTTACCTATATAGCCACAGAACAGTAACTCATTATCTCATTGCTGTTACTGAGTAATAAAGGTGCTACATAAAGAGAGATAGCTCAAGTAAGACGTAAACTCCTACTTTGCTCCATTACAACACAAACACACAAATCAAGCCTCCCTATTTGGAGAATAATCAAATCGAATGCATCATATTTTGTATGTTCAACTTATTGAAATTCTATGACTTCAAAAGGATGAATGAGGACTAGTCACTAAATAATTTAAGACAGAGTACTTACCTAGGACAACATCAAGGATAGTGTTGGTATCAGGTGACCACAGGTGAAAGTTCTTGTGGAATATTGCATTACAGTCCAATAAATACCACCTGAATTAAGCACTATCTTGCCCTTTAATTCTTCTTCTTTTAATTTATTTATTATAATCACATATTGAGATAGTTAACTGCTTTCACTGTACCCTTGCTATCAAAGTGTGGTTTATGGCTCAGCAATGTTGAAATCACCCAGAAGCTTGTTAGAAATGCAGAATCTCAGGTCTCATCTGAAATCTAGTTAATCAAAATCCACAGTCTAATGGAATCCGCAGGTGATTTCTGTGCACATTTAACTTAGAGTTCATTGGCCTGTAAGACAAAATCAAAACTGGATGTAAGATCCAATAGGAAACAAATACCAACATGGCAAAGCAGTGGTCAAAAGAGGAAAAATGAAACCAGAAATTCCACTCAGATCTTGGATTTCTGATGCTCTCAAGTCTTGACAATAACTTTTTTATTGGTTTATTTTGAGGGGTTTTTTTTCTTGTTTTGTATTCTAGTTCCTGCTTTTACAGAGACCAGTTCTAGCCCATAATTACCTAAGCATCCACGGAAATAGTAAGTTTCACCAATTTGGACAGTGAGTGAGGATGTGAAGACTAAGCTAACCCATACTGTGTTGTCCCTTGTTTTTTTGGGGGGGGGGGGGAGGGGGTGCATGGTCCAGGAATCGAACCCTGGTCTCCTCCTGCATGGCAGGAGAGCATTTTACCATTGAACCGCCCATGCACCCTTATTCCTCGCTTGATTAACTAATTGGAACATGGTTATTTCCTTCTGAGTTTGTTAAAAGGCGCTCATGATCTAGGAGAATATAGAAAATGCCAAATGGGTTTTTTCTTGCTCTGTCTGATAAAACATAAGAAGAGAGAGAGATGCAAGGTGAAGGAATTCACTTTTAAATATAAAGAATCTAGAACTTGCTAAGACAGAATACAAAACATTTTCTCTTTTTAAGTCTTAAAATTCTTAAAGATGTTCTACAGCAACTTCACAGGGAAAACCCATGAAAATTTAAGAGAATTGTTCCTATATAATTACCTCCAGCTTGAACTAAAATAGGAAGACTCCTTTGGAACTGTTTTGAATGGGAAGCTGGCTGAGAAGTATTTAGAGGGCAGAAACAAGATCCTTGAAAGTAGAGACAAGAACCACAGCGAATCATTCCAAGGTGCAGCATGAGCCCTAATCAGTTTGGGCCAAGCTGAATTTCATAACCGTCATGTGCCAATGACTGCTGTGCCCGCCCTGTTAATCCCTTGTATAAAGGGGAGTATCTATGGCAGTTATCTTATGCCTGTTCATCTGTTTGTCATGGATGTTACCAAACAGGTAACTCATCTCTTTAGATCACAGGTCTTCAGATTGAGTGGAACCAAACCCAAGGAACTTGACCTGTACCTCCACCTGCTTTAGATGATGAGAACTGGGCTGTGAGCCTGAGACCAATTCTGTAACAGGATAATTCATTTCTGGGTGTCTTGGAACACCCAGAGGATGAATATATTTTATATGTGGAGGGTAATGTAAATAATCTGTGGCAAGATGGTGGACTGAGACAGTTTAAAAACATGACCCCTTTTTTCTGTTAACATTCCACTCATGGAAAGGGAATTTTATGTCCTTTGACCCTTGAAACCAGGCTCTTTGACAGCTTGACCAATAGAACATGGCTGAAGTGTATCTGCGCCAGTTTCTGGTCCCAGACCTTAAAATGGTGGCCCCACTTACTGTCTCTTGTGACATTGCTCCTGGGACCCAGCCACAATGATTTCAGAAGAGGAGACCCAGAAAGTCCACAGAGAGGCCCAGGAGGAAACTAGCGCCATCAGCCAACAGCCTCAGCTGAGCTGTTAGCTATCAACCAACACCAATGGTTGATGCTGGATTGGTGCTGGTACAGCACCAATGTACCAGCCTTGTGACTGAGTCATCTTGGAAGTAGATGCTCCAGTTCCCATCCATGCTATTTGGAGAAGAGATTAGCTCATTGAGCTCTGCTGCAATTGTAGATGGGTGAGTAAGTAAATAACTGTTGTTGACTTTGTGATTGACATTTACTTTTGCAAACCAAAGGAAGTGAACTTCACATATATAAATGTGTATTCTTTAATGCCTGTCATAATTTTAAACTTCACCCGCTTCTAAAGAGTTCCCTGCTAGCTTAACTGCTAACAGATATGTTATTCCAATGCAAATGTATTCCACTGGATTATTTCCTCCAGTTCCTGACAATAGCTTTAGAAGCTATTCACACATGGGATGGAGCATTATTAAAATTTATACCAAAATTAAGCTTTTATAGAAGGTGAGATTTTATTAATAAACCATATATATTTTTCCCTAAATAATCATCCCTTGGATTCTGCCATTGTTCAAGTGTTATTTCCTTTTCCACCACCACCCTTAAAAAAAAAAAATCAGTTTTTCATACCTAAGGAGAAAAAAATCATTTCAAACTGTTTAAATTAACTTCTATGTATACCTTACTTTTTAATCTATCCTTGAAAGCACCTCATCATTATAAGCTCCCATTACTTCTTCCACTAGAAGTCTTTAATTGCAAGTCCCACTGCTTTGTAATTGTATATGCAGAGCATAACTCTCAGTGTTACGACTGGATTCACATTTTCTCTGAATAAAAATGCAATACGTTACCAGCACGTTTCAAGCTACCTATTAACTTTTTAGGAGAAAATGTATTTAAAATAAAGATATTTTCAACTGTCCAAATCTCTTACACAACTCCTTGCCTTTACACAATAATTAACCTAGAATGTCTGTGGTTAAAAACAGCTTAGTGATTACTTTAGCCATTGTTATTTTCAAAGATAAGTGGAAGGGCACTTGGTGAGCAAGGTATCATCTGCTGCTTTCTCTCCTTGTTTTGAACGTTATAATATATTTTACCAGAATAATTTATAGCAACTGATGGTCATTTAAAGGGCAGGAATGCAACTGTCCCAAAGATTTCACTATCAAGATATTATGACATCTTGTCTTCAAATTTGAAAAAACTGCTTTTGGAAAAAACACTACCATTTTCCATAAACCAAGAAAGTATAGTTTGACATAAAAATATATCTATCTTCTATTTCCTCCAATCACATTTCTGAGACTTAGGTAGCTGTCTAGAGTCAGCAAGCCATCAAAGAAATTCTGAGTCAACTTTACATATGCTGTTTACTTAGTTCTCTCTGCTTTATCGCTACCTAGTTTTGTAAAATTTAGAGATTAGCAGAGAACTGGGTCTGACTCCTGAATCTATCACTTATTAACTGTGTGCCCAATTTATTTAATGTCCTGTGCTGGTTTGAAAGGAGGTATGCCCCCTAGAAAAGCCATGTTTTAATCAAAATCCCATTTCATAAAAGTAGAATAATCCCTGTTCAATACTGTATGTTTGAAACTGTACTCAGATCATCTCCTTGGATGATGTGATTTAGTCAAAAGTGGTTGTTAAACTGGAATAGGTGACGACATATCTCCACCCATTTGGGTGGGTCTTGATTGGCTTAGTGGAGTCCTGTAAAAGAGGAAACATTTTGGAGAATGGAGATTCAGAGAGAGCCAGAGAAGAATGACATAGCCACGAGAGCCCACAAGCCAGCAACCTTTGGAGATGAGGAAGAAAAACACCTCCCAGGGAGTTTCATGAAACAGGAAGCCGGGAGAGAAAGTAGCAGATGATGTCTTGCTCACCATGTGCCCTTCCAGCCAAGACAGAAACTGTGACTGTTTCGCTATGTGCCTTTCCAGATGAAAGAGAAACCCTGAATATCATCGGCCTTCTTGAGCCAAGGTATCTTTCCCTGGATGCCTTTGATTGGATATTTCTAGAGACTTGTTTTAATTGGGACATTTTCTCGGCCTTAGAACTATAAACTAGCAATTTATTCAATCCCCCTTTTTAAAGACCATTCTGTTTCTGGTATACTGCATTCTGGCAGCTAGCAAACTAGAACACCTCCTAAAACTATTTTCTCTAGTTCTTAAATGGGATAATCATAGTCCCTACCTGACAGAATGTTAAGATTAAATAAGGGAGACCTTTAAAATCTGAGAGTTTAGAGAGTCAAGTGCCTAGAAAATGTCCAACTTTTAGAAAGTGGTAGATATAATTATTGTCAGTACATTTTAATGAATATTATTTCTGAAATAAATATGAGAGAAGATCCCTTTCATTTGAATCCTTAAGAAATTAAGCTCACTATTTTAAGGATGGCCTTAAGACACTCAGAGAGATTTTGGACTCCTGTAACTGAGTGTTGATGCTTTGAAGAGAAAATGGGTTGATGCTTTGAAGAGAAAATAAAGACAATTCAAAGAATCCAAAAATTGTTGTACCCACTGTCCTTTTCCCCATGAAATATAATCACATTCATTGTACATTTTATATTTTTCATGCACAATTTCTGGTACTTCCTATTTGGAACTTGAATTCATGGGCCTTGTCCTACAACTTTGCTCTAGTTCCTATTCTTTCTCATTTTTCCTTGGGCATCTTTATTAACCGGATGATTATTCACATGCAGTAGACATATATTTATCTTCAACAAAAGTGTTACTTCATGAATTTAGAAAGGGATTGCATCAGTCAGTTCTCCAAAAAACAGCTAAAAAGGTAAATGTATGAATGTACATATATAGGCTATATCTATATGTATGTATACATACATACATTGATTAAGAGATGTATTTTAAGGAATTGGTTCACATAATTTTGGGTGCTGGCAAGTCCAAGTTCCACAGGGCTGGGCTGACAGGCTGGATGTTTCAAGGGAACTTGATCTTGTAATCTTGAAGCAGAAATTCTTCTTTGAAACCCTCAGTTCTTTGTTCCTAAGGTTTCCTATTGATTGGCTGAGGCCCACCCCCATCCAGGGCAATCTCCTTTACTCAATGTTAATGGAATGTAGATGCTAATCACATCTATGAAATACTTCCGCAGGAACATATAGGCCAGTGTTTGACCAAACAACTGGACACCTTAACCTAGTCGAGGTGAAATATAAAATTTATTGTGACGGTGATGCATAGGATCATTGTAAGTCTACTCAATAAAATAGAGAGCTTGTTCTAAAACAAAGAATTATTCCTGTAAAGTGAACATATCTATTGGTAATAGCATATGGGGATATCATTTTATCCTTGCATGACATACTTGCTACAATTTAGCCACTTCTGGCAAACATGGATTTAAATAAAACTGGATGACTGCCATTAGCATATGCACACACATTCACACACGTGCACACACACATGTGCACAAACACATCATTTTTCTAAAACCTTCATCGGGCTATATATTTTTAGATTTGACCTGTCAAAAGCTTAATAGTTTTAGCAGATCAACTGAGTATGTTCCTTGGAAAGTTTTTTTATGTAGGATTGTATTAGGAGGTAGGAGATACATCTTAAAATAATTTGATTCATTTTTATTATTTATTGCATTCTTAAATATTGTAAAATCTGATAACTTATTTTAAAAATATTTTGGAGAAGACGTCTTTAAATATTTTCCACTAGGCACCAGAAAACATGAAATACTTGCTAAAAGTTGTGGAAATCACAAATAAGGCAATTTTTTTTTTTACTGAATCAAGTTGATAAAACATGGAGATATGTATTAAGCACTCAGAAAAGAAAAATTGCTGTTTCCTTACTAATCCAGCTCTTCTCCATAGCGTGGTCATCCAGCCATTGCAAAGAAAGTTCTCAGCTCAGTTAGTTAAGTCTTTTCTGAACCAAGACGAACACAGCCTGCACCAGCCTAGCCCAGCCTCTGGTGGGTCTGCCCTTTTCATCTTGATGAAGCTCCATCTGCTAGGGTTAGTCTGATGGTCATGTCCATATGAATTAGCGGGTGTGCTCAAGAATCCTTCTCTTTGATGTTTAATACATGCCTGAACTATATACATACTTCAGGGATGGCAAGAAAGGACCTACTTTAAATTTCATGACTACACTTTTTAAGGAATTAAGGGGAAAAATACAGTAAGAAGGTGCTTTAGAACATGTTTTAGAATGCAAGTTAGCTTCGCTTGCCTGCCCTGTTTGCTTAAATTGTGCGTGGATTGAAATAGCGTGTGCCAGCGTGGTAAGTAGGAAGAAAGTTAGCTCCGAATAAGCAATAAGAATCATGTTAAGTAAATCTCTCACACGGGTTATACAAAAAGATTAGAATCACTGTATTTTAATTAGAAATGGCAATGTTGTCCATATCTATAGAGCAATGTGTGAGGTCAGTGTGAGATAACTACGAAAGGGAAATGAATTATTTACCCCTAGGCCTTACAAATCCTGACTTCGGAGATGGCTACATCATTCCATCTCTTGAGATGCTTTAAGGGACATAGTAGTGATTTGCACATTATATGTCCTTCATAATACTTATAAAAGCCCTGAAATTTTTAATTTTTTTTCAGTGGGAAAAGTGAGGTTTTCATGACTCATGAATATGCATTAAGATAAATGAGACAAAGAAAATGAAAAGTCAAGATTAAAAAGTAAGTTTAGACTATGGCAACCTAATACAGCCATCTCACTAGCCACCTTCCCATGTCATTACTGAAGTCCTACCAGTTATAAAACAGTTTTCTACCAATTATAAAATAGTTTTCTACCACTATTATTAACGTGGACTGTAAACCTATCTCCCTGTGGAGATTATATGTCCAACAATAATAAATACAGTGGCAGCATGGCTTGCTTAACTATGAGAAATCCATAGTAGAAATAAACATGAGATTTTTGTCAGTCATAATGAGCTCTTACGGGAATTTAAAGAAACTATACCTCTTCAGTGATATGCAAGATGGCCTTGTTTATAAAAAAATTTTGAGTCACGATATGCTAATTCTTTAATTCAGCCAGCAAAAATATTGCAATTTAATGTTTATACGGTAATAGTGTATGCCAGGAATTATGTTTAGTTCTTCCCAAAGATCATGTTACTAAATCTTAACTGTGACCAATCCTATCATCTTTTACATTGATGAAAATTACATCTTGAAAAGATAAATCATTCAGGGCTACAGACCTAGGACCTAGGAGTGGCAAAGTTGGGATTCAAACTATTGTTTATCTTGCTATTGGGCTGCAAGTTCTTACCATTATGTTTTCTGCCCCCAGCTAATGTTTTGGATGCAAAAATCAGGTCAGCTGTTATTTTCAGTGTAAGGGATATAGGAACAAAGAAGTTGGTTCGTCAGAATTTTACAAACTAGCTGGTAAAACTCATTCATCTAATAAAAGCAATAGTGAACATATGTGCAGAAGCTTTGCAAACCAGAGCAGGTGTGATTAACTCTATTTGAAGGGAATGTATCACAGAGGACATCTATGAACTATGATTTGAAAGCTGAATATGTGGACAGTGACAGGGAAGCAGATAGGCAAGGTATTTTTGCTTGCGAAAACATGTAGAAATGTGTAAAGAACAGCAAATATATAGAAGAAATTTTGTAATATACAAACTAAGCAACAGGCTGTAAGGGATAGGAATAAAGAGTCAAGAACCAGAATGTGCCAGTTTGAAACTGTGTACCCCAGAAAAGTCATGTCCTTTAATCCTCATTCAGTGTTGCTGGGTGGGATCTTTTTTATTGTTTCCATGGAGACGTGACCCACCTAATTGAGATGGTAATTTTTGATTAGTTGGTTAACATGGAGATGTGTTCCCAACTGCCCAGAGTAGGGTTCTTACTGGCCTCCTGTAAGAGGGAACATTTTGGAATGAGTCCACAGGACAGACAGAGCTCACATCACCAGAGACCTTTGGGGATGTAGAAGGAAAATGCTTCTAGGGAAGCCATTTGATGAAACCAGGAGAGAAAGCTAGCAGACTTTGCCATTTGCCTTCCTAGCTAGCAGAGATGTCCAGCATCCAAAGACCCCAGCAGATGCCAGCCTTCCCAGCTGATGATGTTCCAGGTGGCATCCGGAGTGAAGGTAACCTCTTTTTGGTGCCTCAATTTGGATTTTTTCATGGACTTAGAATTGTGAAAATTTAATAAATTCCCTGTTAAAACTGTTCCATTTCTGGTATATTGCACTTGGGCAGCTTTAGCAAACTAAAACGTAGACAATATTGCATGTTTTAGTAAGGAATTTGGACTTTACCCAATAGATGATGGGATGTTGTTGGTAAGTCATTAAAAGGCTTAGGATTTAGAAAGTGATCTCAGCTGATAATTTGGAGAATGAACTAAATAAGTGAAGATATAGTTAGGGAGATCAATTGGGAGTTAGCTGAAAGTTATTTTCAATAGAAGGAAAAGGAAGAAATTGTATACTACCATGATTTTGATCATGGTGATGGGATTGATATCAAAACCGAATTTAAAAAACAGGTCCTGAAAAAAAAGCTATTATTTTTCAACCTCTAAAGCAAATCCCCAGGCTCATAAACTTGCACCAATAAGTGAGCTCATGAAACTGGGCAAGGCCAAAAAGTGGGATTCTGGGATTGGCTTTTCTTTCACATGACAATGCGCATGGCAGCCTCTGCAGACTTATTCCTTCTCTTCTGTTGACATTCAACTTTCAACTGCTCCCTCTGGCCTTCTCTCTCTCTCTCTTTAGGACTTCAATAATAGAATTAAATTAAAAGGATTACTTCAGTAATAGGATTAAGGCTCATATGGACTCAGCTGGGTCACACCTTAACCAAAGTCAAAATGTACCATTTACAAGAGTTCCTACCCACAGCAATAGGATCAAGTCTACGAACATGTTTTTCTGGGATACCTAGCTACAAATCATCACGGAAAATATTGGAGAAAATTCTAATCATGCAGATTAAACTTAAAATGTGTTGTATTAGTATTGATTACATTGTGAATAGAAAAAAATTTGAAGAAATCACCTTCCAGCATTTGAATACTATTGTGATTCAGCAAGTAAGTCATTTATGACATTAACCAATGAGTGAAGTTCTGATGTTCATTTCTCTCAGTTTTTCTTTCTTTTTTTTTCTGGTCTTTCTTAATGTAAAAGCAATAGAAACCAACATTCACGTTAGAACTACCCTTGGAAATCTGGTTGTTAACCATTTATGAATACACTGCTGACCCGAAGTGATGGTAGAATTTTAAGAAGATAGGAGAACCTGGTTAGCTGGAAGAACACATGGAACAGGCCTCTTGTCAGTCCTGGCCTGCACACCTAGGAGAGAGGAATATACTTCTGGCCTGCTTAGACCATAGAACATTGGGTATGCGTTGTTGCAGTATCTTGGCCTCTAACGAAAAAGAATACAAGCAGGAAGAGAGAGCTAGATTGAAGGTACAGGAGAAAGAGGAATAATTGATTAATCAAAAGGGTTAGGGCACAAATGCTGCCTTTACTTGATTTATATGGTCAGTTTGTCTTCAGTAACCCTTGAGGAATCTCTCCTTTCTCAAGTACCTAGGAGCCTCCTGCTATACTTAGTAGTATTTCAGGTGCAGCATTTATACTCCAGAATTTTCTTGACCCACTTCTCCAGAACATGTTGGATATGCCATTCCCTCAAGGTCATAATGGATAAATTTTATATGATTTTAATATAAATCCTTAAAGGATAACCCAGTACGTTTCACAGAACATTGCTGTTGATTATTTCAACTCAAAGCAGAGTAGAATACTGTGGCTAAACCAGACATAAAATATTTTCAGCATGATCAAACTCTAAATTTTTCCCTTATATTAGTGGTCAAAATGTGATTCTTAAAAACATTCTCCCTAATCCTCCTCATTCTTCCATTTATTTATCCAGTCATTCAATTAATTAACTTTGATTGAATGACTACTCTATGGTTGCCTGGCTGGGAAATGAATGCATGTGTTTGTGTGTGTAGGTGTGCATGCGTAAGGCTCCTGCTTACTAGGAGTTCAGTCTAGTAAAAGAAACATTTCCATAAAAGTGCAATCACAGTTCGGTAAGAAAACAGCCTTCAAAAAAAAGTAGAAAATTGATAAAATTGAAGAAATGTGTAAATTTTCTTTTAGTCTTTCTCTTAAACGCCTAGTGTTATTAAGTTCCAAGATTCATAGACATTTGAGGTGGAGCTGCCTATGCAGAAAGAGACACAAAGATATGCCTATTGCCCCATACTCTACCTCTCTTGTTACACTTGAGACTTCAGCTGAATAAAAATGAAGATTTATAGGTAAGTGATTTGGGTAATCTATGTTCTAGTTTGCTAGCTGCTGGAATGCAATATACCAGAAATGGATGGCTTTTGAAAAGGGCAATTTAATAAGTTGCTAGTGTACAGTTCTAAGGCCAAGAAAATGTCCCAATTAAAGAAGTCTATAGAAATGTACAATCACAGGCATCTAGGGAAAGATACCTTGTTTCAAGAAGGCCGATGAAGTTCAGGGTTTCTCTCTCAAGTGGAAAGGAATGTGGCAAACACTGTCAGGGTTTCTCTCTCAAGTGAGAAGGCACATGGTGAACGTGGTGACTGTTTCTCTCTCAGCTGGAAAGCACATGGCGAGCATGGCATCATCTGCTAACTTTCTCTCCTGGTTTCCTGTTTCATGAAGCTCCCCAGGAGCCGTTTTACTTCTTCATCTCCAAAGGTCTCTGGCTGGTGGACTCTCTGTTTCTTGTGGCTATGTCATTCTCTGCTCTCTTAGAAATGTCTTGCATTCTCCAAAATGTTTGCTCTTTTATAGGTTCCAGTAAACTAATCAAGACCCACCCAAATGGGTGGAGACATGCCTCCACCTAATCCAGTTTAACAACCACTCTTGATTAAATCAGATCTCCAGGGAGATGGTCTAATTAGTTTCAAACATACAATGCTGAATAGTGATGAGAAGAAACAGCTGCCTTTCCTAAATGGGATTAGGATTAAAACATGGCTTTTCTAGGGTACATACATCATTTCAAATCAGCACATCTTGGATAATCTTAAATAATAGTAAATATTAAATGATATTGTATGCTCCACTTGAAATGTAATTTTTATATCAGTAATTGATATTTAGACTACTGCAGACAGTAGTATATCTGTTTAAAGAGGCTTTTCAAAGATTGTCCAGTCCTCATTTCCTCAGTGCTTATGTTAATAGCTATCATTCATCTTCAGACCCAATGAGACTCAGAGAGTAAATTTATCAATATATTTCACTTAAATATAAAATCAGCATATCATTATTATCTGTTTCAACTAATTAAAATAATGGCTTTGGACTCTTTACTCTGAAAAGTATATTGTAGGCAGAGATACTTGGTTGAAGATAGCAAAAGTATATAGCTGTAAGTTGCATTTAAGTAAATTCATTTTGGAAACACATATTTTAAATTTAGGTAGACCCAACTGAGGCATGTATAACAATTTCAAAAAACCTATTTCAATAAATTTTTGTGTTTTAGGGAAAATAAAAATAAGAAGAATTTAAGTAGTTGAAATGATTAGAACTCTGACAGTTTTGTCAGTGTGTTAGTTATATGTCATCAAAAACACGGTAGATCAAATATGAAGAAAAGTAATTAGATATGAAGGCACTAAATTATTCATCAATAACTTACATAATTTTCCATTAACAAAACTATATAATTTTAGTGAATAAAGGAATGTGTATATATTTACTTAATGATATCAGCTATTTAAGATATATTTTTAATGAGTGTCTTTCTCTTAAGTGTACATGTTATGGTTGACTAATTGAAATCACGAGTATTCTGATTTCTTAAAATTTTGCATTAGTAAATATCAGATTCATAAGTAACTATCATACATAAATAGGAGGTAGTTATGCAAAATACTTTTTCAAAATTGTCCTGTTCAATCCAGCCTGTATCGTCCTAAAATTCAATCCCTGACCTCAAATGGAAAGCAACATTTTAGCACAAATCACCGAATAGTCTATCACACTCACTTTTGGAAAAAGAATAAGTCTTATAAATAACTTAATTTTAAGTCAATTGCCTGATATTTACATCTTTTATTTCCTGTAGAAATAGACTGTACATACTTTATTGGATATGAAAATTCAAATTTTACTTTTCCAAATAGCCTGAATATTATTCTATTATGGACATTCAGAAAATGTGAAAACGCTCATCCTTCTCCACTCATTATAGAACAAGCATCACTCAAGGGATTAGGTGTCCTCTCCAGTCTTTCTCTCACCTTCCTGACCACTGCCAAGTCTACAGTTCTACCTGGACACATTAATTGTGCACCTGAAGTTGATGGCCTCTGAGAAACTTGGCTTGAGCTCTTTCTTATATGACTCTCAGAAATGAATGTAAAAAGAATGAAGATGAGGGGCACCTACCAAAATAGCCTCTAGAAAAATGTCTTAATGGTAATGCATAGTCTCTATGGAAGGAGGGAGGTGATGACTCTGCACTCTCTCATTCAAGGATGAAAGCAAATTATTTCAGATGACGTCATATTGAGAGCTATCCCATGACTCCACAGCACTATGACATTAGGTGAGATAAAAGGTTAAAACATTATCAATGGAACCAGAATGAAGATATTTGAAATTGTTTAACCATGATTGTTTAAATATATATGGTAAACTTGTTCTGAACAGACATATGGAAGCAATTTAGTGTAATGTTTTTGTAACCTTTTCTCAAACTAAAATAATATTTTAATAGAATAATTTATTGAGACTGAATCTTACCCATATGGGTAAGTACTATTTAACTAGTTAGGTAAGGAGAGGATTGGATGTTGTAGAAAGAAGAGTCACAGCATCAAATATCTGGAGGTGGGAATGGGCTTGAGAGTGAAGGGTCTGCAAGAAAGGGGACCACTCTGTGGGGCTGGGGCGCTGGTAGATAGTACTGAACAACTGATGGAAATTGAAGTGCTGGAAACATCCAAAACAACACTCTAAGGACCAAAGATGATGTAAAGTCTTAAGCAGGGAGTGAAATTATAACAGTGGTATTTATGGAATATAGGCAGATAAAAATCTCCTACAAAGAAAGTTGAAATGAATAGAGGCCAGTCAAGAGGTTGATAAATACCATAAATAGCAACACTATTTACTTATTTTATTGAATCCTAAAAGCCATCAATTTAAAGAGACCCCGTTGTGTGTTACTTCAAAATCAATGGAAAATAAAACTCTGACACATGATGCATGGCATATCAATAATTGTAAAACACAATCTGATTAGCAAAATGTTGAAATGTGAAAAAGTGTGTCATTTAATAGGTGAAATATGGTAATGTATACGATTTGTTGAGTACTTATTACCTGTTAAAATTGTGATAAATATTTTATATATTTTAATTCATCCTCAAAAAATCCCTATGAACTAGTATTAATAATTTAGCTACTATTACTACCAAGTTTTACAAATGAGAAAAATTGAAATTTAGGGAAGTTAAGCTACCAGCCCTTGACTGTACAACTTGATAGCAAAGAGTCAGGATTTTTAGTCAAATCCTATCTTATTTTAAAAAAGAGAGAGAGAAATGCTGAGTGACTGAACAATCATTTCAGGGCAAAAAATAGGGATTATTAATATAATTTCTCTCACAGATATCAGAAAACCTTAAATAATTGAATCTAATGGGTAAAAGAGAATAAAATCAAACTGTATTCAAGTACTAGAGACTTAAATTAAAGAGGTTATACAGGTAGCAGTGGGCATGTTTAGAAGAAGACTTGTTTGCAAGGAATCTTACAATTGTTTAGGAGTTTTAAAATCATGTTAGCATATCCAATTTATATTGCCATTTAGCAGTTACACAAATGGGACTGAAGCAAAGGTGAAAAGGCAAGGATTCTTATGTAAAGTGGTGCTTAAAGCTAAGAGAAGAAATAGACAACATCATGTGACTATTTAGGAAAAAGAACAGAAGAATAGAACTGATATTCTCAGTTCTGAATCAGGATGAAGAAGTGCCAGCTATGAGGACATAGAAATGAGCAGCAAAGAGTATAATAAATAGGCTTAGCGATCAAGAGAGTCTGAAAAATTTAAGAGATTTAATAAAACACAAATTGAGAAAAGGTTATTGAATTTGGGTAGGCATGTAGTGATATTAAGAGAATAATTTCAGTAGTAAGGTGGTTTCAGAAGCCAGACTTATAGGGGATTAAAAAGGAATTAGTAGAAGCTCTGGCACAGGTGTAGATCATCCATTTTATGAATTGGCAATAAAAGGTAGAAGGGGAATAAAATGTTAGTTACCACAGATCTCATGAAAAGGAAGAATTTAAAATGCCAGCCAAGGAGACATGGGAAACAAGAAAGAACAGAATGCAGAACATATTTGGAAAACATTCCATAGAGTTTATCAATTAACTGCACAGCAATTTATTAAATAACTACTTTGTGTCTAGGACTGCAAGACGGGGTATCTTAGTTCATCAGGTGACTATCACAAATACCACACAACCGGTTGTCTTAAGCAATGGGAATTTATTGGGTCATGGTTTTGATGCTGGCAGGAGCACAAATTCAAGAGGTTTGCAAGACCTAATTCTCCTCAAAATCTGTCACACTTTTGCTGGCTGCTGAAAATCCTTGGGATTCTTTGGCTTTTATCTTTGTTTCTAATCACATGGTGATGTACTCACCTCTCTCCTTCAGATCCCTCTGACTTCTGGCTTCTTCCTGCTGCCTTCTGTTATAAGGTCCCCTGCATCATGGATTAAGATCTATCTTGTTTCAGCTGGCCACTAACTAAAAATAACATATTCAAGGGGTCTTATTTACATTGGCTTCACACCCATGGGGGCATGGAATAAGATGAAGAAAATGTGTAAGTTGGGGTACATAATTCCATCTACCGCATTGGGATTCCAAGGACAATTAAGACAAGATTCTTTAAAATTTAGTGAGTAAAACTGCATGAAAGGCAACTAAACTATAGAAACTACTAGGTATAATAAAACTAAAAGTTAACACAGAAAGGAAACACAAAGGAAGGGGCCTAACTGACTAGGGACAACAAGAAAATTTACCAAAGAAGTGATGTGCAACTCAGTGTTGGACTGAAGGTATATGGTAATCTGTAAAAGCCAATAATGTTTGGACTTTCAGTTGCATGCCTTTTAATAATCAGTTTACATACACACACTGAATATATTTTTGGAAAATTTAAGCTGAAAAGAAATATATTCTTCATCTGTCTTAGTAGATTTTCCATAAAATGCCATTTTATACATTTTTCTCTAGTGAATGGTACATTGGTTGTGTGTTTTAGTTTGCTAAAGCTGCCAGAATGCAATATATCAGAAATGGAATGACTTTTAAAAAGGGGATTTATTAAGTTGCAAGTATATGATTCTAAAGCTGTGAAAATGTCCAAATTAATGCACCAATAAGAGGTTGCCTTCACTCAAGAGAGGCTTATGCCATCCAGAACACCCCTATCAACTGGGAAGGCATGTGGTAGCATCTGCTGGGGTCTTTGGCTTCCAGACATATCTGGCAACTCAGAAGGCACATCGCTATGTCTGCTAGCTTTCTCTCCTGTCTTCGTGTTTCATAAGTATTCTCCAAAGGTCACTGGCTGTGTGTGCTTTTTCTGCTCTTGGGCTCTTTCCAAAATGGTTGCCTCTTAAAGGACTCCATTAAGCAACCCCACCTTGAATGGTGGACATCTATCTACTAGGCAGCCGCTTAGTCAGCAGGTCCCAGCCACAACTGGCTGAGTCACATTTCTATGGAAACAACTTAATCAAAAGAATCCCACCCAGCAATATTGAGTGAGGCTTAAAGAACATGACTTTTCTGGGGTACACAACAGTTTCACACCAGCATATTGTGTATTAATTTTCTATTGCTGCTGTAACCAAATATCACAAACTGTGGCTTAAAACAACACTGATTTATGATCTTACACTTCTGGATGTCAAACGACTGAAATGGGTCTCATTGGGTGAAAATCAAGGTGTCAGCATGGCTGCACTCTATTTTGGAGACTCTGGGAAGGTTCTCTTTTCTTTGCCTTTTCCAGCATCTAGAGGCCTTTAGCATCCTTTTTTGCTTGTGGCCCCATTCCTACATCTTGAGAGTCAGCAATTTCCGGCTGAGTCCTAATACTACCATCTTTCTGGTTTTCTTCTGCTTTATTCTTCTATTTATAAGGATCTTTATTATAATATAATGAGCCCATACAGATAAGCCAGGGTAATTTCCCCATCTGAAGGTCAACTGACTGAATTCCACTGACAGTCTTAATTCTGCTCTGCTATGTAACTTAACATATTTACAGGTTCTTGGGATTAGGATGTGGACATTTTGTGATGCCCTTATTATGCCTACCATAACTAGGTTTAGCATCTAAGAAGAAAGGCTCTAAAATAACACTGTGCCATGGAAAAGACCATTTATGAATTAATAAGCATACAGTGAATATTTACTCTCTGCAAAACATTTTACTAAATATTTTATCAGATTCTAAATTATCAGGAGAGAAAAGTATGCCCTAAAGAACTGAGTATGAAACAAGCTGTAAGCTAGCACATCCAGTGGAAATAGTATAGTAAAATTTGAATAGATTTGTAGTGAGAACAATGAATAAACAAGTAATAAAAGTAAGATAAATTCTACCCAAAAATGATTTTCTGAAGGGAGTTGTAGTTCTTGAGGAAATGATAAATATGAAGTAAAAAAGAAAAAAAGACAATATTTTCAGGTGGAGAATTTATATTTGAGTGAGTGTGTATGTATGTGTGTGTGTGGGGGGATTTTAGGTGGACGAATAATCCATTATTCTGGAAGAGAAGAATCATTCTGGACCCATTCTGTCGTATTAATCATAGTAGAAGGTCTATGTTTGAAGACGTTATGCATTGAATTGTTTCCCATCAAAAAAATACATTAAAACCCACAGTACCTATGAATGTGATTTTGTTGGAAATAGGGTCTTTGTGGGTATAATCAAATTAAGTTTAGGTCATGCTGAATTAGGGTGGGCCCCAACCCAATATGACCGGTGTCCTTATAAGAGGAGAACAGTCCTGCAGGGAAGAGAGCCATGTGAGCCTGGAACAGATATCAGAGTATGCATCGACAGGCTTAGGAATGGCAAGAATTGCCAGAAAATGCCAGAAACTAGAAAAGAAAGGATTTGCTTGTACAAGTTTCAGAGAGAGCATTACCCTACTGATACCTGGTTTTCAGAATTCTAGCCTCAGAACTGTGAGACAATACATATCTGTTGCTTTAAGCCACCCAGTTTGTAATATGTTTTAATGGGAGCCCTAGAAAACAAATATAGAAGGCACCTACATGAATTCAAATGTGCTGTTAATTTCCATATTACCTTGGGAGACTCATTATTACTTTTTGGAATACAATATATATTACCTGTGTCCCAAGAGTGACGTCATAATCTTAATATGAAAATGCTTTCTAAATTCTACAATGCAATGCAGATTGGTGTTGTTAAAATCACAGTAATAGGTGGGGCCTTAATTACTGAAAAATTAAGATTTTAATTGATGGGGAGCAGGAAGATACTTTGTTTCTCAAACTAGCAGTAATATATGAGATGTTAGAGACCGTCATTAGGGAATTGGAAGGGTTAAATTTAGGAGTACAATTTGAAGACCATACTAGGAATAGAGTAAGAAAGAGGATTGAATGAGGAATAAAGAATTGCACAGAAAAAATTATAACTGAGGCATTATAAAGAAAGCTATTCATAGGAATTGATGATTGACTTGGCAGGAAAGAAGAGAAACAATGGAAGTATGGATGATAAAATTAGTAAAGATATCCCATTGAAAATTAGACCACAATGAGGTTATGATTGCACGTGCAGACTTCATAATCCTGACATATATGAGATGTCAGTGGATCATGCTATTGTTTACAGAACAACTGAGAAAACACCAGGAACAAATTTATGTATCCTTGATATACATAAAAGTCAGACATGATATATGTGTCTAGGTTCCTTATAGCAACTAATACAGACTCTAATTGCATACTTCATTTATCTAAATTTCAATTACAATTTCCTTAAGTGCAAGGGCTGTGATTTTTCTTCTAAGAATCACCATTGCTTTGCATATTACCCTTCATATAGCAGGAATCAGTAAGTACATGAATGAACCAAGTAGTTACAGTGATTTTCACAATCTGGCATATTATTTTGCAAGCAACTCTCTCCACAAATTGGCAGGGGTCATATTTAATCATTTTGGATATCACCAATCATTCATTGCAAAGGGCTTTGAAAATCCTTGGCTTTCAAAAAGTGCTTTCTCAATTGAGGGCACATAACATTAAAAAAATGGAACCACAGAATATATAGGAATATAGCCACCCCCACCCCCAAAATCACCCAAATTACAAAATGGGTTTGAAATTCTTCAACAGTGACATATTTCAGAGGTAGAAACTTGTGTGGCTACACATTATCATTATGTCTGGATAGCAACTTTACTCAAGGAATATCCTGCAGGAGTATCCTGGCTGAGATGGGTGGTGTAGTTAATGATACGTAGAGAGGATGAGGAAGAAAGGAGAGAAGGGGAACTGGATGGGGAGACAGGAGAGAGAGAGAGAAAGAGAAGGCAGGGGGATAGACAGATATACCTAGAAAAAAATAAACACTTCTGGAACTCATTTTCCCCTCCTATTTTCTAAACAATCTACAAAGCTTTTACCACTTCCATAGTATGACAAATAAAATTGCTTTTTAAAATTTTATTTTCACAATGGCCCATCATAAATTGCTGCTGACACTGAATGCACAATATACATTTTATACCTTCTCTAGTGCTTTATTTAAGTCACATTGCAATATGACCTGAATATCAGGGAGTGTTTTGGTTGGATAAATTGACTGACAATTCCTTGCTCTGTTTATAAAATGTCAGAATAGCCAGAGACAGTCAGTGGAAAAATTTTGCAAGAGATTCTTTTAGCTCCCATGTGATATAGCATTTTTTTTCTGCCTAGCATGAGAAGCACTTAATGAAAAAGAGAGAACGCCTGCCAGAAAGAATCAACAAGACCCTTTCCCATAGGAAATATCAGAGAAGAAAATGATAACTGGAATGAATTTTTAGAAATGCCAGTCTTTTTATTTCATTCTGTAGGAAAATAAGTGGAAGACAGTCTTCCTAAGATGTGCTGCTGACTAATGAACTCCAGTGGTCATATCGAATCCCTCCTAGCATCTTGCACAGCTCGAAGTGTGGGTTGCCAAGTAGGGGCAGTAACGAAAGAGCAGGAAAGCACCACCTCTAATACCTATCAGTACTGGAATAGATCTTGACTGGAATCAGACTAGGAATCCATGAAGGTGACAGATACATCACTCTTCCATAAGTCTCACTATGAAACGAACTACACAACATTTACTTCACTCCAGCCAGTTTCACAAACAACATCATAGTTTGTTCTCAAGTCACAAAGGTTCCATATCTTACCAGTATGACTCCTGGATATATTGTGGCTTATAAAGATTAAAAAGACCTGTTGACAGTTCAATAAACTCTTTGACAAAATGCTGCTCTTCTCTGCCTTGTAGTGAATATAACATTCCAGTTCTATTATTGAAGGATGTCTTGAAGAAAATGATTCTAGTCTATAGTTCATAACTTCATTGTCTCCTATCAGTGTTCTCAGATAATAGCCAAAGGATATAGAGAATGCAATAGAGACTATCATTCTTGGATGCCATCGACATTGGTAGATCTATAAAATTATTTTTTTCCCTGCCATTTGTGTTCTGAAATTATTTAAACAAAATTATTCTAAGTTGATTAAAATCATTTTAGTATCTTCAAAACCTTTGTTTAGGCATTAAACAATGCTAATTAATAAGGTCAAAAATAGAAGAAAATCGAGAGACCAGCATTTACTTATTTGTAGTTTCTGTTGCTTTATTTAGGATCAATTTACTGTGCAATGTAGAAGTACACAAATTATGGATACTATGTTGTCATATTATTAACATCCACAATTTTCACATTTCTACCATTCTTTTCCAGCATCTAAATCCTTGGTTATCTCATTCATGAGGTTGTGTTAGTTCAGGATGAAGCTTATTTACAAACTTAAGGCAAGGACAGCCCAATATAAATCACTTTATTTAACCCTGTAATTAGTTTATCTTGAATATATATTGCTAATATTAGCTTCTAAAAATACTCTGCACTTTCCTTTTTATCAAAAAATTTTACCTTGATTCCTTCATAACATCATTTCCATTAGGCAAATTCCTTCCTTGGGGATCCTGCTACTTAGTGGGTACAGTTTATGTACCTTGATGCACAGGCCCCACAACTGAATTTTCAGAACCCCTGATCTACTATGGCTGGTGCACAGAATACTTCAACGGTTTCATCCCCTCGCTACTCAAAGAGCGGTCTATGCACCAGCAGCAGACGCTCCACTTGGGGAGTCAGACACGCAGAGCCTCTGCTCCCACTCAGAACTACTGAGAACTACACTATTTGCATTTTAACAAGATTCCCCAGATGATTCTTATTGAATAGATGAAAGTTTAAGAAATACTATTTTAGATATTTCATATTGGAACATGTTCTACCAGAGAAAGGTGGCCATGCTCTTGCCATCAACACTTTAAAAGATGTATGTTTTTGGAAAAGCCAGATGTTGGTCTCCAGGTCACAAAGCCTACTGATGGCTTAGCATGTTGCTTGGAATTAACAGTTTCCTTTGAACCAAAGCCATCATCCTTGGTGTAGCCATTTGTCGTTATCCTCATTTCATCAGCCTCTAGTATTAATGATTTTTCCAAATGCAAATTGATTATTTCATGCTTTTTCTTCATTAGGGCTTCTTTTGGCTTTATCCCAGCTAAACCCTTAGTAGTAAACATTAAGGACCATAGCTCTGAAAAGCTGCGTGGCATCAGCTAGTGAAAACCAACCCTGAACCAGCACCCTCTGGTAACATGCTGAGTTCTAAAATGGCTTCAGTAGTATCGCTGGTTTCTGGCCACCCTCAGAGTCACTCTTCCCTTTCTTTTGAATGACAACAGGCATGTAGAATCTCCACCATCTAACAGCCTTCTTTCATCATTCCCACTTTTCTCTCTTTCAGTTCAAACTGGAAATATTTATGGTGGCACAACATTTTCAGAAGTGTTGTGGGTCTTCCACATATGTCAAGAGGGTCCCATGCCATTAGACCAAAGAGTTCTTCACATACCACTCCTGTATATCCTTGTCTCCATTCCTGGCTCCTGCGGAGATGGCTGATTGGATACATGAATCACATGCCTAAACTCTCCAGCAAAATTTGATTAACCACACCTTTGGCATTGTCTCTAAAACATGATTTAGCAACTTCTGCAGTATGAACAGACTGAAAATTTTCCAAATCACTGAGTTCTGAATGTTCCTTTTTGATTAATAGTTATCCCTCAATTTACCCCTTTCCTCTCCCATTTTACTGTAAGCAGCAAGGACAAATCAGGCCAGACCATTGCTTTTCTTGGAAATCTCCTCAGCCAATTATTCAAGTTCAATACTAGCAAGTTCTACTTTCCACCCAACACTAGAATACAGCTCAACCATGTTTTCTGCTACTTTATAACCAGGATAACTTTTCCTCCAGTGTCCAATGTTCTTCGTTTCTTTTGAGGACGCATCAGAAGCACCTTTAAAGTTTCTATTCATCACATTTATTTAGGATGGATAGACGCTTTCTTTAATGTCCTCTTCACTCTTCCTTCTGAGCCTTCACCAGATACTTTACCAAATACTCTTAACATGTATTTTTCTTTCAATTATCACTTCAAGGCAAAAAAGGCTCTCTCTATGAAATATTTCAGAATTCTTCCAGCCTCTATCCATTACCCAATTTTAAAGTCATTTTCACATGTTCGGGTATTTGTTAGAATAGCACTCTACTTCTCAGTATCAAAATCTGTATGCTTCCTAGAATTACCATAACAAACTACCACAAACTAAGTGGCTTAAGACAACAGAAATTTATTCTTTTACAGTTCTTGAGGATATAAATCTGAAATCAAGTGATGGCAGCATTGGTTTCTTCTACATTCTCTGCAGTAGAATCTGCTACATACCTCTCTCCTAGCTTCTGGTAATTGTCTGCAGTCCTCGATGCTCTAGGCTTACAGCTGTATCTCACTCTAATACCTGCCTCCACGAAGTTCTTCCCTCCGTCTATGTCTCCATGTCTCCTGATAAGGACACCAGGCTTCGTATTGGGGGCCTTCCCTATTCTAGCCTAACCTCTTCTTAACTAATAACACCTGTTAAAAACCCTATTTCCAAATAAGGCCACGTTCTGATGTTATGAGTGACGTGAGCATGGGGGGAACGCAATTCAAGCCTACACTGGGCCTGTGTGAGTTCCAGTCCTGATGGTCTGTAATCCATTCAGGTGGTTCTTTTAGGCATTAGATATTTGTTCCACAAACGTTTGCTGATCAGTACTCACCTGAATACACGATTGAGAACCCTCTATAGATTTCTAGAGTTCTCTTTATGTGCAGCTCTATTTTCTCGGTACTCTAGCCGCCTCGGTGTTGCATCTCACAACAAGGGTTCTTGGATGTTCTGCCAGGATTCTCCCTCCTTCACCTGTGACTGGAAACACCCTAAAGAGGAAGTAAACTAGGGAATTTGTTTCTCATCTTTCAAGGATCATTGTTTACGTTGCCTTATGTCTAGTATCTTAAAAACTATCATTCCTTTTCTTTTGTTTTGTTTTTCCTGTTTTAGGTAGGAGAATAAATCCCATTTCAGTACTTTATATTGGCCTGAAGTAGAAGTCCTAATTTTGCTGTGATTTGGGAATAGCAAGCAGTATTTAAATCACTTTTGCACAGAATAATCATTTACACTAGTTCTGTGTAATCTTTAAGTCCATTTCTCTCTGTACCTCTGCATGGAACATGCTCAGTAAATGTTTGAGTGGCAGTGATAATGTAATCCAGTTAATGACTTGCCTCAGTACCTAAGTACAAATACCATACATTCATTCATTCAATTAACATACATTTCTCAAGCTTCTATTTGTTGCCAATTGTTTAACTATTATAAGAAGCCAGGTTCCATGCTAAATGCTTGATCCTCCTATTCCAGCTAATTATTAAAACAAACAAACAAAAAAATGTAGGCCCATCTAGTACCCTCAGTTTGCAGAAGAGAATTCTGAGACTTGTAAAGTTTAACCATTTTCTCAAAGTTCACACATTCAGTATCTTAATTCCCTAGAGCTGTTGTAATAATGTGTCACAAATTTAGCTGTTTAAAGCCACAGATTCATTGTGTCACAGTTTTGGGAGTTAGAGATCTCACTCGAAGGGCAAACAAGACCACGTTTTCTATGAAGTATGTAGGGTTCGGCTAATTCTGGCTGGTGCTCACCAACAATCTATGTAGTTTTTTGGCTTGTTGTAGAATAATTCAATCTCTGTCTGTGTCACATAACTATCTTCTTTGTCTGTCTGTCTGTGTCCAAATTTTCTCTCCTTATAGGGACAGCAATAATATTGGATTAAACTAATCCACCCTAATCCAGTTTGGCCTCATTTTAACAAATAACATCATCAAAGCTCCTACTTTCAAATAGGATCACATTTTTGTAGGGTAAGACTTGAACATCTTTTTTTTTTTTTGCGGTACACAATTTAATCCATAACAACACTTGGTCATAAAATTCAACGTCAGTTCTGTCTGGCTCCAGTATCCTTGCTCTGAGCCATTGTGCATACTTTCTGTATTCGATGTGATTTATTGTAAGTGCCTTGAGAAAATGAAACTTTCCTTTCAGCCCTCTTTTGTAAAGGAAATCTTGCTGTCCCCAGAAATCACTGCTTTCCTAAAACCTACTTGCTAGCGAACTTGGAAGAGGACCGGGTATTTCTCTGCTCCTCACTGCTATTTCCAGACTATTTCCCTCCCCTCTCCATAAAACCCCGATCCTTGAGGCTCATTTGCTCTAATAAGCTAAAACGCATGCCACCTCTCTCTTATGCTGTCATCTATAGGCCTTGCCTTCCTCCTCCTTACCCCTAGAAGAATTGGGCAATTGGCTCACCATAACCCTAAAGTAAATCCTGACATAACTGTGCTGATTTCAGTATCTACGAAGATGATCCTAATGTTCTTTCATCACATAAGTTCCTCCTTTTAAAATACATAGGCTGGGCGGACCACGGTGGCTCAGCAGGCAAGAATGCTCGCGTGCCATGCCAGAGGACCCAGGTTCAATTCCTGCTGCCTGCCCATGTAAAAATAAATAAATTAATTAAATTAAATTAAAACATATAGGCTTTCATGGCATTCCTCTACTTGAAAGTTCTCCAGTGGTTCTCAATTTCACTTCAAGTCTGAAGTGTTTACAATGTTCTATACGTGGGGTGACCATACAATGCATTATATAAATTGAAACATTTCTGAGAGTTAAAGAAGGCAATAGACAATTATGCTATAAAAGCAGGAGCAACCGAAATTGTTCTGAACACATGAGGATTGACATCTTGCCGATATGGCCTCCGTGATCTCACTTCTGTCATATCTTTTGATAGCCCCTAACATTCACCTTCTCCAACACTCTACTAAGCTACACCAGCTTCTTCTGTTTCCTTAACACACCGAGCCTTGGAGCGTATACTCTGGCTACTCTTCTTCATGGAATCCTCTTTCCCATGCTCTCCTATGGTTGACTCAAATTTCTTCTAAAATTTCACTCTTATAAGGGAAGCCTTCCCCAGAGATATAATAAAAACAGCATCTCCATCCCTGCCTTTAGCGTTTTCCATCACATTTACCCTGCCTTTTTCCCCCTACAAAATCTATTATCTCTGAAATAGAAATTGCTACTGAAAACAAAAACTGACTAAAGGTACGTTTTTCCTCTAGTGAATTAAGTAAGGCTACCTCCCAGGCGGATGACCCAGTGGCTCTTTAATTTAGGAAAACATCCCTCTTGACGTCAATGGAAACTTTCAATTGAAAAGAGTCAGATGTCTGAGGAAGAGATAAATAGGATGCTGAACTACTTTGCATAATAAACTGAGGAATAATAGGTCATTAAGGCAGATAGGTGACTGAGTAGAAATTTTAGAAGTGTGCAGTCTAGAGACAGAAGAATGACCTAGCAAATATCTATTGCTAAATTTTAATTCTTTATACTTTTTGCTTTAGTTTATATAACTACTTTAACATTGGTCCCCAATGTGCTGTACATACACATCCTTTCTAAGAACTACAATCTTAGAAAAAAGAATGAAAAAAGGTTTTCACAGCAGTAGTGAAACTGGCAAGAAGAAAAGAAATGGGTCATTTGATCTGTCAGGAAATATTGTGAAAGACTTTGAAAGGAGTGAAATATGGGAATCCTGTCTAGCTCACCCCATCCGGGTAAACTCTACCTTTCATAGTCTTTGTGCTATTTTACTATTGCATAAGTTGTAGAAAACTGATAATAATGCAAATATTTTTGTCTATAAAAATGCAAATTTATTTTGCCCAGTAGAATGCAACTGGTTATTGCTTAGAAGCAGACCACTTTTGATAACATAAATTAGAGTTAGCCCACCTTTTTTACAAAAGTCAAGATAGCAAATATTTTATGCGTTGCAGGACATGGGGTCTCTCTCACAACTATTCAGCTCTGCCATTATAGCACAAAAGCAGCAAAAGACACTACGGAACATATAGATGAGTGTGGCTAGATTCCAATATTTTTTTATTACAAAAACAGGATTTGGCCTATAGGCCATAGTTTGCCAAACACTGAGCTAAATTATGATTCTTTTACTCAATAGCTTATTATGCAACTATTAAAGTAATGAATCAAAATATATAGAACTTTTGGAGTTCCAAATTATTTATTACATAATTAAGAATACAGAAATATGTATATATATATCTAAACATATAATTCACCTTTTTCTCCCAATAAATAAGTACCCATAACCATGAAAAAAATTGTTCCTGGTGACAAAGATATAGAGAATATGTACTTGAGTTTTCTATGATCCTAAATATGGAAAATATTCATAGGTGCAAAAGATTGTAAAGAAGGCTTACTAATGGCCAATTAAGATGAGGTTGTCTACTTAAATAGTATCTCCAGATAAGTGGCATGATGAGTATACGTGTTGGCATAATGAAGATTGACTAGTTAAAACCAAAAGAATTTGGTCAAAACTATAGTTATAATGTGAGTGTTCTAGAGAAGGCTATGAAAAAAATGGATTAAATCTGAGGTTCTAAAACTGAAATTTCCAATTCTTGATATGGCATCAAAACCCAAGACGTATTTGAGTCAAGGCGCATCGTTGATGCTTAACATCAGAAAAATAGCGTAGTGGCTTTGTCAGATTTATAGTAGCTACCCCTCCCCCCAATATTCAGTTTGAAAATAAGGAATGGATAACAAATGCCTATACCAGAAATGGGTCTGGTAGAATAATAGGGATATAAGCCCTTAATCTTCTCTCAGAGGATAGAACAGGAGTCTTCAGCAGCTGAGGACAATAACAGCCCTGGTACCATACTGTAAAGAGAGTATTTAGTGGTACATGAAGGTTATGTTGTTAAATAACAATCTGCAATCACAATTTTCAAAAGTGGGAACTTTTCAAGCTAATACCCACCATACTATTATCATCACTCAAATAGTCCACAAGTTAAAATTGGAAACAGATATAAAGAAAAATATACTATAATTCTATAACACATATATATATAATCACAGTTAAAAATTTATAACCTTGTGTCTGTTGCCCCCAAACCCAATGGTTTCCATAGGAGTGGCTTTGACATCCATATGTTTGACATTTGAAAACTCCTTATATGGTCAAATTTGTTCTGTTTAGTCTCACATATTTATAGTATTGAATAAACTTAAAATCACATTGTCGAATTCAAATGAAGATTTCATTGTGATCGGGTTAAATATATGAGTTAACTAGAGCACGCTTCAAATGCTTGCAATTATTTATTCTTTCTTCCTAGTAACATCACATCTTCTCCCTATTGTCAACTCTTCTTTTATGTCCTCTGTAAATTCATGCCATTTTCTTTACAAAGGTCTTGCATACTCTTGTCAAGTTTATTGCTAGGAATTTTACATTTTTATTAGCTTGTCAAAGGGTTATCCTTTCCATTAGATTTTCTAACTAGTTATATTTACTATATATGGATGATAGCTTTTGTGTATTTATTTGTCAGTGACTTCTACACTGAACTCTGGATAGTTATGATTCAAGGACATTAGAATTCAGTGTTTCTCGTTGTATGAAGAATTCAACCTGTAGCAGTTAAAGTTTTATCCTGAATTAGTATGGAATCAAGGCAGGAAGAATAGGTGAAGGAAATAAACTGCTTCTCCTTGGGTTTAGGATTAAAAAGTAGACCATCTGTCGTATTTGTAGGGTAGTACCCCTTCTCTTTACAAAGCCAAATATTGAAATGATTAAACATATAATGTTTTAGGTGATAGCAAAGGGCCCTAGTGACTATCAAAATACATTATAGTCTTAACTCACAAGATTAACCTCCACCATTCTTTTACCCTAGCAGTTATAGACTAGTGTATTCTTAAGCTTCATTCTTCATGGTATATCTGTGAAGAAAGGCAGCTGTTCTCCAATATGGTCCATGGACTTCCAAAGGTGAAGGCAGAAGGATCCTATAGATTTATTTGGGATGATGTGTGATGTGAGAGTTATCTTTTATGATAATACTATGACATTATTTGATTTTTTAACTCTGCTGAAATTGCAATTATGGTGGAAAAAAACATAGCAGGTAGAACCACTTAGTATGAATAAAGGAAGTGCCAGCAAACTATACCACTGAGTGTGTGTTTTCTTCACCATCAAGGACTTGCAGAAAAGGGAGGAAAAAGTTTCACCTAAGACAGCCCTTTCTAAAGTAGTAAAAATTACTGTTATTAAACCTCAACCATTCAATACACATCTTCTTAATAGTCTGTTTGATGAAAAGAGATGCATGAAGTACTTCTGTAGTTTAATATGTTGTCTGATTTGAGGGAAAGCACTTGCATGATTGTCTGATTAGTGAAGTGAACCAGCAGTTTTTTCCATTGAGCACCACTTTTATTTGAAAGAATAACTCCCCAAATAATTGTTATCCAGAGTTTAGCAGTATTTTCTAGAAAATGAACTCAGTGAGCCTGTCATTTGAAAGAAAATAACTAACAATATTTGTTGCCAGTGATAAAATTTGAGCTGTCAATTGAAAATTAGAAATCTGAAGAACTTGTAACTGCCACAATGAACTTCATAATTTCCTAACACGTATAGGTTTTTCTAATGAAATTGGTGATAACAAGTATAGTGTTACATATATAGTATACTTAAATAAATATTATGTAGTGAAACACTATATAATGAAATATTTGGAATATCTATATACAAAAATGGGATCCCAAATGACCAATTCATGATGCTACAAAATCATATATAGGCAAATGATCCACTCAAATATGTAACCAACAAGGTGACTTTAATAATGGAGTACCAAAAAAAGAAATCATTAATCCACATTGCGACTAATCTTGAAGAAACTATCATTTGTCAACAATGAATAGCCACAATTATCTGAAACGTCTGTTAAAATACCTGCCCCTTTTCCAATTACATATCTGGATTTTCTACATATACTTTTTTATGGGTCGAATTGTGTCCCCGCCAAAGTACATGCCCAAGACCTAATCCTGGTCCTGTGAATGTGACCTCATTTAGAAATAGGGTCTTCATAGATGCTATTAATTAAGATGAGGTGAAACTGGGTTAAGGTTGGCCCTTTTCCAATAGGACTGCTGTCCTTATGAGAAGAGGAAACTGGAAACGGACAGACAGATGCAGAGAAGAATGCTATATGACCACAGAAGCCCAGTAATTTCCAGCAAACCACTAGAAGATAAGAAGAGTCCAGGAAGGATTCTTCCTGACAGATTTTGGACTTCTAAGCACTTGAACTATGAGATCATACTTTTCTATTGTTTTAAGCCTTCTAGTTTGTTAACACTTTGTTGCAGTTAGTCCTAGAAAACTAAGAGATACTTCAATGAAAACATCACAGTGCAGCAGATTGAGTGCAGAAGCAGATATGGGAGTCTAGTTCTCCCCCTTCAAGCCACACATTAAAAGCATTTGCACAAAAGTGGAACACTGTCACTCTTCTCATTAGGTTTTTGATTAGGTAAAATATAGCCATTTTCATGAAAATGTGTTGTTTATATTACGGTATATTGGATTTATTATTTTAAATGAATTTGATAAATAAATATTTTAAAATTTTATTTATTTTCTAATATGGCAAAGTTTTGACAGCTATAACCCACATAAAAACAAGTTCTTTAGGGTCCTCAGTGCTTTATAAGTATGTGAATGCTTCCTGAAAAACCCCAACATTAATTACCACTGGTAAAAAGCAAAATGATTTTTAAGGATTTTCTAGCATCATGGTAGAATTTGCAAAAATATAATAAATAGCTTTTGACTCAACTTAGTCTGACTATGAAAAATCTCACTGAGAAATTTATATTCCACTGATCCAAAGACTGTTCTGGAATATCTGAGATAGATTTTCTGATGAATTTCTGACTCATCCTTCATTTAAAAGACCCTTCTTAAAGGAGCTCTTGCTTCCATAATGTGGTAGTGAAATAGAGACTTTTAATATAAAGATTCAAATTAAATAATTAGTATCTCAATCCTTGGAGCGTGAATTTGAATTCTGGCCATATGAACCATCATGTGCGACCTCCGTATGCTGTGGGTAAGTGACTTAACTTCCTTAAGTCTCAAATTTTTGTTCTGTTACTGTTTGTTTTGTCTTTTTAATTTTTAAAATAGGGATATTAATAGAACTTACTTCATTCAGTAGGAATTCATTAGAATTAAATTAGATAAACCATGTCAAATTTTTATTGCAGTGCTTGGAACTAGTAAATTTTCAGTTATTGTATTATATTCTGGTTCAGTTCCCAGTTCACTCCCCTCTGTCACTCTTCAGAGGAGACTGGGAGTTTTACCTACTCATCCTTGGACCTGCTCAGAGAAATGGAATATCTAAATCCTCAGGAAACATCAGAGACTTATTTCTGGATTTATTTTTCACGCTCTCCTTTTGGTAACAGGAGCCTGCTGGAAGGCAGCAGGACTTCCAATATCATCCAGCTGCCTCGGTTCCAGTTATCTTTCTATCCTAATGTGAGTATGTCATCCTCAGGTACTATGGACCCTGTGTTATTTGTTCTCAGAGCACATCTCCTGTGGATGTTCTACAGGTGACTTAGCTCCTATTCAAAGTTTGATTACCTCGATATAAGACTTTATTACCGCAAATATACTCAGGACCTCTGATTACAGAGGTCTGTATGCAGTGCCCTGGAGTTATATTCGAGTCTCAGGACCTCTCATCTCTTGGAGTCTCTGGGTTACTTATTATATCTTGAAGAGTGTGACACACTTTTTATATTCTACCATCATCGAGATCTTAGGCTACGAGGGACTTGAATTTATGAAATTGAGAATTATCTAAAATATCTTCTAACTATATGATCACTTTTACAGAGACCCATTACACCATCATATTATTAATATGTAATAAATTCCAGGGCTTACTGAGCTATTTCCAGGGTATATACTGAAATCCTGAGAGTTCTATTGGCATATAGACACTCCTATGCATTTCTTAGAATTGTACAGGAATCACCTGAGCCTAGGAGGTCTGAATTACACAAGGGTAAAAATACAATGCCCCAAAAGGGTAAACAGACAATCTCTTAGACCTTCTGGCATTTTTTTTTTTTTCTGATGAAGGATCAGTTTCAAGGACTATTTCCTGGGGGGAAGCCTTCTCTTGTTAGGGAAAGGAAATACTGTAATTCTTTGTCTTGATTAAAACATTATAAATACAGGAGGAGGAAGACTGAGAAATACATGCCACAGGGAACCTGAGACTCCATTCACATTTTGGATACTTCAACCGAGCTGACCTTCATCAGAACATACTTGCAGTGCAACGTTTCTTGAGATCCTGGTAAACAGGTAATAAGTTAGGAGGCTTTTCAATCATGAGTCACTAACGAACACCTACAGGCAGAAAGAGCACAGATTGGTCAGCTGGGAAATCCTGGAATAAAGCTGCGTGCAGAGATCGAGTCCACAGGAAGGCGGGTTTTTCCCCTCTGACTTAAAAATAAGTAACATTTCTTGCTGCAAAGCTATTAGTCTCAGATAGCCCTAGGCAGAGAATTTTTTTTTTTCTGGCATAGGGAAGATAGTTTAAATATTACTAATCAAGTCCTCAATTTTCTTCTTCCTTTACTTCCTCTCTTGCTGCATGAATTTATTCAATTTCACAAGCATACTCCAATATCTCCCTTCTTAAAATGCCATGCATTTAACCCTTACATACTTGCTCCACTTTTCTGTTCATCTATTCCAGATTCTTGAAGAAACTGTCTACTCACTTTGCCTCCAATTCTCACTAAATATTCATTCTTTGACATATTTCAATCTGGCTTCCACTAATAAAGCTTTACAAAAATATGATGGCCAGTGACACTTGTGATCTTGGTGGTATGTCTTCCTTTTTATTCTATGTCATATCAGTGTTCAATAAATTGATAATCCCGTTACTCTTGAAACACTTTCCCGTTCTGGCCCTCTAACAACAGGCTTTCCTGGGTTATTTAGATGTCGTTGGCTAATCCTTTAAGTCTCCTTGACAGATGCCTCTTCTACTATCTCTTTTTGGCTATCTCCAAAATCATTGGCAAATATTGAATTCTTTTTCTCTTCCCACAGACCTGTTAATTTCTCAGTCTTCTCTGACTCCGTGATTCAGTCGCACAAATCTCTGCATTTCTCTCTCTTTCTCTCTTTCTCCACATTTAAGACCTCAGCAAGCTCTTTAATTTCTAGTAGCAACCATTTCTCAAGTATATGCACATCTTTAGAGCTCTGCTTTTACTACGCTAACCCCGCGTTATGCTTAGCCTGGACAGTGGAAATACTACCTTTATTGAGCTCTAGATTTCAACTCTTGCCATATCCACTGTCCAACATATCGGACATTTCCAACATAGCCAAAATGTCTAACATACAGACCAGAGCAGTCAGAAAAAGAAAAAAGCATTTAAAAATTAAATTGGCTCAAGTCACTCTTCTAATTGCAAATTTTCAATGGACTCCCACTACATTAGAATATAAACCGATTTCTTAGTCTATCTGGATAATGGTTTATCAATTTTTATGAATATTTGTTCAGGGCAACATTTTCATTTTAGTGATTTTTTTTTATTATTTTTCTACTTGTAATTCTATTTATTTTTTCTCCTCTCTTCATTATTTCCTCCCTTCTGCTTGCCTTGGATATAACTGTTCTTCTTTTCCTCATTCCATAAGTCGGAAGCTTAGATTCATTCATCTGAGACATTTTTTTCTTTTTCAAAATAAGTCTTTAATTCTATAAATTGTCCTCTCTGCACTGTGTAATGGCACAAACAAAATTATGTTTGGTGCCTTGTCATCCTGTCTGGCTTAGTGCTAAGTTTCCCTTTGAACAACCACCTCATTTAGCCTGCCCGGAGCATGACTGCAACTAATAGGACCTCTACTGCTATGACGTTTGGAGGTTGAGAGCTGCTCTTAGCATCTCTGAATGCTCCCGTGCCTTTTCCTGCTGCATAATTTACTAACTAGGCCTCTATTTCCATGTGGCTTGGATAATAAACTTTCCTCAGCATCTCCAGATGGGCCCTGCCACTCTGCTTTTTGCATCCTGTGGTTTGAAACTTCCAATCCTCAGTAGCCAAGGGAAAGCCTTGCTCTTTCCATCTGGGTTACAAAGAAAGGCAAGAGCCAGGAACCTGCATGTGCTTCCCCCTCATACCTCCCCTTCATGGACCCTTGCAGGAGGCAAGGTTAGGTATGTCCAGTGGGCCACTCCCACCACTCTCATTCCCCCCTCTTGCCCTTCAGGGACTTTCATCCTACAAAGCTGTCTTCTCATGAATTCTTGGTTACTTGGCCATCTGTGTTTGTGCCTCATCCCCCAGTAAACTTTCACATAACATCCAAACCCCGGGGCTTTAACTGTATTCCCCAAATTTTGATGTATTTTATTTTAATTCAGTTGGGGAAAAAAAAAGCTCTCTAATTTTCCTCTGACTTTCTGTTTGGCCTGTGGATTGTCTGATGCTATGTTGTTTTATTTTCAAATATTTGAAAGTCTTCAAGATATCTTTCTACTATTGACTTTTAGTTTAATTCCATTATGGTCAGAGAACAGACTATGTAGGGTTTCAGTTCTTTTAGATATGTTAAGGCTTTGTTTTATGGCCCAACATGCAATCTACTTAGTGTATGTTTTAGGGGTTATTGAAAACTGTACATTCTCTTGTTTTAAGGTAGAGTGTTCTATAAATGTCAATTAGGCCTTCTATAAACCTAGCGATTTCCTCTCTGTTTCGTTGATTACTAAGAAAGGAGTTTTCAAATCTCCAACTCTTAAATATGGATTTATTTTTTGTTTCTGTCTTATCATTATCTTTTTTTAAAGTTTATCTGTTTAAAGCCTTGTCCTTAGATGAATAAACATTTAAGATTGTTACGTCCTCTTGGGCAACTGATCAATTGATCATTATCTAATATTTCTCTTTATCCTAATAAAAATCCTTGATGTGAAGTCTGATTCTTGTTGTATTAATATAAGCACTGTAACTTTCTTGTGGTTAATGTTTGCTTGGGATATATTTTTCAAATGTTTATCAATTCAATTTAAAGTTACTTGTAGAAAGCATATAGTTGGGTATCTGTCTTTCACTTGGAGAGTTTAGACCTCATATAGTTTGTATAATAATTGATATGGTTTTAGTAAAACATGCCCTCTTGTTAACTGTTTTCTATTTGTTTCATCTGTTTTTTGTTTCTATTTTTCCCTCTTTTTCTGCTCTCTTTATGATTGAGGAAAGCTGACAATTTTATTTTTGCTGCACTACTGGCTTGTTATCTTTTTTTAAAAAATAGTGTTGCCCTAGGGTTTAATGTATATGGTTGCCATCTGACTTCAAATAATAATATACCATATGGAGGGTAAGGGTCTTACAAAATATATTCCCAATTCTTCCCTTCCATCATTGGTAAGAGTTCTCATATATTGCTTTTATAAATGTTGTCAATGCATAAAACGTTATTACTAGTTCTGCTTTAGATCCTCAATTATGTTCTTGAGCAACTAAAGTAAGAAGTAAATTAGTTTTTATTTACTTTAATTTATGCCATTTCCATCTCCCTTCATTTCTTTTAACTGATCCTTCGTCCCTCTAACAGTGAATATTGGGCCCCCAAAATATTAGTTTTCTATTGCTGTGTATCAGATTACCACACATCTTGTAGCTTAAAACACTACCATTTATTATCTTATAGCTTCTGTAGGCCTGAAGTCCAGGTTTTCATTGCTGGATTCTCTGCTCAGGGTTTCAGTCTGAAATCGATGCGTGGCAAGGGATGGGACTTCATCTGAGACTTCGGGTCCCCATTCACTGAAATTCAGGTTGATTTAGCAAAATTCAGCCCCCATGATTGCAGGACTAAGGTCCCCACTTTCTTATTAAATGTCAGCTGGAAGCTACATTCAATTCTTAGAGGCCAACTGCCATTCCCTGAACAGCACAGTAGTTTGCTCTTTCAAGGTGAGCAGGACAATTCGTCTTTCTCCAGGGTCTTAGAGGCGTCTTAAGATTCTGCCTATCATGCTATGGTCACCCATAGTGTGTCACAGGCTTCTTTTACTTGTGGGGACTGAATTGCTAGAGGGTTTTTATCAATGTTTATTCCATCTACAACTTTAGGTCTTTCCTTTGCAGCTGTGCCTCAGAGAAGGTTTCCCTCAGTTCTCTTGACGCTCCTCCAGCAGTGGGCTGTTGTTACTTAACATTTGAAATTTACTAACCTGGTGTGGGAAGGTGTTTGGGGATGGCTACTTCTCTGTTGCTGTAGTTCACCCTACATCTTAAGCGGGCACTGTGTCCTTGATTTTCACGTGGGGGGGGGGGGGGGTCTTCTCAACATTTTTGCCTTTTTCCAGCTAGTATCGGAGACTTCTGGTGGTCTGTGCCCAAGATGTATTCTTGTCAGTTTCCTAGGGATGGAAGATCCTTTTCTTTTCTTTTTCTTCCAGCATGGTTCTTCATCATTGCCCTAAAGTGATAGGAGCTCCTTGGTAGCTCAAAGCTTTTATTTCATGGAGAACACAGGAGTTTTGAAGTTTCTGAATCTCATCTCTAAGCCTGCACCTGAAAGGAGGTTTTCTTGGCTCTTCTGACCCCACTTTTTGCCATGAGCATTCATGAAGTCTATGATGAAGAACGTATGAATCAGAATAAATTCTTCTTGTATCTGTACCTTTTAATACTTGTATACTCTCATATTCATTCACATTTAACATTTAGCAAGTAGTTAAATATTTTCATTGGCATCTTATCAGCCTTTAAGGTGTCTTGTGTACTCCATGTAAGCAAGTGCTCTTTTCCTGTCTTTACTGGGAAGTGTCTACCTTTCTTTAGATGATTGTTTAGTTGGTTGTCTGGAAACCACAACTCTCTGAAGAGAGTGGGCACATCTCTTTACAGAACAAGCCTGAATCTTATTTGGTGAACAGTAAATATTTGTTGAATAAACCGATGAAGAACTGAACAAAGTGAATGTATAAAGGAAAGAAATGTATAGAGGAGATAAAGCAGTAAAGTCAATAGAAAAGCAGCAAAAACTGTATGGTGGAGTTTGAAGCAGTATCTCCCCCAGAAGAACATGTTCAAACATTTGACCCATTCCTGTGGGTATTAACCCATTGTAATTAGGACCATTGGATGAAGCGACTTCAGTTAAGGTGTGACCCACCTCTTTCAGGATAGGTCTTAATACTATTACTGGAGTCTTTTTTCAAACAGAATAAATACAAAGAGAGAAATCCAAGTTAGCAAGAAGCTGAAATTAACAAAACCCAGAAGAGAAAGGAGAGACCAGCAGATGCCACCGTGTACTGTGCATGTGGCAGAGCAGCCCAGGACACTGACAGCCAGTCTTCAGGAAGAAAGCGTTGCCTTGATTTGGACATTTCACAACTGGAAGCTAATAAATTCCCATTGGTTAAGACAACCTATCCAGTGGAATCTGCTGGAGCAGCCTGAGAAAGTAAAACAGATATCTTGTAATAATTCAAAATTAGCATGCCAGAATAGTCATATAGAGCCAGGCTATATCATGGAATTCTGTCTGAGAACAATGCAAAGGGGAAGAGGAAGTGGAACTTGCAGGATCAAATTACACATGAGGCATTTGTCTTTCAAATTGGTTCATTCAAAGAGAATGAACGCCCCTTATCTTGTCCACTACCTTGTAAGAAAGCAATAATAGAAAATTTGTACTTTCGATGCCATGAAGGAAGGCACTAGGATGGCTGGCTGGTCATTTATTGTTGAATATTCATGGCTTCAGCCTTTATAGAAGACTGTCATGGACACTGCATGAACTAATCTGACCCCACTTCAGAGCCAAGGCACTCATTCCCTAAATGTCATCATTATTGGCTGCTGACAGCTCAGAGCTGTGTTTCCCTGCCAGAGGGAGTTGTTTTACTGTGTTTTACCGGACAGTTTTGTCCCACTTCCTCCTGGGACCGCCTGTGCCAGTACAGGGAAGCAGAGGCCAGGCTCACATGCATTCCAGTGTCAGAGTCCCCTGTGAGAGTCATTGAGGTCTCTGATGCAGCTGCATCACAGATCTACTTGTTCTGACTAATCCCAAGTCCCTAACTTCTCACAGGTGTTGTTCCTAAGAGTATTTCCCAATAAACCTCTTTCCCACACATATCTGGGGTGCTGATTCTGGGGAAGCAAAGCTGTAACAACAATCATTTTCAAACCCAGCTAACTTGCTGATACACGGATCACCTGCTTCCCTGTCCGTTATTTCCAGAAGAAAACATGGTGTGATTGGTTGAATAATGCATCCCTAAGGATGTACACATCTTAATGGCCAGAAAAATGTGAATATGTTACTATGATAAGACTGTATGTAGAAAGAGTTTGTATAGATGTAATTATTAATGATCTTGAGGTGGGGATATTATCCTGGATTATTCAGGTACATCCTACATAACCATAAGGATCCTAAAAGTGGGAGGCAAGTTGATCAGAGTCAGACAGAAGATGATTTGATGACAGAATTAAAAGGATAAAGAGAGATTAGAAGATATTACATTGTTGGCTTGGAAGATGAGGAAGTAATTATGAGCCAAGGATTCTCCTCTGAGTCTTCTAAAGCAGTATAGCCCTGTGGTCCCATTTTAGACTTATGATTCCCAAATCTGTAAGATAAAAATTTACATTGTTGTAAACCACAGTTTGTAGTTATTTGTTACTGTGGCAATAGGAAAGCAGTACACATGATAATCATTCAGAACAGCAGGGATGAGACTAAGATTGCTTAAAGGATGACAAAATGTTAACAGAGATGGAACAAGGGAGATTGGATTGTGAATGTCATTTATCTTGTTTAACTTCTCAGTTTATTATGTGTTCATATTATTTTTATAATATACAATGATTTATAATCAAACTTTTCAAGGCAATACCATTTATGCCTGTTCCATGTATGGCTTTGTTAATGCAGTGGAAAATTCAATTCTTTTTATTTTGTAGCACAGTCCACACGTAAACGTTTACCTGAGGCAACATGAATCTCAGTTTCTCATTCATAACCGTGCTATCTCGTAATAGTTTTTGCTTTAATCTGTGGCTCCATATTCTGGTTAGTGACATTAAAAAATCCCTTTCTCTGGCCCTTATTCTCCACTTCACATCCAATCTTGCTTTCTGTTCCCTAGCCCCGGAGAAAACAGAAAACTAGTGCTTTAAATAAACCACATCATTTCCAAAATATAAAGGCTCATACCAAAATTTGGTGTCAACATTATATGCATGGTTTTTTCTTTCCAAAGTGTATACTTTTAGTCTTTCTGAATCTCAGTTTTCACCTGAAAAAATATGTTGAAAATCAATGTACAATCATGGCAATTTATCGATAGAAAGCAAGTTTATAAGATATGAGTGTAGGGAATAGATGGTCACATTAAAAGCTTATTTCACCAAATGTTTAGTATATAATTTTCAAGTAAAAATGACTATGATTAGATCATTTAGGACATTCTTATTTATACATTTGGACAACAATATAATCTGTGCTCTTGAAATGATAGATTCTTGGTGACCCAAAACTTATCTGAAACTTTGAAACGATCATACCCATAATCCCCTTAAAACTTACCTATTGATTTTCACAGGTCATTTGTCTACTTATTCTTTAATAAATCTTACCCTCCTCTGCTAATATCGTAGGGTCAAATTTTTTTGTAATTAAATGTCTTCTTATTCAGTTTTAAGTTCAACTATTATAATTTGGATGACTATTACATTTACGCCTTTATACTTGCATTAGTTAAAAAGGAGCTTATTGTTCATGCTTTATAAATCCATCATCTGACACACTAGGCTCATCTATAGACAGTAAAAAGAAAGAGATATGGAAAACTATAAAAAAGTCAAGGAATTCTATGATCCTTATATTGAAATAAGTATTAATACCCAGGTGTTCAGATCACATTACTTTCATTTGTTCATAATGGGACAGGGACTCAGTGTACCCGCATATACCTGTCCATTAAAACAACTTGAATTTCTTGGGATGGGTCTATAGAAAGTGGAAAAGTTGAGCTTTTAGCGCTGAGCCTGTGTGCAGTTTCCAGGCTCCAGATAGAGTGAAACTTGCAGAACGATTTCATGAACACGTGGCTCTGATGATCTGAGCTCACCAGCCATGAACATTTAAACATGGTGATGGTCAGGCTCATTTTGGAAGACCTGTGGTTTTGCAGGACAGAAGAAAAATAATCTATGTTATTTGTGAAACCCCTCTGAGAGCCCCGAGTGAGCACCCGGTTTTGTTAACTGAAATAGAAACAATTTCCTCTGCAATTGCTAGTGTTCGCTCTCCTTGACAGGTGTTCAATGAGAGAAATCCAAGGCGCTCTTATGTAATTAAGTATTTGCCTGTGAGAGCCACTGTGACTCAGTCCTCATTTTAAGTTGTTTCCATCTATGACTTTTTTTTATCTCTCTAAGTTTCTGTTGGGTGTTTGTTCATTTTCTTAACATATAACTTTACTGTTACCATTTCTTTGTCTTTACTTATCTCCTTGTAACCTTCCCCACTGTCCCTTGAAAAAACACATCCATAGCTTTATTACTTTTTTTCCCTCCCTCCTGTCTTTTTTGTTTGGAAATAAAGCCCAACAGTTAATTAGTCTATTCAACCCAATACTGCCCAGTTTAAGCCACTAAGGTCTCTATAAAATACATTCCTTCAGGTGAATACCATTAATGGAAAGATTCTCCCCTCTACTGAAGGCACATCTCCAGCATTCAGACACTTAAAAATAAAGGTATAAAGATATTTTTGAGGAAATACTAGACTTTCAAATTCATCTTACACTGCAGCAAGTATTTATGGCCTATTTTAAAGACTTGGTACTGGCTCTTCTATTTAATGAGCAATTTAATTTAAAACTTAAAATAATCAAGTATTCCTGCGGAGGCATAAATAAGGCAGTTTATAATATTCTTATCAAGCACATAAAGATATATTTGTCCTCCATTAACAACATAATTTTAAAGTAGTCTGACCTCTTCAGATGTATGAGAGCATACAATTAGTGCAATTTGGCACAGGTCTTTTACATGTTAATAAGATGTAATTAATTGTCTGTTTTGTCTAATTAACTTTTCAGACACTGGAAGCTCTTGTCCTTTAATACAAAGAAAGTGTGCCCTACTTTCAATTCTAATACTTGACAGAGAATTCTAACCGTAAACTCAATTCTACTCACTCTAGAAAAAGAGCATAAGGCAATAAGAATCCAATGGAGAATTATTATATATTTCTAGAATATAACTATGTTTTTAATATAAATGGTAGGAAAAACTTATACTCCAACATGTAACCTGCAATTGAAAAACATAATAGCTGAGAAATTAAGATTAGAGAATAAATGATGAATAACATTTACAGACATTACAAGCTTCTTAAATATTAATATATAGGAAGTTCTACATTTGATTTCATGTTTATTCATTCATTCTTTCATTTAGCTATACTCTCATGCATTTTTCAATTCATTCACTTATTGAGTGAGGACCAACTCTCTGCAAGATAGTTTGTTAGGTGCTAGAGATTTGAGGATAACTAAAATGAAAACACTGGCCTTAAAATGTTACTTAAAAAATGAAGGAATCAGTAAAATGAACTGAACCATATATTAGACCCTGTATGTGTAACTTTTTTCTCTTAGTGAAGTGTAGAACAGAGTGAATTTCTCTGCTATATTTGTTCATGTGCCAATATTTTTACTCCAGTGTTCTTCCTCAATACATTAATTGCAAAATTAATATATGTTCATTATAAATATTTGGGAAATTATTGTAACTATTATTTTGATGTACAGAATTATTTAATATTATACAAAATGTTATATTGATGGATAGAATAATTATGTTATGTACTATGATTTATTTAGCACTGACTCGGGCAACAAACTACCTATGGGCCTTTTCAAAAATTCTGATCTGTAATTTTAGTGAGAGCCTGTACAGGAGATTATGATGAACAATCAAGGTTAAAAAGTGATTTACTACTGTAATAAGTTTATTTGCTTCCAAATAACCGATATAACAGAAATGCAACATTTTTCACTCTGTACCATTAAGAATATTCTTAAGGTACCACTTAGATTTGAGAATGCCTGAAAACTCTTTTTTAAAACTTCTGATTCATATAGTCAAATTGCTTTCCAGAAAATTCCGGAAATCTGACTCCCTAAATGAAAACACCAGTCTTACCTAGACTGCGTTAATTATTGAAAAATTCATGTTTGATGAAAATGGTGTCTCTCTATTATTCTCATTTGAATATTTGATTTGAAGATTTGATTGATGTATTGTCTATGCATGTAATGATATTAAATATTTCTCTGTCATCTTTGTAACAAATATTTTCTTCCGTTTTTAATGTTCATTGTGATATAATAAAGTACTAGTTAAAAGCATGTGGTCTGAGGTCAGACTTTCTGGGTTAAAACCCTTTCTCTAACCCTGAGTAAATTCCTTAGGTTGGTCTGTTCTTTAGTTTCTTTATCCTTAAAACAGAGAACAATAGCAGTACTTGCCTCCCTGGGAAATCATGAGGCTTAAATGTGTAAATACATATAAACTCTTCAAAAGTACTTGAATTAAAGTGAGCTTCCAGTAAATGTTAAGATTGATACCACTGTTTCAATATGATTTTAAGCATACATAGACATTTTAAGTTTCAGTCAAATTATCAACATTTTTTTTGCGTTTTTTACAAGTGCTATTATGTTTCAAAACATTTTGTCTATTCCAAGACCAATTACATTTTAAATTATATTTCCTTTTTCTCACCTTTCACCTTTAATTCAACTGAAACTTACCTTTGCATACGTTGAGATGAGCAATTAACTAGATTTTTTTTACCTTTGAAGTAGTTTACTTCCCCACCTAGTGTCTTAAATAACTTACAACTACATACTGTTGCATTTATAGGTCTTTAGCACATGCTAAGACTACATGTTGATATCAAAGCGATCGATTTTTATACTGATCTGTTATTTATAGTATTCTATGCTGATTTGAATTTGTTATGTACCCCAGAAAAGCCATGTTCTTTTCATCCTAATCCAGTTTTGTGAAGCAGCCATGTTATTTTAATCCAGATCCAATTTTGTAGGGTCAGACCTCTAGATTAGGTTGTTTCCATGGAGATATGACACACCCAATTGTGGGTGTGGCCTTATGACTATATGGTCATGTGACTCTGCCCATACAGGGTGGGTCTTGAATTTTACTGGGGTCTTTAAGAGAGCTCACTGAGAGAGAAAGAGATCAGAATTGACACAGACATAGATATTTTGAGATTCAGAAGAAAATACCAGAAGGACCTACAGGATCTGCGAGAGTTGTTTGAAACCAGAAGCTGGGAGAGGAGCCCAGAAGACACTGCTGTGTGCCTTCCCGTGAAGTGCTAAGCAAGACAGAGCCCAGAGTTTTGCCCCTGCGAAGCTAAGTGAGGTCCCACAGATGCTTAGAGAGGAAGCGGCTGGAATCAGAAGCACGGAGCAACAGTTCCAGAGCAAGGACCTCATACACCAGCCATATGCCTTCCCAGCTGACCGAGAAACCCTGGACACCAGTCAGTCTTTCTTGGGAGTCAAGGTATCTTTCTCAGTATGCCTTAGTTTGGACATTTTAAGGCCTTAGAACTGTAAACTTGTCACTCAATAAATCTCTTTTATCAAAGCCTGGTATATTGCAAATTTGATATCCTGCATTTAGCAAACTAAAACACATCTCTACCACATCTTTAATCCTTATGGTTGTATAATATTGTTTAAAAGTTTACAGTGCAAGTGCCCCTTTATTCATCGCTACTTTTGACATCTATTTTCTTAAATTAACAAAATTAATGTTAAAATCATATTTTTGATGTTTGCTGAAAATATTATTGTGATTTTTATTGTAGTATAATTAAAACCTACTATACAGAAAGATTTCATTACCCTTACAATCACTAGTCATTGTCTGCAGGAATGCTATATATATATATATATATATATATATATATATAATTCAACTTTTTATTTGACTTCCATTAATTTTAGAGTTGTATTTTTGCAGTCCTTCACATTTTGCATATGTAGAACATACTCTTCTGTATATAGTTAAATTATATACATATGCACATTTAGCAATTTTAATATTGGATTTATCTCCTTTATTTTAGTCCACTTAATGTGACAAAGTCTGAGGAAAGTGTTTATCCCTTTGTAATTTTTTTTTCATAGGGTCCTACTGATACTTCTTAATTTTTTTTACCATTTTCAGTTTTGATGTATCACGAGGTTCATGATTATTAAACCCTATTATGGAATCTAATTTTTGATAATGTAAAACTATTTTATGTATGTCCTTTTTGTAAATGCTAACACAGAGGATAAATATATCTAGCCTAATACATATATTTACAGCTCCCACATATGGATAATTTGTACATATCTCTCTAATATTTCTGCCTTTTCCTTTACTTATAATTTCAGACCTTCCAAATTTGTGTACTTATTATTGTAATCAAAATGTTGAGCTTAATTTCTGAAATGTAATTTCTTTCATGATGCTAAGTAGATTGTATTTTATGCATTTGAAATTTTATGGTGATTTTGATGGTAAAATATTTTAAATTCTAATAGTTTCCTTAGTTTATCAAATCAGTATATCAACATTTGTCTAAAATAGGAGGATAGTAATTCCTGTTAATTTGTAGACTCGGTTTCATAGCTCAGTGATTTTGCGTGTATATGTTATGCTGTAAATTGTTTCAAATAATATCAATTTTACTGCTGCCGTTGCTTTGTGTTGGTTATTGTCCCTTCAACAATTGCAATGTTAGACTTAATTTCCATTCCATGTTCTTCATGGCATACACCCGCAATTTCATTAGTATCAAGTCTAATCTTCTCCCACTACATTCTTGGACAGTCTTTCAAGTATTTCAAATGTATCTTTCCCATCACTGATTCAGTTTTCCATTTCAAATATTGTCTTTGCCTTCTGTGTATTTTGTAATTCCAAGCATACTTATATTTATGCTAGTTATTCTCTTTGCATTATGGGTCCAAGCTCTTGTTTCTTAACAACGAATCTTTGTTGAAGCTTTTAAGAATGTCAAGCATATATCTTACAATGTTCTCATATTTTAATCTTAGAAAATCTTTACAGATATGCATAAACTGTGTTTCTAAGTTGTTTAAATGTTAAGACATTTTGGCTTAGTCATATTCAAATAAGATAATATTTATCTAGATCTGCCTTTTTGATGACAAGTCATGTGGGTAGAGTAGTTTTGGTCCCTCTAATTGCTTCTGTGGATGCTGGAAAGTATTCCTCCCACCCTCAAAGTAGATCTAGTTCAATTCGAAATGTCCTACACACTTTCATCCAAGGTTGGCCTGCTCCACTGAGATGGAAATTTATTCCACCATATTGAGAGGTCTTGAGAGCTGAGAAACATAGCACTTATGACCTATCTAAAGAATTCCATTGCTAACAAACATGTCAGGATGCACTATTAATCATCATCATCAGAGCACCCACTTATTTATCACTATAGTGCAATGGACAGTGTCCTAAAGAATTGCATTATTGGGCTGGTCACGGTGGCTCAACAGGCAAGAATGCTTGGCTGCCATGCCAGAGGACCTGGGTTAGATTCCCGGTGCATGCCCATGTAAAAAAATAATAATAATAATAATAAAAGGATTGCATTATTGCAGAATTAAACTACCACAACTAACTAATTATAAGTGTAATAATGTAGCAGTGACAACTAAAATAATAGAAAGTCTATTAAATCTGAAAAACTCAGAATTTTGCATGTGAAAGCATCTGAACCCCAAAGAGATGAAGTAATTTGTCATAGAGGTAATAAGTCTTGGGAGGCACAGACTGGGGTTTGACTCGTGATCATAAACACCAGTGATCTTTCCACGATACTACCCTAGCCCTTAAAGTGCAAGAATCAGGATTATAGGTCAGGAAAACACAGTGTTCACTAAGGGAGAGGGATATCAACAGACTTGATCAGGAAAGTGGTAACTAACAGAGAAAAAAAAAAGGTTTCCACAGTATGAAGAGAGCTAATAATTTTTTTGACCTCTACAAAAATTATTCCAGGAACGTTGGACAATTTTGTTAGGAAGTGATGCTATGCCTAGGCAGCCATGGGTAGGTGAATATTAAAGAGTCTGCCACGTGTAAATGGAGATTTGTAATTTAACTCTTACCTGGGATTCGGTATCGGTTGATAAAGTTGATAAAGTATGCAAAGATTCAGAACAAAAAAACAAAGACTAAGTTTTTGTTTGGTGTAAACCATCCCAAACCATTGCTTTAAAAACTTAGTTTCTCAATCAATAAAATTAGAAAAATCAAATACTTTCTCATTATCTAGTTATCATAATCAGAGAAATCATACGTAATGAAAAGCTGAATGTTTACCAATTCAACTCAATAAGCGATTATTTCTTTTCTTTATCTTTAAAAACATGAGTGAAAGTGTCAGACTTTAAGAGAATATGTATATATTACTACCAGCGTTAGCTATTTAATAAAACCATCATTTTACTGCAAAATGTAATGTTTTGTTAATTGGCAGTTAGTGAAAACACTCCCTGTTTCATTTTGGCAATGGAGACACTACTGCCACCTAGTGACAGAATATCTAAATTACAGAATTAGATCTGGAAATGTGAAGCCATTTTTAAAAATTCAATTATAACTTAAAGGAAAACTATTTTCTATATCACATATGTATTTTTAAATTAACTTGAGGAAAAAACTATGCATTATTACAAAACCAAACTTCTGATTCAAAGCTCATTCAGAAATGAAAAATGTTCAATGTTATCAACACTTTAAAACAAATGCACTTTTTCTTTATAGTTTCATAATTACAGGTAAAGTGGAGGCAAAGTTTAAAAAAAGAGCACTTATTTATTCTATGAATGTAGGCAAACTATGTAATGCTATTATTTAAAGTGAAATAACTTGATGTTGTGATGTTTGACATGTAAAGAATTATGACAACTAGAAGCTTTAGTCAGAGAACTATTTTTGGAATTAATTAAAAGCTAATTTACTTTGTATCTTCCTCTAGTCCTGCATGCAAAACGTTCAGAGAGTGAAAAATAAAAAGTAATGATGACAAATACTATCTTCGTAAAGTGATACTGTATGCATGCTTTTTTGCTATTCCTAATCAACCCAATTATAATCCTTAGTATTCAGAAATAGTCATTCATACTCTTCAGTAATCCTTGGTGAAAATAATCATTCCATCTGGCTTTATGTCCAAAAGTGCTTTGAGAAGCCCTAGCATTCCCTAGTTACAATAATCAAACACTTTAAGTAATGTACCACCACAGAAATTAGATTTTCCACTGTTGTCATTAATATTTTCCAAACTGTGCACGTACTTTACTCATTGATAATTCCAAATAAGTTTGGAAAGCACTAAATAAATAAAGGTAAACAGGCCTCAGTGTTCTCTCTTTTGTTAGGATGCTAATGTACATACTGATTAGGAAAAAAATCTAAGAATCTAGTTTTCTTATGATATGCATTAATGAATTATGTTGGCAGCTATGTTTTGGAGTTTATCTTATGTTAAATCTGGTATTGAATGAATGACAAAATATGTCATCCACATACCATCCATTTAGGTTCCTGTTATGAAATTATAAATATGAAAATTATAGATTTGATTAAAATAACTTGGAATATTTTCAACCTGGTCTTCATAGATTTCTGTGTGATTAAGCCACTTATTGGTAAGAAACTTATAGCAGAGTGTTTGAAAGAGAGTGCCAGCTTCTGAGTGTTGGAGTTTGTCATGGTCAGCTTCATGTGTCAACTTGGCCAAGTGGTGGTGCCTGTTTGTCTGGTTGGGCAAGTGCTGGTCTGTCTGTTGCAATGAGGACATTTCATAGAATTAGATCATGATCACGTCAGCTGCATCCACAGCTGATTCCATTTGTAATCAGCCAAGGGGAGTGTCTTCTGCAATGAGTGATGCTTAATCTAATCACCGGAAGGCTTTTAAGGAGGATTCAGAAGAGACAGGTTCTCTTCCTGCTTCGACTGGTGAGCCTCTCCTGTTGGGTTCGTCCAGACTCTCCACTGGAATCGTCAGCTTCATAGCCAGCCCTGCGGATTTTGGACTCTGCAATCCCACAGTCTCATGAGACACTTTTATAAATTTTATATTTGCAAGTGTTCCCTATTGATTCTGTTTCTCTAGAGAACCCTAACTAATACATTTTGGTACCAGAGAGTGGGGTGCTGCTGCAATTTGCAAATACCAGATATGTTGGGACATCTTTTTGGATGACTAAGGGGAAGATTTTGGAGGAACTGTGAAGAGAATGGTGGAGAAATTCTGGAGTGTTTGAAGAGACTGTTGGTGTAAAAGGAACCACTGCCAATCTGGGCAAAGGTGGACACAAAGGGACAAACTGGAGTTTGCAGAGTGAGAACCATGGAAGCTCGGGTCTGAAGCCAAGAAACCTCAGCCAGGAGAGTGGACCCACCCATATACATGGAGGGGGTGAGTTTGCCCTGAGGGCAGAGAATGAGTCTCCCATCTCATTGCAGTGGAAGAGTTGTGCTGCCTCAGGCCTTGGAAAAGGTATAGCGCGCTCCTTGGGGACTGGGGAGAGCCTGGCTGCTGCCACATGGAGGAATTGAGCATGTACCCCAGAAATGGCAGAGAGCCCAGGGGTGGCCCCAATGCCTGGAGACAGTGGAGCCAAGAAAAAGGTGCTCTCTTCAGTGTTCCTGGAGGTTGATTTGGAAAGAGGCCACTGCATAGTCCCTTGGAAAGGGTGGGGCTGCCACTTTCTAAAGCTAAAGGATAAATGACTTTCAGACTTTGAAATCCAATGATGCTTGCCCTGCAGGTTTTCCTTCCAGTTTCTCCCTATGGATCCTGTGACTGTCCCTCCTTTGCATATTGGCACCAGACAACTTGTTTTGAGATTCACAGGTCCACAGCCAGAAGAGAATTTTTTTTGCACCTTAATATCGCTTAAGGTGATGCATGTGGTTGCCAAGTTGACAAGTGGTGGACATGTGGTAATTAGATTCAGTTGTCAACTTGGCCAGGTGAAGGCACCTAGTTCTGTTGCTGTGGATATGAGCAAATGGTACATGAACATCATCTGTTGCTAATTACATCTGCAGTCAGCTAGGAGGTGTGCCTGCTGCAATGAATGACGTTTGGCTTTATTGGCTGGTGTTTAAATGCGAGAGTGCAATGTAGCACAGCCCAAGCAGCTCAGCTTACCTCATCTCAGCACTCACAGCTCAGCCCAGGCCTTTGGAGATGCAGAAAGAAATCACCATTGGGAAAGTTGTTGGAACCCAGAGGCCTGGAGAGAAGACCAGTAGAGATCACCCTGTGCCTTCCCACATAAGAAAGAACCTCAGTTGAAAGTTAGCTACCTTTCCTCTGAAGAACTAATGAAATAAATTCCCTTTTATTAAAAGCCAATCCATCTCTGGTGTGTTACATTCTGGTGGCTAGCAAATTAGAACAGAGTTCAAATGCGAACTCTGCTATTTATTAGTTTTATGTACGTGCACAAATTGATTAGGTGTTCTAAGCCCCAGTTTCATCAATTATTAAATGAAAGCATGAATCATACCTAATTTTGCTTGAGGATACATTGAATTAATGCATTTACAAGGTATTTGATACTTACTAAGTTCTTAGCAAAGTTATTAATATTGTTCTTAGTGAAGCTGTAAAAATGAATAAATGATCATTTTTAAGGAGATTATAGAGATTTTTAGATTTTGCAGATAATTAATATACCTTGTTCCTATAACCAATAATTTCAAAGACTTATGCCTTGAAGTTAAAAATGTTTGGGATTGGATCAACTTTTAAAATTAAACCAGTTTGGGAAAGAAATTAAAAATGAGGATCTATTTCAGTGGTTAACTTGCAGTCTCAGAATTGATGTGAAACTTGACTGTTCGATAGAACCAAATTTTTAATCTATCGACAGCTAGTTCAAAACTGTCATGAGATAAGCAACATGAATTTAATTTCTTAGTAATGACCCAGAAAAGTGACATCATTGAAAAATGAAGTCTTTCATTCCCTATGGGTTAGAGTAATCTTATAGATAAATTATTATTATATATGTAGCAAAACTTCATCTTAAAAGAAAGTATTCATGGCAAAAAAGTAAAGTTTTTTTTTATTAATTAAAGAAAAAAGAAATTAACACAACATTTAGAAATCATTCCATTCTACATATGCAATCAGTAATTCTTAACATCATCACTTAGATGCATGGTCATCATTTCTTAGTACATTTGCATCGATTTAGAAAAAGAACTAACAAAACAACAGAAAAAGATACAGAATGTTAAAATAGAGAAAAAATAAAAATAATAATAATAGTAAAAAAAGACACAAACAAACAGACAAACAAACGAAAAAAAAACCCTATAGCTCAGATGCAGCTTCATTCAGTGTTTTAACATGATTACTTTACAATTAGGTATTATTCTGCTGTCCATTTTTGAGTTTTTGTATCTAGTCCTGTTGCACAGTCTGTATCCCTTCAGCTCCAATTACCCATTATCTTACCTTGTTTCTAACTCCTGCTGGACTCTGATACCAATGACATATTCCAAGTTTATTCTCAAATGTCGGTTCACATCAGTGGGACCATACAGTATTTGTCCTTTAGTTTTTGGCTGGACTCACTCAGCATAATATTCTCTAGGTCCATCCATGTTATTACATGCTTCATAAGTTTATTCTGTCTTAAAGCTGCATAATATTCCATTGTATGTATATACCACAGTTTGTTTAGCCACTTGTCTGTTGATGGACATTTTGGCTGTTTCCATCTCTTTGCAATTGTAAATAATGCTGCTATAAACACTGGTGTGCCAATGTCCGTTTGTGTCTTTGCCCTTAAGTCCTTTGAGTAGATACCTAGCAATGGTATTGCTGGGTCGTATGGCAATTCTATATTCAGTTTTTTGAGGAACTGCCAAACTGCCTTCCACAGTGGTTGCACCATTTGACATTCCCACCAACAGTGGATAAGTGTGCCTCTTTCTCCGCATCTTCTCCAGCACTTGCCATTATCTGTTTTGTTGATAATGGCCATTTTGGTGGGTGTGAGATGATATCTCATTGTGGTTTTGATTTGCATTTCTCTAATGGCCAGGGACATTGAGCATCTCTTCATGTGCCTTTTGGCCATTTGTATTTCCTCTTCTGAGAGGTGTCTGTTCAAGTCTTTTTCCCATTTTGTAATTGGGTTGGCTGTCTTTTTGTTGTTGAGTTGAACAATCTCTTTATAAATTCTGGATACTAGACCTTTATCTGATATGTCATTTCCAAATATTGTCTCCCATTGTGTAGGCTGTCTTTCCACTTTCTTGATGAAGTTCTTTGATGCACAAAAGTGTTTAATTTTGAGGAGCTCCCATTTATTTATTTCTTTCTTCAGTGCTCTTGCTTTAGGTTTAAAGTCCATAAAACTGCCTCCAATTGTAAGTTTCATAAGATATCTCCCTACGTTTTCCTCTAACTGTTTTATGGTCTTAGATCTAATGTTTAGATCTTTGATCCATTTTGAGTTAACTAAAAAAAGTAAAGTTTTAATAGAAGGAGAGTATTATTTTAAGTACAGGTTGTATCATTTTCTTTGTATAAAATTCTGTGGGAAAAACCAGCTAAGGTGGGTATTCTTTGTCTGCTTTTAAAACACTCAAAATGATGTTATATAAATCTTCCCTTGCAGTTCTGTATATAGACTGACTGGGACAGAATGAAATCCAAAGCAAATATGAGGTAAAAATCGCTTTTTATTACTTTAGGTATTTCTAGATGTCAGATAAAAATGAGAACATTGCTAAAAATTTTACAGAATGACAGCTCTGCCTTATGGATAAAATTCTATACTTTGATGTATGAGGCATAAAATGTGAAAAATATTATGAAGTACTACCCTGACATAATGATGGAAAGCTGCTGGAAGTGTGCAAACACCAAAGAAATGTAATAGACTGAAGTTAAACAAGGAAGCATGCAATTCGTTTGAGCCTTGCCTACTCCAGAAACATGAATTTTGGCCTTAAAAAAATTGTAAACTTCTAACTTTAGGCATTTTGCATTTAATACCGCACCTTGAGACTATTTCTCTGCAAAATTATCAAATACATTATAAATATGGAACTTTCTTTAAGAGCGGTAATATATTTCCCTTTACTGCAAATTAATAGACTACAATATGATAAATTACTAATCTAAAGCTTCTACACTTATGTTATCTGTCTGTGTTCTCTCTTCTTCATGATAGTAGACATTAGATGCCTGAGGACACATAATACCCGTGGCCCTTTTATGTTCACAGTAATGTAGATGTTACTGTGTTCATAGTAGTTAAATGTACTTTTGAGAAATGATCTAATCCAAGGTGCCCTGCCCTCCGCCATCCAAAGAGTGAATACATAACCCAAATTAAGTCAATTAGCCTCTCACGCTGTGTGATTTTTTTTCACATCAATGGTGGCATAAGAAGAATTTAGCTCCCATAATATGAAACCTGGGACTTTCGTGGTTCACAAAGCAATAAGAGGTGGTGTATTTATTGGTTGAACATTTGTAATATAGTATCAAATCTCATGTTGGAGCCATAGGTTGAATGTGGCAGGATAGTCTTAATTCCTTTTAAAAAAAAGAAACCTCTTATTTCTGTAAATGATGCTGACATGGAATTTTATTTTCAAAGAAGCTTGCAGTGTCACTGATTTTTCTCCATGCATTTCTGATGTTGAGGAGAATCGCTATGGATTAGCACAAAAGCAAATTAAATGCATTTTTTTATTATCACATGTATGGATGTATCATTTGTACGTTGATTCTTCCTTAATGAAAGAATCCTTTGAAATGCCAGACGTATCATTTGTTCCCTTCACTGAGCCATATCTTCTTATTTCTTAGAATGGCTTGTGATATTTTAACTGATGTCTAGGCATCAGATCTCTTGAGGGGTTAATTCTGGAAGTCCATTTCTCCATCTTATCTAAAGTTTTGTTGATTGCCTTTTCTTACTACAAAGCCAATCTTGACACGGTCTAAATTAAACTGTTCAGATTTTCTCAACACTGCTTCAACTAATTCCTGCCCTGGATATGCGGTGCAGTTTTTAAGATTGCATTTTTTGTGCAATTGTTTCTCCTCCAGGAGATAGTTTCCTTCTCTTTGTTCTTTTTTGGGGACTCTTTGAGCTGTTCTGTTTGTTTTTGTGCCGACTTTTCTCCCCAGCTCCTATGATTTGTTTAAATTCTCTCCTTCACTCAGTGCCCCAGTTTCTTTACACTTCTCTGTTCTGGGACCCGTCCCATCTTACAGCATTTCAATCTAGCCCTTGCCTCCACTCGGTATTTTTCTCTGTAAGGCTTTCCTGCCTCCCATTTCTTCCCCATTAGGGCAGCCCACCCTAGGGAGCCAGATGGGGTCAGTCCAGAAACAATAGGTCACTTTTGCTTTGGTTCAGCTGACTGAAACTGGATTGGTCACAGTAGTTCTTACCAGCCTCTCTGTGGCAGTCTGTCTTTATTCCCCTCCCCCTTTCCCCATACTCCACCCCACCCTCCAGGAACCTCGTGTTCAGCACTCCTCAGCAGCTTCTGTTCTACCCTGGGCCCCTGCTGACTTAGGTCCCTGGTTATGCATGAAGTTCTCACCATCTTTTTTCGTGGTGACAGGGACAAGGGGTCGTGCTACCTCTGCATGGTTCATACAGGTGTGGCTGAGGCAGAGTGAGCAGAGGGGAAATGGGTGCCAACGATGGCCCTGAGATTTTTCTGTTTCTTGTGTTCAGCACTTGTGAAGTTGTGCCCCAGTCTCTACTGTCCTCCAGAATTCAGAGCAAGTGGAATTTGTTCTTTATTCCCTAATCCCTGGGGAGGCTTTTTCAAAGGATGTTTATGTCATCATGCTAATGACACAAGAGTCTTCTTGTAGTCTGTGGTATTAGGGCTATTATGTTGGCCTCATGAAATAAGTTTATAAGTGTTCCCTTCTGTATAACCCTAACTCTTCTTTTTTACAGATTAAGATTTATTCCTTAAATATTTAATATTTTCTTGAATTCTTCTTTTCTTTTTCTTCTTTTTTACAGATTAAGTTTTATTCCTTAAATATTTAATATTTTCTTGAATTCTCCAAAGAAAATACCTTGGCCAAATATTGGTGAATGTTTTTAATTATAATTAAAACTCATTTGCTTTAACTGATACAGGGCTATTCAGATTTTCTCTTTATTCTTCTGTATGTTTTGATAAGTTGTAACTTATAAGGAACTTGCTGTTCCTTAAACATGGTGTCTAATTTATTGGCTTACAGTTGCTAATATCATTCCTATATTATCTTTTCAAGGACCTGTAAGAATCTTCAGTGAGGTTGCATCTTTCATCCCTGATATTGGTAATTGGTTTATTGTTGTTGTTGATCCATCTTGCTAAAAGTTTATCCATTTTATTACCTTTTCAGATAACTGTTGTTCGGTTTGTTAATTTTTTTTTACTTTTATTTCTCTTATTTTTTCTCATATCTTTAGTATTACCTTCATTTTACCTTAAGTTTAGTTTGGTCTATTTCAAGTATTGGAAAGTGAAAACTTAAATCTCAATATTAAAGTTATCTTCTTGTCTAATGTAAGTATTTAAAATTATAAATTTCTCCTCAAGCTCTGTTTTAGCACATGCCATATCTAAATATATTGGGCTTACATGGCTTACATTATCACTTATTTTATAGTAGTCTTATGTGTCCTTCATTTTCTTTTTCTGCCCAATGGAATATTTAAAAGTGTAATGTTTAATTTCCATATATTGAATTGTCTAGATATCTTATTATCATTGACTATTAATGTAATTCTGCTGTGATCAGAGAACATGCTCTGTATGATTTAAATCATTAACATTTATTGAGGTTTGTTTTGTGGTTCATTATATGGTCTCTCCTGGTGAATGTTCCAAGTGGACTTGAAAATAATATGTATTCTTCAGTTTGGAATGTAATGCTCTAGTAATGTTGATTAATTTCTTTGATGATCTTATTCGTGTATTCCTTATCCTTATTGATCTTTGTCTAGTTTTCAATCAATCATGTGACAGAAGTGATGAAATCTCCAGTGTATAAATATGCATTTTCTTATTTCTCCCTTTGTTTATGTAAAATTGACCTCATGAAATTTGAAATTCTGTTTTGAGGTATTTACACCTTTAAGATTATTGTTTTTTTCTTGCCAAATTACTATATTTATTACTATAAAACATGCTTCATCTCTGAAAAATCCTATCTTGAAGTCTTTTTCTGATATTAATGTAGCAGTACTAGCTTTCTTATGATTAGTGTTTGCATGGGACTTTTTCAATTCTTTTGCTTCTGTTGCTTTCCATTCTTTTGCTTTTAACATATCCATGTCTTTATATTTAAAGTTGATAGTCCTGTAAACAGTATATAATTGATTTTGTGGTTTTAAATACAAATCTCAAACTTCTATCTTTTAATAGAATTGTTTTGTCCTTTAACATTAAACTTGGGTTAACTGAGCATTTTGAATCAATGGAGTTCAAATTATTTATTACTTTTGGAAAAAAGTTGGCATTTTTTCTTTAAACATTTTTCTCACCCATCTTCCCTGTTTTCTTCTCTGCCTTTCCTTCCTCTTACTCATCTTCTCTGGTCATAATAGAATGAAGCTGGAAATCAATATCAGAGAACTGAAGAATCCAAAAATATATGGAAGATAACACTCTCTTAAACAATCAGCAGATTAAAGAAGACATTGCAAGGGAACTCAGTAAATACCTTGAGATGATTTGAAAATAAAAAACAACATATTAAAGCTTATGGGATGCAGCAAAGGCAGAGCTGAGAAGGAAATTTATAACCCTAAAAGCTTATATTGCAAAAAAAAAAAAAAAGAGCTAAAATCAAACACTTAACTAAACACCTGGAGGAACTATAAAAAGGACAGCAAATTAATTAATCCCAAAGCAAGCAGAAGGAAATAAATAAAGATTAGAGCACAAATAAATGAAATCAAGAATAAAAATGAGAAAACTAAAACCATAAGTTGGCTCTTTGACAAGATCAATAAAATCAACAAACCTTTAGCTAAACCGACAAGAAAAAAAGAGAGAAGATGCAAAGAAGTAAAATCAGAAATGAAAGGGAGACATTTCTACTATCACCACAGAAATAAAAAAGAATCATAAGAGGATAATATTAGCTGTATGCCAAAAAATTAGAAAACTTAGTTGAAATGGACAAATTCCAGAAACACACAAATAACCTTCACTGACTACAAAAAATAGAAGGCCTCAGGCCAATTATAAGCACATGTTGAATCAGTCATCAAAAACATTCCATCAAAGAAAATCCCAGGACCAGATAGGTTCACAGGTGATTTCTACCAATCATTCTAGAAAGAGTTAATACCAATTCTGTTCAAATCCATCCAAAAAAATTGAAGAAGAGGAACACTACCTAACTCATTCTATGACACAAATCATCACTAATACCAAAGCCAGATACTAAAAGAAAAAAAAATTACAAACCAATTTCTCTTATGAATATGCATGCAAAAATCCTCAACTAAATACTTGGAAATTGAATTCAAGAGCACAACAAAAGAATTATACAACATAATCAAATGGATTTTATTCCAGGTATGCAAGGGTGGTTCAATGTAAGGAAATCAATTAATGTAATACATCACATCAACAAAGAAAAGGAAAAAGCACATGATCATTTCAACTGATGGAGAAAGGGCCTTTGACAAAATTCAGCATCCCTCCTTGATAAAAACATACAAAAAATAAGAAAAGAAGGAAATTTCTTCAGCATGATAAAGGGCATATATGAAAAGCCCACACTGACTTCATACTCAATGGTGAATGACTGAAAGCTTTCCCTGTAAGATATTGATACCCAGTTACCATTGTTTTTCAACATAGTACTGAAATTCTAACCAGAGCAGTTAGGCAAGTTGAAGAAATAAAAGGCATCCAAATTGGAAGGAAGAAAGTAAAACTTTTACTGTTTGCAGGTGATATGTTTCTATATAGAGAAAGTTCTGAAAAATTGACAACAGTGCTACTAGAGCTAATAAAGTGGAGAGTACAAGATCAACCTCAAATAAAATTTGTTTCTATATTCCAGTAGTGAGAAAGCTAAGAATGGTATCAAGAAAAAAAAATTCCATTTACAGTGGAATCAAATATCTGGGAAGAAATTTAATGAAGGATATAAAGGACTTGCACACACAAAACTACAAAATATTGCTCAAAGAAGACCTAAATAAATGGAAAAATATTCTATGTTCAAGGACTGGAAGACTAAAGATTGTCAAGATATCAATTCTACCTCAGACAATTTACAGATTCAATCCAATCCCAATCAAAATTCTAACAGCCTTCTTTACAGAAAAGGAAAAGTCAATTGTCAAATTTATTTGGAAGTACAAGCGTTCCTGAATAGCCACAAACCTCTTGAAAAAGAAAAATGAAGTTGGAGGACTCATACTATTTCAAAGCTACAGTGGTCAAAACACCACGGTACTGGCACAAGGATGGCTATTTTGATCAATGGAATTGAAATGAGAGTTCTGAAATAGACTCACATCTATGGCTAATTGATTTTTGAGAAGGCTGCCAAGTCCACACAAGGGAAATAATGGCTTCTTCAACAAATGGAGCCTGGAGAACTGAATATCCAAATGCAAAAGAATGAAAGAGGACCACTATCTCACACCACATATAAAACTTAACTCAAAATGGATCAAAGACCTTAATATAAGACCAGAGCTATGAAACTCATTGAAGAATTGGTAGGAAAGTATCTTAAGGATCTCGAGTTGGGCAATGGTTTTTTAGATTTTGTACCCAAAGCATGAGCTATGACAGAAAAAATAGATAAATGAGAAGTCCTCAAAATGAAAAAATTTGTGCATACAATAATTGTCATGAAAGTGAAGAAACAGCACATTAATGGGAGAAAATATTTTGAAACAACATATCCAGAACATATAAATTCTGCTTCAACAATAAAAAAGACAAACAACCTGATTAAAAATAGGCCTAAGACTTGAATAGACATTTCTCAAAAAAGAATATATGAATGTCTAAAGAGCATACGAAAAGATGCTCAACATCTCTAGCTCTTAGGGTAATACAAATCAAAACCATAATAAATATCATTTCACATCCACTGAGATGATTATGATTAAAAAAACAAAATTACAAATGTTGGAAAGGATGTGGAGAAATAGGACTACTCATTCATTGCAGGTGGGAGTGTAAAATGGTGTCACCACTTTGGAAGAGAGTTTGGTAGCTCATCCGTGAGCTAAGTATAGAAACACTATATGACCCAGCAATCCTGCTACTAGGTGTATATCCAAAAAAATTGAAAACAAAGACTGAGACAGATATTTGTACACTGATGTTCATGAAGGTATTATTTACAATTGCTAAAAAATGGAAACAACTCTATAGAGACAGAAATAGATTATTAGTTATTTAGTGCTAGGCAAGGATAAAGAGACTGAGAGGTGACTGCTAAGGTGTATTGGATTTTTCTTTTTGGAGTAATGAAAATGTTCTAAAATGAATTGTGGTGATTAGTGCACAACTCTGTGACTACACTAAAAGCCACTTATTGAACACGCTTGATGGGTTGTGTGGTATATGAATATATCTCAATAAATTACTTTTAAAGAAAGAATACTTGGCTGTATGAATAAGACATCATAGATTGATGAATAATAACTCCCCAAAACACTGAAATGTTGTCTAGCATACACACAAGATGATTCTTTAATTTACATAATGGCTAACGGCTTCAACTTACCACAGAAAGCATTTTGCAGTCATTCTTGTTTGTGAATGGCTTCTAGTTCTAGGTTATCTTTGTTTATGATCATTGCCAATGGGAAACTAATTATAAATGTTGATATGCGATAGTAATAGTATATAAAAGAGTGCTTGCAATTTTCTAATCCAAATTATGACCTAGTTTTAACAATAATACTGAATATTTTAGATATCTTGGAAAAAGTACCTAGAGTGGAGTAAAACTCTGTTATTAAATGTTAAATTCCTTAATTACTTCTCAAAATGCCTATAATTGGTGTGTACCCCCCCATCTATTAAATTGCTTTTGTTCCACTTTTATTAATTGCTGTTCAGAATCCCTTCCTGAATATGAAAAAACAGTTTTTGTGGAATCCCAGTAGAAATTAAAAATCCTCATCATATTTGTCTGTGTAAACATTTTCTCAGATCATTTAAATTCAATAACACTAACCGTAAGGGGCTACACTGAGCAAATGCATTTTTAGATTTTAAAATATAAATAATTATGGTATACATCTTAGTAGCATTGCTTATAAGTTTTTTCAAGTTTCTTGAATCAGGAAACCTGGAAATATCTTGAAATATCTACTGTGAATTTTGCATTGATGTGCATTATTACAAAGAAATAGAATACTTAAAACATAATCCATTGATTTCTGGAGAATGTAAGGCATAGTGATTTGTGGATATGATGGATTTCTGCTTAGTATTTTTAAATGTCTGTAGAAAATACCACACATATATAATTCCCTGGTATTAGTGCTATGGTTTATTTTTTTTCTTAATGGAGTTGCCTGTTTTTCTTGCTATACTGCAGTGGCATTTTATTCTGTAAATGGTTCTTATATTTAGGGTGTGTATATCCCTTGTCTAATATGATCAGTCACAATGACATTTTAGAACGACTCTTTATATTTTCTTAGGACGGTATTAATTATACCATACATTTTCCCTTCACACTGGGTCTAGGATTGCAAAATGTGTATCTTAACATAAATATGCAAAATAACCTATATTACAAGACAAAAACCACCTAAGAACAGCTATAGAGGGAAATTGTGCATGACTCTAATTGTAATTAATAAAGCATTTACAAACTCAAACATGGACCAAGGCATTACTTATATATATCTTTAAGACATACTGCCATTATTTTCCTAAACCTTAGGAGCTATAACAATTGGACTGTTCTCTTAAAGAAATATTTAACAAGGTCCTGCTTTAGAGGATCAGAAGACACATGAAACAAAAAAGGGGTTGGGAGGTTCTGTGCCTTTCCCCCATCTTCCCCCCAAATTTATTTCATTTAGAAGTGTGCAGAAGAGATGTTAAAATACTGGAAAACTTTTGTCCCCAACTCTCATCTTCTATCACTCTCAGTCTTCTTTTATTTGCTCACCATCCTCCAAGAGCATTGACTTTCTGATTGTTTCTCGAATATTTGGCACATTCCTGCCTCTGGGTCTTTGAATTTCTTGTTGCCTGTGCTTGGAACCTCTTTTCTCTGATAACCACAAACTTGCTCTGTTGCCTCTTTTACAACTTTGTATAAAATCCCCTTCTCATTGTGCATACCTTGACCAAGCTATTTAAAATCGTAGTCTCTCACACCCTGCCGACCCTTTCCATCTCCTTTTCTTTGCTCTTTTTTTCCCACAGCACAATTTCTCCTTCACTAGAATATTGGCATAGGAGGGTAGGAATCTGCTTGCTTGTTTCTCTTTTGTGTGACTCTCACTGCTGTACCGAATAATATTTGACATAGTAGATATTCAAAATTTATTCGTAAAATTAATGAATAATTGTATTTTCTATTAATGAAGTAGTCAACATAAGGAAGTAGCATAGGCTGTCTCTGAAATACCATGAATTACTAATTTGGGGGGTACTATATAGTAGATTTGTTTTAAATTTATTTTTATTGAAATTTAAAAATTAAATTAGTAAAACTTCGTAATCCCACCATTTTAGCATACCCATATTAAATTTTGAATATATCTTTATCATGTTTACAGTATATGTTATTGAAACATCAGAGTATGTAAAATTTATTTTAATGTGCAATTTTATCATATTACATATTTCTAAACAATGCTCATAACTAATTTAATGGTTATGAAAGATCCCAAATTATTAATTTATGTTTAACTTTTTTGTAGTTGTAAAATGGAATCTCAGAACTCATTTAATTTTCATTCATTTATCATAAAGAATAAATATTCTTTCATTTGATTTTCACCTAATTAATGCAGTTATTTATTTACGTAACTACTGAAGTATTAGTTTTATAGTTTGCTTATAATATACAGTGACATAGATATGTGGACACTTTTTCAACCATTTATAGAAGAGATATTTTCCATTCTATTGTAGTTTTTATTCATTTTGCTATTTCTATTGTTCAGAAGTTTTAGGTTTTATACATTTTACCTTGCCAGTTTTTTGCTTTGTGAATTTTTTCACTGTTTTAATGTTGAGAAAGTTGCCCACACTGTTTCCCCACTAAGTTATATTTCACTTTTTCCTTCTTATCCACGAGATATGAGGCAGTATTTTCAATATGGAGATCATAACCACCTGCCCTCAGAAGCACATGACTTATTACGCGGACTGTCTGAAGCAATATCTGATCATAAGATCTTAAGGGATGCATCTTTGTAAGTACTTGAGACTTAGAGAAGCACACTATAACTTAAGAACTAATACAAGGTAGATGCAACTCAATATTTCCTCCAAAATCACTGTACTAAGATAAGACAGTTTATTAAATATAGTCTAACCTGTTATGAAAGTGTTAGAGATATTAAGTTTTATATCAGATTGGTCCTATTCTATTCCATCAATGTCCACTTCTATGTATGCCATTGGCAAAGAACACTTTAAAGATGATTGATTTAAAATAGTTTAATTTTAATCTATCATAGTTTCTGAATGAGAAACAGCTTAGCTCTCCCTTTACGCTTTGCTTTTTAAAATATTCCTCAATAATATCTCCTATATATTTCTATTTTAGATTATTAAACATTATGTTAGTATCCAAAATTGTCCTCTTGAAAATCTTCCTGTTGAATTGGTTAATATTTTATATTTAACTTAGAAAATAGTTATGTACTTTAAAAAAATTTTGTTTCATCCCAAAGTATAATATGTGTTCTACAGTATATCATGTGAAGTATTAAATCATAGCAGCAAAAGAATGTTTCTCCTAGTTTTTATAAGCTTCCATTTGAAAAATGAAGTTTCCAATTGTCTTAATGTTTCTATAAAGACTTAAATGAAACCACAGAACTTCAGAACATCAAAGAAAAGATTGTTAATATCTTGACAAAATACAAGCTAGACTTTGTTCATCTATTTGTATATTTTACAGATAGTAGAAATGTAAATATCGGCAAATTCTATTCAAACTATAAACTTCCTATAAAAATAATGAAAGAATCTTATCTGATATATGTGCCATACACGTTGTAAGCAACACTATTAAAAACGGATATAATTTACTCACCTATGATAGTGAGAATTTCTTAATGAGGTCTGAATTACTTAGCAGATAAGTAATGGTCCCCAAAGATTTATGTAGAAATGTAAATTTTGTGCAAAAACAAAAAATCTTACTTATAAATGTCCCATACACATTGTAAACAACAGTGCTAAAAAGGAGCATATTTACGCATTTGTGATATCAAGGCTTTCATAATGAGTTAAGGATTACTTTGCAGTGAGTACTGATCCCAGAGATAGCCAAGTCTTAACCCCTGAACCTGTGAATATTACCTTTTATGGCAGAGAAACTTTGCAGCTGTGATGAAGTTAAGGATCTTGAGATTGGCTGATTGCCCTGAATTATCTGGGTGCTCTGTAAATGTAATCACAAGTGTTTCTGCAAGAAAACACCAAAGGAAATCATGAGCTGTTTCACCAAGCTGTTTGATGATCTTTCAAGAGGTCATAAGGAACATGGAAAAGGATGAACTGATGATACCTGCGTTATTCAATGGTATGTGTAGATTGTGATAAAGCTCATACATAAAAAAAAAAAAATCAACCATATTTTTAAATTAAGACAGTTTCAGAACTAAAAATAAGTCACCAGGGGGTGCAAGGACAGTTCAGTGGTAGAATTCTTGCCTGCGACGCCGGAGACCCAGGTTCGATTCCTGGTCCATGCACTTCCCCCCAAACAAAACAAACAAACAAACAAAAAACAAGAAAACAAAATTCAACAAGTATGCTGTAATGAGATACTCACATGGAAAAATAATGAAATGTGATCCTGCCATACAGCATTCAAAAATAATAATAAAAATAAGTCACCATAAAAGAAAGCCATATTAAACAAGACTTTCTCAATTTCTTTATTAAAATGCAACTTTTTTGGAATCCAAGTTTGATTTCACAAGATAAACATTGTTTTTACTGAAAAAGAGAGGCTTAAAATCCAATGTGCTTTAGAATGTTTAAATACTGCGAACAATTTAGATATAGTTAGTTTATATTATGAATTTATAGATCTAAAAGACCAGATTGAAAAGCAACTCATGCTCTACGAAAACAAGCCTTGATAGAAAGTGAATGGCCACTTTGGGAATGCTGGAAACTAATTCTCCAATCCAAAAACCTACTGGTGCTGGCAAGTAAAATCCTAGGTATTCCTTGTCAAATGTTTAGATATTAGCTTGATCATTTCACATTGGATTGTTATCAGGGACCAGCATAACGTGGGCCTGGTAGGAGCATACTTACAAGTCAAGTGAATTTTACATTTAGATATATCCAGTTTTACCACTGCTATGTTTCTTGAAAAAGAAAAAGAAAATGAAAAGATTTTACTTGTTAAATGTCCTGTCCATCTTATATATGATATTGCTAAAAAGAAATAAGATTTGCTGTCTACAAGAAAAAAGGGATGTCCAAAAGGATACAAGTAGTTCAGAGAAATATTATCTGAAAAGGAAAAATCCAAGGTAAAATTATCCTACTGTATCAAGAAACATGTTGTGGCTGACAGACTCTAAGACGGCCCTATGAGCCATGTCCCTGGTATTCCCTAGTGATCCCCTTTGCTTGAATGTGTACTTGCAACTTGCTTTTTACCAATAGAAATTACAGTATGTATGATGGATGTCATGTCTGTGATCGTGATACATCATAAATAACACCTTTCTTGCTTGGATACGCTCTCCCTGGTGGGCTTCAAAGAAGCAAGCTGCTATCTTGTGAGTTTCTCCATGGAGAGGTCACATAGCAAGAAACTAAGGGTAGCATTTGGCTGACAGTCAACACTGACAGTCTCAGTCCAACAGCCCTTAAGGATACACATTAGTCCAGCACCACCTGAGCTTGGAAACAGATTCCTCCCCAGTTGTGTTTTCAAATGAGAATGCAGCCCTGGCTACCATCTTGATCGCAGGCTTGCAGAGGACTCAGCCTAGGCATGCCGAAAGTCCTGCTATACAAGAATCTGATATAATAAATGCATGCTGTTTTAAGCTTCTGAGTTTGTGGTAGTATCGTTATGCCGCAATAGATATCACTGTATATATTTTTATTTTTTAATAAATATAGGTAATACCTGCTTAATGAGCCCCCTCTTAAAATTACATTTATGTATCTTAATAATACCCAATACAATATAAATATCCAGTGAAGAACTGAAAGGAGTAAAAGTGAATTTCTACATCAGAGGAAAGAAGAGGCTATTGTAAAAATGTTATACTTTTTTACCCATAATTTTTGTTTAGTCATACTATTAATTATTACGAATTACCAATGGCTAGTCTTGTTAATTTGTTTAAATAATAGCAACTACATACCAGAAATATCAAGTAATACATATGTGTTTATTTCAAATAAGGCATATTTTCACATTTCTGATAAAGTAATAACATACATATAAACTTATTTATTATTATGGTTTTTTTTTTGGTCTGATATGACTGTGTCTTAGATTGGCTTACTAAAAATTTGGTCACCCTAGTAATAGGATGCCAAAGAAATGGACTGGGCAATAACTCTTTGAGACTTCAACAGAGTCTGCTGTTGTTCAGAGTCCCATTTAAATTCAGTCTTTTACCTGCTAACTTTTCTCAGGGGTGGTATGTGATTTCTGCAGAAACCAAAACATCCAATTAATATTTGTGCCTCATGTTTTCATTTTGAAACTGGTATAGACAATGGTTTCAAGGTCTCTAGCACCCCAAGTCCAAGGAAATTTTTCAGAATTTTACCATTTATACTGGGCAGATAGATACCTTAGCCAGGTTAATCAGCTAGCTATGGAAGTTATCTGATTAACCAAAATTTGGAATTCAGTCTTAGCAGGATCTTCAGATTGAAAATAAACTTTATATCACCAATATAATATAGATCAGTGCTTTCAATTTAATTAAATATGTCTCTTCTCACCAAGGTGTGGTAATAAGCAGGAATATTGGAATATCCCTTCTAGAGCACAGTAAAAGGAAGTTAGAATTTGTCCCATGTGAATGCACATTGGTTTGGGGTATTTTTTTTCAATTATTTTGAAATATATATTTAAAAGAAAGTGTTAACCAAATCAATCACAGAGTACCAATGTCCCTTATTTGTGCTGTTTGCCTTAACACCGTATTTGAAAAAGCTGACACTGTCAGAGACACCACATCATACAGTCCTCACCAGTCTAAAGTTAGACTCCTGAATCTATCGCCTTTTCTACAAGACTAAACTGACCTATTATTGGAAAAATTTGTGGATACCAATAGAACTGCATCTTACACTTCCTTAATTAAAGGAGAAATATCTCAATGCCATTCAAAATATCTGATATTGATTTAAATTAAACACTTAATTGGATTAGGTAATTCTAGAGGATCTTATTTGACATTAAAAGAATGCAAGGAACAGATTTGAAGATACTCTTTTTTCAACGGTTTGGAAAAAGGCAGAAACTCCTATTCAGTTATTATTCCTGTTTAAACTGGTAAGAGCACTGCAAACATACATAATTTTTATATGTACATTTTTACATTAAGCCATACTCACATTTTTAAGTCATGTACAGTTGCAATATCATATTCTCCTAATTTAATTGTGTTCCCCTTTAGCTTTTTATGAGCAAGTTTGGCTATAACAATACTTTGTGCTTCAGTGTTCAACAATCCCAATAAAGTTTCTTCAGAATACCTCAGCTGTTTTACAATATAAGTAGACTTGCTTGCCCTGAAAAGTGTTATGCCAAGAGGCCCTAGCCATCCTGAGATTATGAATGACAACATTTCCTTTCTATCAGCACCTTCCAAAGGAACTCTAGGTTCATCCTTTTTGGAAATACAAAATTTTTAAACCCATTGTTTAAGAATGCTAAAACTACCAGAAATGCAATATACCAGAAATAAAATGGCTTTTATAAAGGAGATTTATTAAGTTACAAGTTTACAGTTCTAAGGCCTTATAAAATGTCCAAACTAAGGCATCCAGAAAAAGATACCTCGACTCTGAAGAAAAGCCAAATGGCATCTGGGATATCTCTGTCAGCTGAAGAGGTACATGGCTAACATCTGAGTTCCTTGTTCCCAGTTCATTGCTTTGCACTTCTGATTCCAGTGGCTTCTTCTCTAAGCATCTGTGAAACCTCACTCAGCTTCTCCGGGACAGAACTCTGGGTTCTGACTTGCTTAGCATCTCATGAGAAGACACATGGCAACATGTGCTGGGCTCCTCTCCTGGCTTCCAGTTTCAAACACCTGTCGCCGATCCTGTGGGTATATCTGGTGTTTTCTTCTGCGTCTCTAAATATCTGCATTCTGAACCTTCTCCAAGATGTTTCCCCTTTTAAAGGACTCCAACAAACTAATCAAGACCCACCTTCAATGGGTGGAGTCACATGTCCATCTAATCAAAAGGTCACACCCATAATTGGGAGTGCCACATTTCCATGGAAACAACCTAATAAGAGGTCCCACCCCGCAAGACTGGATTAGGATTAAAAGAACATGGCTTCTCTGGGATACATAACAGTTTAAAACCAGCACACCCATCACGGCTAGAATAAATCCATTGTACCTTTTTTACCTTATTAGGAGTTGGTGAAATATTTATAACTATCTTTCCTAGTATGTAAGCTGCTGGAATGCAATATACCAGAAACGAGATGGCTTTTAAAGAGGGGAATTTATTAAATTGCAAATTTACAATTCTAAGTCCATGAAAATGTTCATTCTAAGACATTTAAGAAAAGATACCCTATCCCCAAAGAAAAGACTGATGAAATTTGGGGTTTCTCTCTCAGCTCAGAGGGCACATGGTGATGTCTGCCTGCTTTCTCCCAGATTCTTGTTTCATGAACTCCCCTGAGAGCATTTCTTTCTTCAGTTCCAAAGATCTCTGGCTGTGTGAACTCGGTTGCTTCTGGTGACTCTAAAGCTTTTTCCAAAATGGTTCTCTCTTAAAGAGATCCAGTAAGCAATCCCACCTTGAATGGATGGAGACACATCTCCATGGAAACCACCTAATCAAAAGTTACCACCTACAATTGGGTGGGTCATATCTCCATGGAAACAATAAAAAAGATTCTACCCAGCAATTCTGAATGAGGAATAAAGGATATGGCTTTTCTGGGGTACATTATAGCTTCAAACTAGCACACTACCTATTTCTTATGGTGACCCATTACAATTTTAATAGTTACTTCATTTATCAGCTTTTTTCACATTATTTTTAAATAACCCTCTGAACACTTCTGACTAGTGTAATTGTCCCAAGGATGTTTCAGCCTTTTTTTTTTTGCATTGTTTTCATTCTTCTAAAATTCTATTTTCCCATCATTCAAACCCATTCTGGGAAAGCTCAACAAGGAGGCACCTGACAACTCCTTCCAACAATAAGACTCCCTAAGAAGTCTAAGCAATCAGAACTCCTTTTATCAAGGCATCAATCATCACCTTGGACAAAGGCATAGAATTAGGAAATATTTTAATATCACCCTAAAGCCAATCCACATGTCCTTGCATTTTCTACATTTTAGCAGTATTGAAAGACTACTCCATTTAATATCTAGAAGGGATTTGTATAATTCATTTACCATCTCCACTTTTATTCAACTCAACAGATTGAAGTTTGTACATCTATCTACATTTCTGCTGAAGTTGAAGTTAAGGGAGATCCTGAGTAAGAACAAATATGCTGTTTTACTTGATAATATTTTATGCAAGGGAAACAGTTCCCTGAACACCAAAGCATATGATCTACTTCATTCGTGACTTAACGGAAGTGATGATGGTATTCCACAATGACTTGACTTTATAATGAATATTAACTATGTTTCAGTTGTTCTTGGTTCTCATCTCCTGTGAACTGTATAGTGATTATTGTTGGATGAAAGTTACATTTCAATCAAAAGAGATATCTGCCTAACTTTCTTTGGCGTCATGTCCCTTCCCTGAATAGATATGATCATCAGCCATAATTTGGTGGTCTTGTAAGACCAAGGCTCTTTATCAGTTACTTTCATTTCCTATAAAGCAGCAAACAAAGCAAACAAAGTACCATATTAATTGGCTGACATCCCTTTATTTGAATTTCCTTTAAAATCTATTTAGTTCTCCCTCCTTCTTATGGATCTACCACTTCCAATTCTCACTGATATGTTTTTCTTCCTTTCAGCAGTCAATCTGATCATACTCAAGGCAGAGGTGGCCAGGAAGCCATCCTAGCTTTATAGATTCTCAGTTCTGCCTTTGCTCATCTTTCTGTCTGTTAAACAAAGGCTCAACCATGATTTTATTTTTACATGCCCTATCTTTTTTTTCTTTTGCAGTTAAGCTAAATATTTGTCAATTCTCTTGATCTTTTCAAAGAACCAACTTTTGATTTTGTTTAGTCTATGTTTTTTATTCTCTATTTTGTTTATCTCTGGGCTAATCATTGTTATTTTCTTCCTTCTGATCACTTTGTGCTTAATTTGCTCTTCTTTTTCTCAGTCCTCCTGTTGTGAATTTAAGTCTCAGATTTGAGATATTTCTTTTTTCAAAATGAAAATATTTAGAGCTATAAATTCCATTTCACATAGTGTCTTTGCAGCTTCACATAAGATTTATTGTGTTGTGATTTCATTTCATTTGTCTCAAGATATTTTGGAATTTCTCTGTTGATACCTTCCTTGACACATTAAGTATTTAAGAGTGCGTTATTTAATTTCCATGTATTTGCTGAGTTTTCCAGTTCTCCCTCTTCTATTGATTTTTACCTCCATCCATTGTGATTGGAAAAGTTACATTGTATGAGTTCAGTATTTTTTAATTTGTTGAGACTTGGTTTGTGACACAAAATGTGGTGTATGCTAGAGAAGGACTTATATACACTAGAGAAGGATATATATTCTGCTGTGGAGGAAGTATTCTATGTATGTCTGTTAGGTCTGATTGTTTGTTAGTATCAGTCAAGTCAACTATGTCCTTATTATTGTCTGCTTAGAAATTCTATCTGTTATTGAAAGTAGAGAATTGAAATCTCCTACCATTAATGTAGAACCATCTATTTCTCCCTTCAAATATTTGCTGTCAATATCTGCTTCATATACTTTTGGATGCAGCCTTTAGGTACATACACATTTTTTAATTGTTGCATCTTCTTGTTGGATTGACCCCTTTATCATCATACAATGACCCTCTTTGTCTCTCATAACAGTTTTCACTTAATGTTTGATCCGATATTAGTGTAAAGTCCCCAGATCTCTTTTGATTACTATTTGCATGGTATATCATTTTCTATCCTTTCACTTTAACCCTTCTTGTATCTTCAAATTTAAGGTAAGTACCTTTTAAATAGCATATGGTTCAGTCATAAATTTTTATCCACTCTACTAATCTATGACTTGACTGGAAGGATTAAGCTTTTTGCATTAAAAGTACTGGTAATGCAGGACTGTCTTCTACCATTCTGCTCTGTGTACATTACAAATTATATACCTATTCCCCCTCAATACTTCTTCTATGTCTATTTTTGTTTTTATTTTATTTTCTGTAGTGTACCATTTTGAATTCTTTCTGATTGTTTTCTGGATATAATTTCAATTTATTTTCTTTGTGGTTACCACGGGACTTATATTTAACATAAATTAGCATCTATGTGTTACATGTATGTATGTAGATGTATGTGTTAGATGTATGTAGATTTAACACCATACGTCTATGAAAATCATGTTTGACTTAATATTAACATAGCTTCAGTAGCCTACTCACACACCGTTTGTATAATCCTTCATCCCTTCAGCTCTTTGTTGTTTGTTACAAATTATATCTCTATTGATTGTTTGTCCAAAACTTTGAATTTATCATTACCTTTAATGCGTTTATATTTGAGAAGCTGTAAGAAGTAAAAAAGCTGGAGTTACCTACCAAAAATACAATAAAATAATACTTGCATTTATAATTACCCTTGTGGTTACCTTTATCAGAGATCATCATTTATTTATGCTGCTTTGTTCCATCGATCGCCCTTTCCTTTCAGTCTGAAGAACTCCCTTTATCACTGCCTACAGGGCAGATCTACTGGTGACTAACTCTTAACTTTTACTTATCCGGGAATGTCTATTTCTCCCTCATATTTGAAAGACAGTCTCACCAGATACAAAATGCTTTGCTGGCAATTGTTTTCTTTCAGCACTTTATTTCCTCCCACTATTGCTTGTGGCCATGGTTTCTGATGGGACATCAGCACTTAATTTTATTGCGACGCCCTTCTACATAATGTATTTCTTTTCTCCTGTAGCTTTCAGAACTCTCTCTTTGTCCTTGGCATTCAACAGTTTGTCTACCACATATCTGAACTGAGGGTCTCTTCAAGTTTATCCTGTTTGTGGATGTCAGACTCTGGAATGTGTATATTAGGTCTCTTGCTAATTTTGGGAAGTTTTCTGCCATGATTTCTTTGAGTAATCCTACAGCCCCTTTCTCATTCTTCTCCTTGTGAGACTCCCATAATGCATATAGGGTATGTTTGATGGTGCTCCAGAGGTCTGTTAGACTCTGTTCACTTCTTTCATTCTCTATTCTTCATGCTTCTCAGCATGAATAATTTCACTTGCCTTATCTTTGAGTTCACTGATTTCTCCTGCTAGCTCTAGTCTGCTGTTGAAGTCCATTAGAAAACATTTTTATTCCAGTTATTGTGGTTTTCAACTCTAATGTCTCTGTTTGGCTCCTTTTTAAAATTTCTGTCTCATTGATGAGATTCTCATAATGTTCTTTCGGCATTTTCTGATATCCTTTAGTTCTCTCAGCAGGTTTTCCTTTATTGTTTTGTTCATATTGAAGGCATTTTTTTTTGTTTTTAATCTATTTGTCTGAAATCTGGTGCTCTTCATTGATGGTTTCTGAATATCTATCTTGTTCTTTTAGATGGAGCGAAATTTCCTGTTTTTTTTAAATTTGTCTTATAATCTTTTGCTGCATACAATAAATTGTAATATTTCAGTGTTTTAGTTCTGGGATTTAGTCCTGAGCTATCTGCTAAATTTGTATCTAGCTGGTAATAGGACATAGATTACGTTTCTGCCCATGTGCTAATAACAAAAAATGCCAAGGCAACCTTTAATCTTTGCAAACTGTCACTGCATTGGTGGTGTTCTCCTTCACATTTAGCTCTCCTGTCAAGATCAGCCCACAGCAAAATTGCAGTGTCCTCTCCATCTTTTTCTGAGCCTGCATTTGTCCTGGTTTATGGCTTTAGCAATTACTCCATTTACAGGTATTTGATTGGCCCTTTTATTTCCCATGAAATAGGTTTTCCTTCACTCTGGCTATTCTCTTATATGTTCTAATGCTGGTAATCATTTGCCCCAGGCTACTCTGATTTAACAGTTTCTGTCATTATTTTTGCTCCAAAACTACATCTGCCTGCAGGCACATTCTGCAAGGGGGAGCCAGAGTGTAGTACCCTGGTTCATATTTTCAGGCTGCTACCTGATAAAATGGCACCAATTTACAGATACTCCAGTATACTGATAAGGGTTTCTTTGCGCCCTGCAAAGCAGGGCCAGGAACCAAGAGTGGGAGGGCCAACCAGCTCTACACTGCACTGGAGAGTGTGTTGGATGTGGGCCAGCTTTTCCTACCATGTTTCTTTTTAAAGTTGTGGTTCCTTGAATCAGCAATCACACAGATGCTGCAGCCTGTCAAATGTTTTCTGGAGTTTTGAGGAAGATGGCTGTGCCAGTTTTTGCTAATTGTTTAAAAATTCTTTGTAAGAACTGTATCTTAGAGTGTCTTATGCCCCCATCATGATTGACTGGGAGTTCTAATTTTCATATTTTGATGTTTTGTTTTAATTAATATTCAGTTCAAAATATTTAAATTTTTATTTTATTATTTCTTCTTTTACCTAGGATGTTTAAAAGTGACTTGTTTGATTTCCAGATATTTGGGAGTTTTTCTGAGTGTTGTATTTGTAAACTTTCTAATTTAATTCAATTGCTGTCAGAGAAGATTCCATGGGAGATTTCTTTTTTGTTTTTATTTTATTTTATTTTTTTTTAAAGAAAGGGAGGAAGGGAAGGAAAGACAGAGAAGGAAGGAAGGATGGAAGGGAGGAAGAAAGGGAAACATCTTTAAACATTTTCTTATTTTTTATTATATTTTTGTTTTGTTTGTTTGTTACATGGGCTGGGGCCGGGAATCGAACCGAGGTCCTCCGGCATGGCAGGCAAGCACTCTTGCCCGCTGAGCCACCGCGGCCCGCCCTTCTTTTTTTGTTTTTGATTGGATTATTTCCCAATTGTGGGTGTGGCCTTTTGATTAGACGGAGACGTGACTTCACCCATTCAAGGTGGGGCTTGATTGGTTTGCTTGAGTCCTTTAAAAGGGGAAACATTTTTGAGAAACCTCAATTGAAGACACAGATACAGACATTTGGAAGAGCTGATGCAGACACTGGGAGCGCCGTTGCTTCAGAGGTGACAGAGCCAACGTGAGACCTAGATGCTTGGAGATGCAGAGCCCAGCAGACATCATCATGTGCTTTCCCATAAGATGCTAAGCAAGCCAGAACCCAGAGTTGGGTCCTGGAGGAGTTAAGTGGAGGCCCACAGAAGCCAAGTGAGGTGCCCTCACAGGAAACAGAAGCTGAAAGCAACAGAGCCGAGGAACAAGGGATGAGCAGATATCAGCCACCTGATTTCCCAGTTGACAGCTGCTCTGATGGCTTCAGTCTTTTATGAGTGTAGGTAACCTCTTGTTGGTGCCTTAGTTTGGATATTCTTTCATCACTAAAACTGTAAATTTGTAACTTATTAAATTCTCCTTTAAAAGCCATTCTATTTCCGTCATATTACATTCCAGCAGCTTAGCAAACTAATACAGAAAGTTATAGAGTGCATTTGAAAGAAGCAAGAGGAAGGAAGATGGAAAGTAAAGGATACAGTTTAGGGGAATTTTTAAATTGGAACTTCACCATATTCATAATGTAATAATTAAGAATTCACTCTAATATCAGTACTTAGAATTCAAAGTATTACAAATATAGTTGAAATTGTTTTCAGGTCATAAATGTTTTTCCTTACTCTCTTAAAAATACTTACATACCTGCACATACAATATATATATACATGCACTCTTCCTCATACACAAAATAGTGAGAAAGCAAGGTTGAATGTGATTTTAATTACTTATTTTATTACCTAAAGAGAGTCGGATTCAAAATCTGAAGGATTATTTTCTTTATATTAGTTTGCTTTTGCTGTGTATTTTAGCTATCATTAATGGAAAAGACAATAATGACTCTATTGAGAAAACTAATCAACTCAGATGCTCTTTTAAATGATTGGTGTTGCTTACATGAGCATAAATTTTACAGATTAAGAATTTGAGATTAAGATAATTGTGTAACTCTTTCTCTTCATCTTGCAAATATTATTTTGACAAGAGAATGGTAGAAACATAGTCATATATTTCACAAACATATAAGTTATTCTCTATCAGATAATTGACCCAGGATCTTTGGTGGGCAGAAAATAATATGGATCTTTCCAAACTTGCTAAAATCACCATGCTGAGAAGCAAATTAAAGTGGCTTACATTTTCCTAAGATATCTGAGATTCTCTCTCAGTCAAATAATTGACTCACAAAATTTAATGATTTCATTTCATTTTTAAAAGTCAGTATTAAGCTATTTCATATATATAATTTAGCTTGGTAAATGTAGTTTAACTCGGGAAATATTTGGTTAAATATATGTGTGTTTGGGTCTATTAATTATATGCAAATACCATATGCTCTGAACTTAAAGAGAGAGCAATTTTTCATGTCAAAATATACATTTCTAAAATGTAAATATTATTCATGCATCTATACTGGATTTTTTTTTTTCATGTAAGTAATCATTTTGTTTCTTTAAAAAAAAACTGGAAAATTGGGTTAAATGTATTCTGAATTAATTTCAAGGTTCAGGGCAAAATTGCCATACATGTAAGATTACCACATTTATTTATAGCAATGACTGCAAATAATAAGAATATGTGAATTTGGTATTTATAATTTTCATGAATAATGTCATGTGTTAATTCAACATGAGATGATTAAACAACTATGTGCTGAATATCTACAATGCAAAAAATTTTGCCAAATACTAAGGGGCAGTTTTTGATGAGCAATGCAAACACATTAATAATAAATACAGTGGATTACAGGACCAAAGATATCAGGTATGCAAAATGGTATATACTTTTTATTTATTTATTTATTTATTAAAAAAATATAGAAACAAAATAAAACAACATACATAATCAGTAATTCACAATGTCATCACTTAGTTGCATATTCATCATTTCTTAGAACATTTGCATTAACTCAGAAAAAGATAATAGATAATAGAAAAAGAAATAAAACGAACACAGGAAAGAAAAAAAAAAAAGATTGTACCTACCATACCCCTTACCCCTTGCTTTCATTGATCACTAGCATTTCAAATTAAATTTATTTTAGCATTTGTTCCCCCTATTATTTATTTTTATTCCATATGTTCTACTCCTTTGTTGACAAGGTAGATAAAAGGAGCATCAGACACAAGGTTTTCACAATCACCCAGTCACACTGTGGTATATACTTTTCAAGGTAGGAGAAAAATCACACAAAGATGAATGAGTCAGGAATTTCTTCATTATTACATTTGTGAGAGAGAGAGAGGAAGGAGAAGAGACAGGATGAGAACAAAAAAGAAGGCAGGAAGCATACTTTGAGTACTTAAATGCCTACTTGGCCAGAATAGTTCTGTATTTCATTAATACTCAGGACAAACCTGAATTATTGGTATTCTTTCCTTTCTTTAGAGATGAAGCTTAGAGAACTGAAATTATACACTATGTCCATATGTATTACACTACATGATTAGTCATAATTTTGGAATCTTACAGGGGACTCTACAGGTTTTTCTACTTCTAAACCCCAGGACCACTTACCCTAGCTTAGCTAGCTTCTGGTGTTGTCCTTTTTTTGTCCTGACACAAACTCCAAATTATCAAACTATTTTTAAGACAGATTGAGATATGGAACAATTTCCTATTCATAGACAGATTTGTTCCCATCACACACAGCCTTCCTAGGAAAGTTAGGGACACTCCAGAGGCCATTTCCTGACTTCCTTTTTTATTCTGCACAAATGTTTCAATATGTTTCCATTCTACGGGGGGGGGGGGGGGGGGGGGGGGGGGGTCGATATTAGATAGAAGAAAATGCCTGACCGTACCCTAAACCCTTTACTGGTAACAAGCAGCTCTAGCTGCTTCTCAGGGAGAGGCCTCCCAGGGTCAGAACTCTCTCCTGGGGACTTACATAAGTTCCCCATTTTTGTGCAGAAGAGATTTCTGCTCCTTTCCCATGGGAAGTGGTGTGGGTGGTTGCTGTGTCATCCACTGACCTGGCCTGAGCAGGTGGCCTCTGCGGGAGTCCAGCTGAGACGGGATCTCTTCCGCTGCTCTCTTGGACCCTTCGTGCAGTAAGGAACAGAGCTGTCATTTGCTGAAAGTCTCTGTTATGTCTGAACGCGCGTTCTCGCCATCTACCCTATAACAACTGCCTCCCCTAACCACCTCCACCCACGGCAGATCCCATTTTGAAAGGGTTTTTTTGATAATCACCTTAGAAAAACTGAAAAGAAATAAGTAGGAAAATTAAAGAGGTAATAGAATGTTGGTGCTTCTCATGCATTTTGTATTCTTTCAGAAGGTAGCCACGGCCTATCAGAAGGTAAAATGGTCTCCAGTGAGCCCTCCCTCCTGGTATTCTCACCCTTATTTAATTCTGTTCTTTCAGTGTGGGCTGAACTTATTGATTTACTTATAACAAAGAGAATATGGCTAAACAATACTATGTTGCTTCTGAAATCAGGTAATGAAAAGAATGTGATTTTTATCTTCAGTGCTCTTCCTCAGTCTTTTTTGAAATACTCAACCTGGGAAAACTCGCCTCCATGTGAAGAAGCATCTCTGTGCAGAAGGAAACCCACAGAGCAAGGGACTGAGGGCTTCCAAGAGCGATGCTGGAGAACTTCTGGGTGGCAGCTCTCCTTTCATGGCTTCCAGTTGACATTGCAGGCCCAGTCGGCAGCTCGGCTGAAATATTAAGGGAGACCTTTAGCCATAGGCACCTGAATGACTCACAACCAAATTCCCAACCGAAGAAACTATAAAATAATAAGTATCTGTTTTCTCAATAGCTAAATTTTGGACTATTTTGCTACATAGCAATGGGTATATAGTAAAGTAGCACAAAATATTCCCGGATTCTCACATTTTGTTCTTTCTCCTAAAAGACATGTCACTGCTACTTCACCCAATACCCCAACAAAAATGTCACAGATTGTAGTGGAGCATTTACACCTATCCTAACCAACAATATTTAAAATCAAATGCCTGGGTTACGGGATTAGGTAGCCAAATTTAGCAGTGAACGTTGGAAACAAATGGAAATGAATCAAAATATATGTGAAAAAAAAGTACTCTTGAAATGAGTTTGTGCCTTGAGAAAATGTTTTGTTATGATGCATATTATCTGGAAAGGCAGTTATATTTTACTTCTTCGAGACCCAGACAATGCCATAAAAGTGAAAAAGGCAGATATAAAGGCCTGGTATATTTTCTCTTTGAATCATGTGTGTAATTTTTTTTGCATTTATGTAAAAGAAGTTAGGGTTAATTATTGAATACATTATTGGTACTGTATATTAATATAATTTAATACAGAATGTGATTAATTTTGTATAGTGGTACATTATATATTGAATATGAGATATGATCATTTCATAAATGGATGGTATATATGGCTGAAGACTTTGGAAAGGAACAGAATTATAAAAACAACAATGCATAGAGCCATTATTTTTACATTAAGTCCATTATATCTTTTGATAACTTTGTGACCTGACTGACCATTTTTACGAGGCTCATATATAAAATCCCAAAACACATTTGATTTACCCTTGAAGACAGCAAATGTCATTCTGCCCATTTTCCTCCTGAATCCAGTTCTCCAGTGAGAAGGCAAATCAGAAATAGAAAAGAAAACTTGCCTGTGATAAAATTAGTAATGATGCTTAAAAAACTTAAAGTGGAATCAGTTTGTTTTAGTTTCCTAAACTAAAAAAAAAAAAACAAAAAACTACAATGGGTTGGCTTATCAATAGAAACTTATTGACTGTATCTGAGAAATGAAGAATTAACACATGATTATGATTACTAAATTATTATATATATATATATATATATATATATATATATTTTCTTCCTATATTGTAGAATAGCCAAAAATTAACACCTGAAATTACTGAAAATCAACTAGTCTCAGCCCTGTTCATAGTTACTCTCGTGATGGTCGTTGTGGACTAGTCTCAGCCCTGCTTGTCTTTGATACTGTAATGGGAACAACTCCATCTCCTCTTGTTTGAATCTATAAAAACTCTAAACTCCTTAGACTTGGAGAGACAGATTTTTGGGCTAATATACCGTCTGATCTCCTGCTTCGCACATAGCACTGAACTTTCTTTCTTTTAAACCCTGGTGTCATAAATTGTCTGTTATATGCATCAGGCAGAAAAGCCCATTTTTTTAAATATATATCAGCTCATGGTGTTGAGACTAGGAAAGTCCAAAATTGGAAAATGCCAGCCAGGCAATATGTCTTCTCTCAAGACTGGTATTTTTGGGTTGACTGCCAACATTCATTGGTCCTTGACATTTTCTGTGACGTGGCAATGAACATGGCAGCGTCTTCTCATTTTCTTTCTGGATTGTGTTCACTTCCATTTTCTTGTTGCACTATGTAACTTCCTTTTCTGTGTCCAGTTGTGTTTTCTTGGACATCAGCCATATTGGATTAAGGCTCATCCTCATTCATACCTTAACAAACAATATCCTCAAGGTCATAATATAAGTAGGTACACACCCACAGGACTCGAGGTTGGGCCCTGAACATACCTATTGTTGAGAACATGATTCAATCCCCAACAGGTACCCATCTGCCAAAACTAACAAACCAGACCAAGAGAGCCAGGAGAGAAAACTGTTCCTACATTTATACAGAAAGTGATAAATTAGGTTTTACTTCCTGAATGTCATCAGATGTCTTTAATTGAAATTGAATGGTTTGTGTAGGAAAGCAAGCAAGGAGATGCCTTAGAATGTTGTTTATCAGACAGGTAATGTGTCATAGGAAAACAAGCTAAGAAAGAATCCATCCAAACATGCTGTCCCAAGAAGCAAGCTATCAGCAGGCAGGAGGAAGGAGAAGATTTGAGGAGCAAACAGCCAAGCAGTTTTCAAGTTTGTCAGCTGGAAAGAAGAAAACACCACATTATCATACAATGAGTCCGTGAAAGAAAACAAAACCAAAGAGACTACTTGCTACCTTGAGGGCAGAGAAATTTGCAAGCAAGAGAAAAAATGTTCAAAGTAAGCTATTTCAGCTCATTGACCTTTCTCTTCTTTCAAATCCACTCTCACAAAATAGCTATGGCGAGCAAGCACCATTAAGGGGTAAATGCAATCTGGAAAGGACTGAGTAGAGCTATAACAATCCAAAAGGGAAAGGGGCAAACAAAAAAAAAATTATAACACAAAGTAGTTCAAATTTTAACAAATCAAAAAAGAAAATGAAGGATTTAAAATATGTCCTCTCTGGAATAATTACTCAATTGCTATCTACGATATAACACATGGAGATCAAAAGTGAGCAAATTGATTTCAGGGAAAAAAGTGTAAAAGAAAAAATAGCATTACTGTAATGAACATTGAATTAGTATTAGCAAAAAAAAGGGTCATTGGACAATGTTTTGAAAATATGCAAAACCAAACTAGAAATGAGCAAAGAGTAAAAAGGAATAGAAAGACAATGAAGGATATGGAAAAATAACATAAAAAAGTCAATGTCATAGCAAATAAAATAAGTAATCTTTGAATATTCAAACATATAGTCAATAAAAGTTTCTAAATAAAGGAAGAGCTGATTAATAGCTTAGACTGAATTTCCCAAAGTGGAAGGGGGTAGATTGTAAAAACCAGGTCAATCTTAAGGAAGAACTGAACTTCAATAAAAAAATATTCTTGGGAAATTTAAGTAAAATCAATTCATCTGTAAAAGAAAACAAAAAATCAAGCTCATCTCAGACTTATCAACCACAAAATTCAATGCTCAGAAACTGGAAAGCAGCGTCTATAATGTCTTTCATATGAGAAAGCATGACTCAAATGTTTTGTACCTTACATGTCCCAAACTGACGTTCAGAGTATACAGGAAATAGATGTTATTTTCAAATAGGAAAAGCTCAGAATTCTTCAACTTATGTTGAATATGTAGCTTATGTTATATAAGTAGCTTCTACTAAAGCTGTGACTTTAAGTTATAGATATTTAAGTGCAAAACTGAACAGCTAGAATTACTAAAATAAAATTATAACCAAAAAGGAGAATAGAGGAAATTTAAAGGTGCTAAGATCCTCTAATTTCTTATTAATGAATCAATATGTATCTATTTATGCCCTAAAATAAAAAAAGATACATATTTAAATATAAACTAAAATGGGCTAGAGACAATCAATATTATCAGAAGGAAAACAAATCAGATCTGTAAATTAAAGCTAAAAATGTAATAGAAATATAAAAATTCAAGGCATAATATAATTTTCTAAAATGAATGGTAAACAGCTGGCATATCAGTAAACACAAGTGCACAATACACATAATATGAGAAAGTGTCTCAGATTTGAGTAAAAAGTGTGTGTGTGTGTGTGTGTTTATACATAGACATATACATATATAAAAATACAGTTGGTGCTACAATGCTTTTGTCAGAATATGTTAAATTCTAAAGGTATCAAAGGTAGTAATAAAGGTAGCTTATAATGTACAATCTTTAATGAAAATATAAGGGTCATAACTTTTTTAATTGAGGTGAAACTCACATTAACATAAAATTAAAAATTTTATGGTTTACATTTCAGTGGTATATAATATATTCTTAGAATTGTACAAACATCACCTCAATCTATTTCAAAAACATTTTCATCACTCCCAAAGGAGACCCATACAAATTAAGCCCTCACTCACAATTCCCCTTACCTCCTACCATCTCCTGGCAAAACACTAATCTGCTTTCTGTCTCTATAGATTTATCTACTCTGAATATCTAATTTAAATGGAATCAGACAATAGGGGACTTTTTGTGTCTGGCTTCTGTAGTCGAAGTTGCTGCATGGTGCCTTGTAGGAACACAGGCTCAGGTACAACAGAGACTAGCAAATAGCTGCTTTATTACTTACACAGCACAGCAAGATCAAAAGAGTTGGGAAAGAGACCCTGTCATGGCCAGTTCCCCAGGGAGGCCAACTGCTGAGTCACTGTCTGTGGATGACAACTCTGCACGCGTTACTTCACTTTGGAAAGGAAGAACAGTCTGTGCTACCTGAGGGCTGAGTACTTAGTATTTAGTATTTAGCAGTGTGAGGGGATGCCGTCTCTGATCGTTCCTACCCTGATAAGCAGCTAGAACTTCTCGTTCCTAGTGTTGGGTTCAAGGTAAGGTCCAACCATTTGATTAGATCTACTGTCTCCTCCCCACCCTCTCCCCAGTCTGCGATGCAAACGTATTGAAACATTACACCATGGAAAAAGGAACAGGGAGGGGGCATGGGGTAGGCTATGCCTGGGAGATGGCCACGAGACATGTCTGTGACTTCCCCAGCAGTTTCTTTCACGAAGCATAATGTTTTTGAGATTCATTCACATTGTAGCATGTATCAGCACGAGCTTTTTATGGCTGAATTATATCTCATTATATGTAAATACCATAGTTTGTTTACGCCTTCATCCATTGGTGGGCATTTGAGCTGTTTTATCTTTTGGCTATTGTGAATAGTGCTGCTGTGGACATTCATGTACAAGCATTTATTTGAATATTTGTTTTCAGTTATTTTGGGTATATGTTTGGGAATAGAATTTCTTGGCCGTCTGATAATTCTATCTTTAACTTTTTGCAGAATCACCAAACTCTTATCGACAGTGGCTGTGCTACTTTGTATCCCCACCAGCAATTTAGGAGGCATGCAATTCTCCACACTCTTATTAACAATTATTTTTCCTTTTCCAGTTTTCTGGGTTTTTTTTTTTTAACCTTTCTACTGTATGTGAAACTGTTTCTTACTGTGGTTATAGTTTGCATTTCTCTATTGACTGATGACGTTGCCCGTCATTCCAAATGCTTGTTGACCATTTATATATAAATATTGGAGAACTGTGTATTCAAATCTTTACCTATTTTTAAATTGGATTGTCTTTTTTATTGCTGAGTTGTAGGTATTCATTATATATTCTGGATATTAAGCTCTTATAAGACATATAATTTGTAAATATTTTCTCCCATTCTAAAGGTTGTCTGCACTTGATAGATAATGGCCTTTGGTGCATCAAATTTTAATGTGTTGAAATCCAATTATCTATCTTTTTCTTTTGTGGCTTGTGCTTTTGATTTCATATCTAAAGTACCATTGCCTAATGTAAGATAATTATAAGATTTAGTCTGATGTTTGCTTCTGGGAATTTTGTGGATTTAGCTAATACATTTAGGTCTTTGACCCACTTTTTAATTTCTTGTTAATGGTGTGAAGTAGGGCTCCCAACTCATTCTTCTGCATATGGAGGTGCAGTTCTCTCAGCACCTTTTGCTGAAGAGGCTAGTATTTCCTTATTTAATGGCCTTGGACACCTTTGTTAAAAATCAGTTGACCATTGGGTGGGCCACCGTGGCTCAGCAGGCAGAGTTCTCGCCTTCCATGCTGGAGACTGGGGTTTGATTCCTGGTGCCTGCCCATGCCAAAGGAAACAAAAAATCAGTTGATCATACATGTGTAATCTAGACTTTCAATCCTTATCCATTGGTCTGTATGTCTATCCTTATCTAGTATACTTGGTTTTGATTGCTGAGGCTTTGTAGTAAGTTTTGAAATCAGGGAGTGAGAGTCTTCCAACTCTGTTCTCGTTAAGACTGCTTTGGCTATTTGAAGTCCCTTACAATTTTGCATTACCTTTATGATTGGCGTTACCATTTCTGCCAAAAATAAAAAGTATTTTGATAGGGATCATGCTGAATCTGTATTTAGTTCTGTTGTGAAGTGCCATTTTAATGATACAAAGTCTTCCAAACCATGAAAAGAGAATAATGCCTATTATTTAGGGCTTTAAAATTTTCTTTCAGCAATGTTTTGTACTTTTCAGTATATAACACTTAAACCTCCTTGGTTAAATTTATTCCCAAGTATATTATTCTTTTTGATGTAATCAGTATCATTTTCTTAATTTCATCCTCAGATTGTTCATTTCTACTGTGTATAACTAATCTTTGTGTATTGATCTTGTATCCTGAAACTTTGCTGAATTTGTATATTGGCTCTAATAGCGTTTTTTTGTGGATTCTTCAGTATTTTCTATATATAAGATCATGTCAGCAGCAAATAGAAATTATTTTATTTCTTCCTTTCAATTTGGATGCCTTTTATTTCTTTTTCTTGCCTAATTGCTCTGGCCAGGACTCCCAGAGCTATGTTGTATACGGGTGGTGAAAGCAGGCATCGTTGTCTTGTTCTTGGTCTTAGGGAGAAAGTTTTCAGTCTTACGCTTGAATATGTTGTAAATGAGGGTTTTTCATAAGTGCCCTTTATCACACTGAGGATGTTCCTACCCATTTCTAGTTTGTTGAATGTATTTACCACATTTTTGTAAACTGGTTTTTCTGCACCAATTAAGATGATTATGTGTTTTTCTCCTTTATTCTATTAATGTATGGATTCTGGTATGTGGAACCACCTTTGCATTTGTGGAATAAATCCCACTTAGTCATTTTATTTAATCCTTATAATATGTTACAGAATTTGGTTTGCTCAGTATTTTAAATATTCTTGCATGTATATTGATAAGTAATATTGTTCTTTGTTTTCCTTTCTTGTGGTGTCTTTTTATGGCTTTATGAGCAGTGTAATTCTGGCCCTATAAAATAGTTAGAAAGTCTTTCCTCCTCTTCCGTCTTTAGAAGATTTTGAGAAGGATCTGCTTTTTATTTATTATTTAGTGTTTGATAGAATTCACCAGTTAAAACACCTTATCCAGGGTTTGTCAATTTTCTTCACCTTTTTTAAAAAATATTTTTAGGCTCATTGACTTTCTCTGCTGCTTTTCTATTTTCTATTTATTTACCTACACTCTGATCTTTATTATGTCCACCCTTCTACTAGTATTGGATTTAGGCTTTTTATCTTTATCTAGGTCTTGAAGGAAGGTAGGTAACTGATTTAAAATCATTATCACTTATTAGTATAGGCATATACAGAAATATATTTCCATCTGAGATTTCACTACATCTCATAAGTTTTCGTTTGTTTGTGTTTTTATTTTAATTCACCTCAAAGGATTTTCTAACATTCCATGTTTTTTCTTTGAATCTATGAGTGAGTTATTTGCCACATGTTTGTGAATTTCCCAATTTTCCTCCTGTTATTTATTTCTAATCATTTCATTGTGATGAGAGAAGAAACTCTGTATGTTTAAAATCTTTTAAAATTTATTTAAACTTATTTTGTGACTTAACATATGGTCTATCCTGGAAAATGTTCCGTGTACACTTGAATGCACACAACCAATCTGCTGCTTTTAGGTGGAGTGTTCCTTATATATCTGTTCAGTCTATTTGGTGTACAATGTTGTTTAAGCACTTATTTCCTTATTGATGTTCTGTCTTGATGTTATGTCCATTATTGAACTTAGGGAGAGTTACAACTTTTTACACATCAAAAAATGTAGAGGGAAGGCCATGGTGGCTCAGCAGGCAAAGTTCTCAGAGACCTGGGTTCAATTCCTGGTGCCCGCCCATGCAGGGAAAAAAAAAAACATTGAGAAGCAGCTTAGCATAATGGTTCAGAGCAGGGACTCTGGGTAAGACTGACTGTATTCAAATCCTATTGCCAGCAATTACTATCTATATGCCGTGGGTCAGTCACTTATATTCTTAGTAACTCAATTTCCTCATCGTTACAGTGAAGATAATAGTAGTGCCTGTGTCAAAAGTCTCTTTAGGAATTAAATCAGTAAATAATGATAAAGGGCTCAGAATAAAGTCTGGCAAATAGCATTACACAGTGCTAAATAAGTAAAGGGCATCGAAATTCATAAAGCAAGTACTATCCAGAAAAACAGACAGATAATCAATAAACTAGGAGTTTCTACTTACCTATGAGTCAATGATAGATGAGACAGTCCTAACACACTTAGCTATATAAAGAACTAAATACTATGATTATTTTTTATATAAAGATAAATGTATGTGTATGTTTATGTATTTATAATATACACACTACAAAATATGCACTGAATATATAAAATATGCTTTAAATGCACTTGAGCAATTTTTTTTCATTTAAGTACACATTTTTAAAGAAAAATTATTATTTCTGAAAGCATAAAATAATACTTCTCCTAATCAAAATGTGGTAACACAAGAAACTAATACATTAACAAAAATGAAAACTAAAAAACAGACCAAAAATCCCAGATAGAAACGTAAAACCTACACATTAAACAACTTGTAGCTTATAAGATAAACAAAAATTGAAATTGCAGCATTACAGGAAATAAAAGCGTTGAAAACACTACTAATAAAATTATTTGTGATGTTGGTAAGAAAATCAATTTTAGGTAAGAAAATCAATTTTAGGTTACAAGAAAAGCAGAAGTGTACACAAAGGAAAACAGTGAATTCACAAAATGTTGTAAAGGAAAACAAAACAACAATACAAAATATATGAGATTAAAATTATGAATTTGAAATCAGAAAAATAGCAGTGAACAAATGAATTTGAAAATTTCTGCAAAATGAAAACCCTAAATAAGCAATAAGAATGATTTAAAAAAGTAAGAAAATGTAAAAGCTCAAATTATCTTCAAATAGTTTATGGCGGAATATAAAAGGCTTATTTATGTCTAACTCTCTCAGCTCCATACAGGCTAATTTGAAAATTAACAACTAAAACTAGCTTCAAAAATCTAAAAAGAACAATTATTAAAGAATTGATTGAGAAAGTTATTTAAAAACTATCCTTCAAAAATGTTATATCCCAGTATTTTACAGGTACTTTCTCCTTTTGGAGAACACCTTCAATTATATTTATATTTGCCTAGATAATAGAGGAAGATGGAGCAAAATCCTTATAAAGCTAGTAGAACAGTCACCAAAGCTTGAAAATTAAAAAAAAAATGAAGAAAATTGCTGATGAATATTACTTATGATAGTAAGTGGTAAGTAATTTATTTAATAATAAATACTTAAATGAAATATTAACAGGTAAGTACCAGCATCAAATGAATTTCAACCATGTAATATAAAGTCATTTCAAAATTTGGTGATTTGTTAATATTAATGAATGAAAGGAAAAAAACAGATATACATAAGTGCTAAAGTAGGCACTTGTTAAAATTCTGTATCGATCAATAAAAATATATACACAGACAGACACTCTACATAAAATTGAGTGAAATGCAGGGAAAATAGTTTTCGGCAACATCTTTAAGGAAAATTTGCCAGCAAATTAAAAGATAAAAATTATCTTAGCTAAATATCAGCATCATGAAAATGCAAATTATTTAATAGAAAATAAGAATTTAAAATATTTTGGTATTGCCAGCTAATCCAAAAAGTTATGTAGTATATTAATAAGAAACATTTTTGCAAATGGTGTTATCACATATCTGTAAAACTCTAAAGATTAAGCCAGAATGTGACTGGAAACTCAAAAAACTATATGAGTGGTTAGCTACAGAAGTAATTTTAAAAAGCCAATCATTTGTGTATACAAATATAACAACAAAAAAAATCTACTGAGTAAAAGACCCCATTTGTAATGGCAAGAAAAGAAGAAATAACGGTGGGAATGGACTAGAGGAATGAGGAAACTTTAAATAAGCCTTGAGTAAATGAAAGTGCAAAACTTGTTCTTGGTTTAAAGCCCTTGATATTTAAATATTACTTCTGCCCCAGATTAGTCTGAAATGTAATAAAATAGAAATAGTTTTTGGAACTTGACATGGCTAATATTAGAATTCATAAGAAAAAATATGTAAAAAATCCAAAATATTCTGTTAATAAATGATTAAGGGTAAAGAGATTTGTCAGATAAATAAAATATATTATCAATCTATGATAATCAAAGTAGCTTCATATTGACACATAAATAGGCAGGCCAATTAATGTCATTGATTAGAAAGTGAGAAATAAGCACAATTACAGGAACTTGGTAAATGATAAATTGCAGTCAAAATTAGTGAAGATAATTTGTGTACTTTGAAAGTAAAGTTAGAATAAACAGCAAACTATCAAAAAGAAAATAATTCTGATATTTTCTCCTCTTTATATAAAAATAAATGCAAAAGTGAATCAAATATTTAAATATTAAAACCTGGATCTATAACTCTACTAGGATAAACAAAAATATGTTTTAAATTATTTTTATTGAGGAAGTCTTTTCCAAGCAAACTAAAAACATTTAGAGAGAAAGATAGCATTTCTGAAGTCATGTGCATATCATGAACATGTTTTTGTTGTTTATGTTTTCATTTTAAAGCTGAAAGTTCTGCCTTTATTGTATATTTGGGTACATAAAGGGAGAAGAAAACTGGATGGTGATCATAAAAAACAAAGCAATATTCCCAGTAGAATTTCAAAATTAGCAGGAATACCTTCAAACAAAAATGAATTATTCTGAGACATTTTCTTTAAATGCCTTTAGAAACTTACAGAGATTTTTGAAATTTATATATGGGTAAACTGAAATTTATAATGGGTTGCATGTGAAAACATCTAACAAAAGTCGCTTGAATTTCATGATGCCATGAATATGCGGTAGAAGTGTTATAGGTGGGATTTCTAGATTTCATCTCTCAACACAGCATACTGTTAGAGGATTGCATGCCTTTGCCCACTGGTGGCACTTAATTTTGACTTTAATAATCCTAATAGTTTGCTTCCTGGACCATGCACCTCCCAAAAAACAAAAAATAATCCTAATAGGAAGAACACAGACATGGGTCCTACATGCTCCATTATTTCATATGGGCATTAATGAAAGTGTAAAAGAATTTTTGAGCTAGTCATCATATGTAGTTATTTGTTATACAAAAACATTATTCAAATATAGTATACTGTGGGGTTCTGATATCAACTTCCAGCAACTTGGTAAATGATATCCAATCTAGAATCAAAAATCTGCTGGTCTTAAGGATTCTGGTTCTACTTTCCATCTTTTTCTTCCTTCTATGCAATTGTGTTCATTAAACTTCTCATTTTTTTCATCTTTACTAAAATTCTGGATCATTTTGTACAATAGAGTGCACACAGAGAAACTTTATGCTTGCCTAATAAGGCTTTAATTATTGCCTTTACCTCTGATTTCTGAAATCCCAAATGTTATCTCTGTGAAAAACTTGTTTTTCCACTTGTTCTTTAGAATTTTCCAAAAAGTGGGTATCGGTACTGAAGAGATTTTTAAGGTCTAGCATTACTTTAATAATAGTGCTCCAAAATATTTCTTAAAACATTTGAAGAATGCTTTTGCCCTGGATGGGGGTGGGTGGGTTGGGGAGTGTAAGTGATACGTATTTATATATTTTTTTAATACAGGAAACTTGAAATATGACTTGGTACTCTTTAAAACTGTTAAAAAGGCAAATTTGAAAATAAACCAAAGCCATAATTTTAGCCTGGAGCAGAGCTTCTAGGCAAGCTAAGAAAGAAATGTCTTCTGTGGACATTTGCCTATAGGCAAAATCCTTTGGTTACAGCTGCTACCCGAGCAGCTGCTTCAGTAGTTTGTATGAGAAATTGCAAAAAGCTAAGGCTTACCTGCTTGGTTAGCCCTCTTCCTCTGAAACCATGCTCAAGAGTTTAGAAGGGCAAACAAAGTGACAGCCTTGGGAAAGAAAAATATTCTCATTCTACAGTTTTCGACTTGAGAAACTAACTGAGCGAGCGCCCACATATTGTGGAGTTTTTAATTAGAAAAATCTGATTCTTGTGATTCTTTGTGATTGCAATAACATTGTACTCACATGCAATAATGAGTAAAATCATTATTGCAACTAACTGAACCAAAAAATCTGGATTCATAAAGCTGGACCTAAATTATGACGTAAAAGTCAGATGTCAAAGTGAATTTTCACTTTTTGCATTGCTTTATGCATTTTATTTACTATATTGTACATATACATATCTTATGGAGACATAAATGTCACATCTCCTTTTACTGAAAAGATCATGTTTCACCACAAAGTAGATTAGTCAAATAGTAATGGTAGCCTGGCTACTTTAAACAGATACTGAGTGTCCTGAGGCTGGTTTTGTTACTTAATGTGAAAAACAACCTATTTTAAGCTTTGGTTACTCTACATTGCAAATGTGGAAGATAATGAGAATGAGAATGGATGGAAATGATGAATTATGAATAAAATAATTTGATATAATCTCCAAACAGAATACAAAGGAAAACTGAAGTAAGAACCTCATGAATTATATAATGGTGTCAAGAAGACACTTATGGAATTAATTAGCTAGCTCAGAACTGTGTAACCATGAACAAGCAAATTGCTCATTCAGGTGAGAAAGATGTTCAAGGTATGAGTGTAAATATTTAAGCTGTCTATTCAGTTTCTGGAATAAATAAAGTATAATAGACAAAGCGAAAATATTTTTCACCCTTGATTCCTAAGTATATCCTTTTAGTTCATTATTTATTTTGGGATAGGCCTTTTATAAAAGGATTAAAACTCAAAAGCGATTTGAAATAAATCCATATATATTTCAGCAGGAAGTTGGATAAATTTATGCTGTGTTGACAAAATGTTCTTCATATACTATTTTCCAAACTATGCAGTTAATGCCTATGTTTCCCCCTAATAAAAAGCAAGCACTATATAGTAAATTTAGAATGAGGCTAGCATAAGCACATAGCCTTCGTGGATATACTGTATTATTTGATGTTGATGAAAAAATTTTTTATTTTAATTCAAATCCCTCATTGTCAACAATAGGTGGCAGAAGTAGATGTGCCTAGGGGAGGTGTCGTCCCAGGTGTTGTCTCACCTGGGGTTTCCGAGATCATCAGGGTTAATGGAGAAGTCATCACCGGCTCTCTATGGCAGTGGCCCTCATTCTGGGATAGGCTCAGAAACATCTGAGGAATTAAAAACAGAGGAGAACAACAACAGCAAACCCTAATGCCTGAATTCCAGCCTCAGGAATTACTGATTCATTTGGGCTGGAAGCAGTCTGCGCAATAGGATTTTTAGAAACTCCCTAGGTGATTGTAGCATCTTTCAAAAATTGAGAACTCCCCTATAGCAGAAGTTAATATATCACCACATTTGCTTTAGTCTTCTCACTCTCTATTCTATCTCTTTCTCTCTCTCTCTCTCTATACACACACACTCACACACACACACACACAAATACAGATGCAGACATGATGTTCCTTTCCTTTTACATACTTGAAGGATGTTCTTTTCTACATCCACAGTACAGTGTCGAAATAAGGAAATTCACATTGATACAATGCTATTATCTCACCTACATTGTTCAAATATTTAGCATCTATAGAGATAATCCTATGAGTTTTCTTCCTAGACTTATTAATAGGGGTATTACACTGATGAATTTCCTAATGCATTATATTATTAATATAATTTTTGGAGTCAATTCACAAATATATTTTAAAATTTTTATCACAAGTGATAAAAGTATGCAATTTGCTTTGCTTTGTAATGTCTTTTTTAGGCTCACGTGGCAGTATCATACTTCATAAACAGTAGGATATTTTCTTTGATTGTCAATCCTCTTGAAAAACGTATGCACCAGCATAAATATCTTCTTTGAAAGTTTGGTAGAATGCCCTGGTGAAATGATCTTGGCTTGCTGCTTGTTTATAAGTAATTTTTTGATAACTTTCTCTATTTGGGGGGAGGGAGGGATTGCGCTGTTTAAACTTTCTGTCTCTATTGGGATCAATTTAAGTAATTTTTCTTCAAGGAATAAACCATTTTATCTAAGATTTGAAATCTACTTTACTGAATGTTTGTAAAGCAGTCTGTTTTGTTTCAAGAATGAGTTATTTTCCTCTTTTTATTCCTTTTTAAATATTTGTTTTCCCCTTTTAAGCTTGTTTAATTTAATATTAGTTTTCAAATATTCTAGAATCTTGATTAACTTCATCGTAAGTTTCTCTATTTCTATGTGTTAACTTAATCTTCATTAGTTTCTTCCTTATGCTTTCTTTGGGTTTACATTGCTTTTTTCCCCCTCTAGATTTTTGAACTAGTGATTTAATTCATTTACTTTAATTTTTTAAGTTTTATTGTAAACATGTATTAAGCTAAATTTTTTCTCAGATCAATTGCTTTAATGAATTCACAGATTCAGATACGTGTTTTCGATATCTTTATATTTATAATTCTGGAATGTCAGTTTTATCCCTTCCTATTACCTAGGCATTATTATATAAATTTCCAGATGGACATGTCTTTCTTTTTGGTGAGTGTTTGTTACTGCATTATAATCAGAGAACACTATTGGTAATATTTATAGTTTAAACTATCAAATAGTCTGCTTTACCTCGGTTGAATTAACCATGTGTATAATCTCTTTAAATTCAGCCACGGCTATAGAAACTCCTCGGAAATCAGAAAATAGAAGTTAACGAAGTCGCTGAGGATACTGAAGAGTGCTAAGAATTTGGTGCCATGCAGTGATGTTCAGAGTTATTCAGTGGCTGAATAACAATTTGAAAATGTAAAACATCAAAAATTACCAGCGTTATTTACAATTGCAAAGAGATGGAAACAGCCAAAATGTCCATCAACAGAAGAATGGCTAAATAAACTGTGGTATATACATACGATGGAATATTATGCAGCTTTAAGACAAGATAAACTTATGAGGCATGTAATAACATGGATGGACCTAGAGAATATTATGCTGAGTGAGTCCAGCCAAAAACTAAAGGACAAATACTGTATGGTCCCACTGATGTGAACGGACATTCGAGAATAAACTTGAAATATGTCATTGGTAACAGAGTCCAGCAGGAGTTAGAAACAGGGTAAGATAATGGGTAATTGGAGCGGAAGGGATACAGACTAGATACAACAGGACTAGATACAAAAACTCAAAAATAGACAGCACAATAATACCTAATTGTAAAGTAATCATGTTAAAACACTGAATGAAGCTGCATCTGAGCTATAGGGTTTTTTATTGTTGTTTTTTACTATCATTACTACTTTTATTTCTTTTCTCTATATTAACATTTTATATCTTTTTCTGTTGTGTTGCTAGTTCCTCTAAACCGATGCAAATGTACTAAGAAACGATGATCATGCATCTATGTGATGATGTTAAGAATTACTGAGTGCATATGTAGAACGGTATGATTTCTAAATGTTGTGTTAATTTCTTTTTTTTATTTTTATTTTTCTTTTTTTTCTTTTTTTCTTTCTTTCCGTTAATAAAAAAATAAAAATAAATGAAAAAATAAAAATTACCATGCAGCCTACATAAGGAGAAAAGATAAAATTCCCCAGTAAGACCTTTGGATCCAGAACCACAGAGCCTGTATTCTAAGTCCTGTCCACTGGCTTTGTCTGTTTCAGGAAGCAGTGAACTTGGCAGAGGGAGGGGGGGTGGGGAGAGGGGCTGTGTGGCAGAGGCTTTGCTTCCCCTCCTTTCCCTTGCCCTGATCCCCTATCCCTGGGACCACTGGTTAAAAAAGAAGGATGAAAGGATTAAAATAAAAAGAGGAGGGGGCAGTGAACTGTAGTAGCAAAAACTGTAGCCTCTTGGCCAGACTGCCTGGTTTCAAAGAATTGTTTGGGTGCTTCACCATCATGTGACAGTTGCTTTACTATTTCTTCCAGGACTCTTTAGTGCCTACTTTGTGCCATATCAGAAATCAGACATACGAGGGTGAATAAAGCAGACAAGGAACCTGCCCTTGTGGGGCTTGCAGTTTGCAATAATTATAATTTTTGGTAATTGTGTGCAGGAAATAAGTTGCTGAAATAGATAATTAAGAGGTGGATGAGAAGGAGGTTACATTTGTTAAGGGGATTGCATTAGTAGAGACAGGAAATATCTTTATAGAAAAGATGACTTAAAGCTTCCCTCTTTAAAATTAACCTCTTTTTGTTCCCTTTCACCTTTAACAACATATCACGATTTTTCCTGGCTAGTTGCATGACAATAATTAAATAAAGCAGAACTTAATGCTAGTCTGTTTGGTTAAAAAGATATTTTGTCAAATTTTTACACAATATTTGAAAAACTGTATTTTAAATTAATTCAAGTAAATATCATTGACTTCTTCCTTCTAACTTCAGGATTCCAACATAAAATGTATCAATTGTGAACTATATGCAATTAAACATATCAAATGTGGATGTCCACATTATCAGCATTGATACTGTATTTCTTAGATGATGAGAACATTTTGGAGATAAATAGGATATTTATTGTTAAAGTTCATAACCTTTTGAAAAAAATGTGCAGTTGTAATGAAGAAATATGATTTACTGAAAGATAGTTTTTTACAAACCTTTAATAAATTTATGATGTTCAGTGTGGTTTATTTTTGCTGTTTCATTTTAGGCAACTTAATATCACCTAAGGGACTAAGACAAAAGAGAATGAGAATACCTGAAGTCACTAATATAATACTCAGTTCTCACTGTCTGTCCATATTTTTAATCCCACCAATAATAAACTCTCCATGTGATTATTTCTTCCCCTATATTTATATTACAATAAAAGAATACCCAGATCTATGCTTTCTGTAAAAAAAAAAAAAAGAAATCACACAATATCTTGAGGAAGAAAAAAAAGTGGTCATTAATTAATAAAGCCAGCGTTCAACATAGCTCTGCAAAAAAAAAACAAAACCCTTTGCAAATCTCTGATTTTATACAAGTCTTCAGATACATTAATATGAACATGAGTTATGAAAGCAAAAAAAATAAAGGAAGTGGCACAGGACCCGGAGAAGAGGACAGGGAAATGTAAGGATTAAAAACTGAGCCCTGAATGACCATAAAAGCTGACATTTATTGAAAATTTTTTGTGCTAGCACTAGGCTTTAAATGCATAATTTCTAATTATGTATTAAAAATTCCTAAATCACTGCATGATGGGTGTTATTCAATTATGCAACTCAAGCAAACGGTGTTCAATGAAACTGAGTAACTGCCTTGAGTTTCCTCAGCCACTGGGACAGATGTCTCTCAAGTGTTAAGGGAAGGCCTTTCTGTTGAGCAGAGAAGAAGGAAGTTGCCCAGACAGGAAGAAAATGATCTGGAAAGCATTTGACAGCAAAGCCTCATGAACGATGTACCAGCATACTGAGAGAAGTTTCAGATAAACTCACTCAGGGACTTGCATTACTGTGGGGGAGTCATGGAAAAGGGAAACGTTGGGAAGGTGTAGCTTGTGTTTTAAAAAGAAGGATATATTAAATTCTGTAAAGTATAAGCAGATGTGATTATATAGATTCTGGGCAAGGTTCTAGAACCAGATATTTAAATGTTTTGTGCTCATAAAATGAAATATTTCATCACTTGGGACATTAATGGGTTGACTTAGTATATAGCCACATGACTAATCTAATTTTCTTTTTTTTCTTATGTGGGTTTTAGCAAGGCATTTCTCAAGGTTTTCCACATAGTCCAGTGGATAGGAAATGTCGGTGATGCAGAGAGAAGTTTATCAAGGCATTCTTTCATGGCATTTTAATCAATGATGTGAATAAAGTTATTGAATGCATTTTACAAAATTTACAAAGATCAGAAAATGGTCAAGTATTAGAACCTAAAAGAATTTCACTGTAACACACAATCAGCCTGTAGGATGAACTTGAAATGATAAATATAAATCTTGCATTTAGTTGGTAAAGGGGATGAAAGAAAGTGGTAATGTGATTAAACAACAGTCCCTGAAATGTGAAGAGGCATGGTATCTGAATATTAAGTAGTAAGTTCAATATTAATCAGCAATGTATTGGTACAATGTACTAATCATTCTCATTGCTAGCCTTCATTCATAGACTAGTAGTTGCCTAATTTAATGTTAAGTTCCTTGACGTGTTGGTTAAGCAGTGGAATTTCAGAATATAGATTTGAGTTTAAAATAAGCAAAACTTTTCTTATTACAGAGGTATCCAAAGATGAAAGAAACTGTTTCTGGAAGTTATGTTTTCTCAGTTATGGCACTATTTAAAAATACAAGATCATGAAAATATATCCAAATAAATGATCCAAGCATAGCAGGGAAAATAAATCCATAAACTTTCATGCACATTAGAAAGAACCACTCATGCACAAATACACACAGAAGCAGACACAATACTCCTTTATTCATAAATACTTCAAGAACATTTTTTTGTTCAGCCACAGGACAATTGTCAAAATAAGGAAATTCACATTGATACAATGCTGGCAGCATAATGAAAAAAGTCAAATAATACCTCAGTAGTATTATGAAAATAATTTTGAGCTTGTGAACGAACCCCTTGAAAAGTCTTAGGGACTATATTCTATGGATTTTTAAAATGGAATTTATCCCATAGGGTATAGCTAGAAAATGGTAAGTAAACAAAACGGGAAAGTAAGCCAGAAAATATATTTTGTAAATGAGGGAAATCAAAGAGTATTCTGTATCTTAAATAAATGTCTACCAGCATGCTGGCAAATTCTGTATCTTTGCTGTCAGAAGCCTTTGGCAAGTGCTCAACATTCTGAAAAAAAGCACATACTCCTGAACTTAAATGGACTTACGCGATACGATTATACAATGAACAGTTTATGTGCTTTTATAGTAAACATACATGCACACAACCACACATATTTTAATTCAAATTAATGGTCAACATTTTTAGGAATAAAAACATCTTCATTTGTTAAAGTTGTACATCAAGCCAACTGTTTTCCTTTGTCTAATTTATGTTTAGAGATGTTAGACATTTTTAAAAAAAGTCTTTAATATCTTGAAATTAAACCTAGCATAAAAAAAGGCAACATAGAAGAGTAGTCAGAGGAAGAATTACATACATTTTATTAGTTATATGACCTTGGACCAATTAGTTAATGTAGCCAATGTTTTTTTTCATTTTTAAAGTGGAGATTATAAGAAATAGAGACATAAGGAAAACATGTCACTCAGTGCTTTACATATAAAAAATATTCAGGGAATGTTAATATTACTAATATGATTGCAGCTGGAAGAATCTTACCCACAACTAAAATTCCTGACCTTTTAATTATGTGAATATTTCGCACAGTAATTGCAGTTCACTGCTTTTAAGTGGTTTTGATATAATTCAAATAATTTGGTGTTGGACTAAAGGGGACAAATTAAATCAAGACCAGGAAATACTTGAAAATAAGCTCCAAGTTATAACAATAGCACTAATGACCCACAATGAAATAATTCACAACCCATGCCATCAATGTCAAGAACTTGTGCCCAATGAAAGAAACAGAAAATGCAGTCAGAGCTCAGAGAAATCTCAACCTTGATGCCACTGATGCAGTGTCTAGAAAGAAAATGCTCCAAAATCTAGGAAATCACCAACAAGGTGATTTAGAAAGGAGATTTAAAAAAGGCAAATGAAGCCAGAGAGAACCCAAGGAAATCGAATCAGTAGTTGTGGTGATTTGAAGCTGTACGGACCTCAGAAGAACATGTTCTTAAAGCTGATCCATTCCTGTGGGTGTGGACCCATCGTAAGTAGGACCTCTCTGTGAGGCTACTTCAGTTAAGGAGTGACGCACCTCATTCAGAATGCCATAATCCTCTTACTGGAGTCCTTTATACAGGATGGATGCACATCGAGAGAAAGAGAAAGCCCTGAAGGAAGAAGCTGAAATCATTGAAACCCGAAAGAGAACAAAGAGACCGCAGACATTGCTATGTGCGTTGCTCTGTGACAGAGCAGTCCAGAACTTCTGGCAACCAGTCTTGTAAGAAAGCATTGTTCTTGATGATGTCTTAATTTGGACATTTTCACAGCCTCAAAACTGTAAGCTTGTAAGCAAATAAATTCAAATTGTTAAAGCCAATGCATTTTACGGTATCTCCTTTTAACATCCTAGAAAACCAAAACAATGATAGAAATCCATATCTACCACCAGGGGATTGCACAAGTCAAGAAATAAAAAATAAGCCTAAATGTTATCATTCCAAATGACATTCTAATGAATTTGTAAGAGGATGGCAAGATTTGAAGCTAGAGTACACTGCCTTATAGAAATCGAGCACACCCATATAGAACAGAAGTGAATTGTGATAAATAGTATTTAACAGGGCTCGAGTCTTCCAAAGAAATGGGACATAAAACCCCAGCAGATACTTCTCCTTTCTCAAGACCCTCACTGTAGAAAAGTAGATAAAACACAATACCTACTTCACAAACTACAGCTTGGATGTGAAGAAAAAAAAGCATATTTCATATACATCATGAAGGTGGAGTGTCTAATAAATCAGGACAACCAGAAATTCTGGACAAGGCTGCCTATAAGCAGTAAGAAAAACAATAGCAGGTAAATTCTAAAAAAAAAGAAAGAAAGAAAGAAAGAAAGAAAAGAAAGAATGGGGGCAGTGAATGCAAAAGGAGATGAAGGATCTGCAAAGAAGTATATGTCCCAAGGAAAAACAATTATTCTCAATTAATTCCAATATGAAATTACTTACTATAAAAATTGGTTGCATGGAAAGAAAGACAGACCAAAGAAGAAAAGACAAAAAAATAGAATTTGATTAATTGGAGGATTATAGTGTTAAGGCACTATAATAAAAATCCATTAAAAAACAATTAACAGATTTATAATATCAAGAATCCAAGAAGATATCATTGAAAACAAAATAAATGATAGAGATGGCAACGTTAAGATAATGCTAGTGCATACACAGGAAGAAAGGCAAAGGGATGAAAGCAAAGTGATGGGAGATAATCAATATGGAAGACAGAGCAGACACCACAGAAGGTGTCCAAGCTGTCTCTGAAGTAGAAAGAACAGCAACTTAATCAGAAAAGTGTTCAAAGATGTAAAAGAAGAATATTTTCCTGAAGCACACAAAAACTATATCTGCAGACTGAAAAAGCATACTTAGTTTGAAGGAGTTGGGAGTTGTAGAAATGCTTAAGTTATTGAACTTTGAAACAAAAGAATACTCTGTGTGTGTGTGTGTGTGTGTGTGTGTGTGTGTGTTCTAGGCAATTAGGCTATATTGAAGTGTCAGATGTCAAAGAGAGAGAAAGAATTCTGAAAGCAGCAAGAGAAAAGCAACCCATCACATATAAAGAAAGCCGGAAAAAAAATATGTGCAGATTTCTCAGCTGAAACCATAGTGGCAAGAAGGAAATGGTGTGATATTTTTCAGATTCTGAAAGAGAAAAACTGCCAACTAAGAATTCTATACGCAGCAAAACTGTCCTTCAAAAATGAGGGAGAGTTTAAAATATTTCCAGACAATCAGACACTGAGTTTGTGAACAAGAGGCATGCTCCACAAGAAATACTAAAGGGAACACCACAGGCTGATAGGAAAGACAGGAAAGAAGTTTGGAGAAGAGTGTAAAAATGAGGGCTATCAGGAAAGTAATGCAGAGTAAAGTCATGAAGCATGCAACAATGTGGATGAATCTTGAGGACATAATGTTGAATGATATTAGCCAGAAATAAAAGGACAAATACTATATAGTCTCACTAATATGAACTAACATTAATGAGTGAACTTTGAGACATTAAGTTGAGAACACAGGTTTTCAGGTGATAGAAAGAGGGTAGAGATCAGGCATTTGATGCTGAAGGAGTACAGAATGTTCAACAAGATTGAGTGTGTAGATCTAGAAATGGATAGCACAATATTGTAAGTACACTGAAAAAAGGCAAGGAGCATGTACGACACCAGAAGGAAAAATAGAAAATAAAGACTGGGACTGTGTAAGTTAGTGAAACCTACAGTGGACTATGATGGTGATTAAACATACAATTTTAAGAAGACATTTACAGGAGGGAGAATAAATAAATGTCAACAATTCAAGGTGTTGAAAATGTGATGGAAAACATCATCAATAGAAGCAAGAGTCTACATTTAACAGCAACATTGTAATATGCTTCCTGTAAATGTGACAAAGGCAATATACCAAAGCTAAATGTCAATTAAAGGGAGATATAAGGGAGGGGTATGGGATTCTTGGTGTTGGTGTTGATGTTGCGCCTTCTTATTTTATTTTTTTTATTCTTCACTTTTCTTTCTCTACCTCTTGTCCTTTCTCTGCAGAAGAAATGGAAATGTCCTCATATAGATTGTGGTGGTGATGGCATAACTAAGTGGTTATACCAGGGACCATTGTTTGCCTACTTAGAATGGATTATATGATGTGTGAATAAAACTGTTTAAAACATAAACAGAAAAATACAGGTGCTGGAGGAAATGTGGAGAGAAGGACGTACTGTTCTCAGTTCACTGTTGGTAGGGAAATACAATGGTGCAGCCCGTCTGAGTCTAAACGCAGCCTGTAAGATCCTAGAACCCCATCATTAGGCATGTACTTGGAAGAACTGAAAGCAGGAACATAAATGGGCGTTTGCACATGGGTATTTATGGCAGCAGTATTTACAATTTTCAATGGATGGAGGTGGCATATTTGCAATGGGTGAAGGCAACTGATGAACAGAAGGGCAGAATGTAGTCTAAACATAGAATGGGATATTGAGTGGCTGCAAGAAGGAAGTTGTGAGGCATGCAACTAGGTTAATGGAACTTGAGGACAGTATGTTCATTAAATAAGCCAGAAACAAAAAAACAAGCATTATAAGGCTTCACTTATTTGAACTAACTATAATATGCAAACTCTGAGAATTGAATTTGAGAACATACGTTATCAGAAGAAGGCTTATGTTAAAGGTTCCTAGATTGTAAGTTCTTAACAGCAGTCATATCTGTTCTTGAACTGTAACTGTTGCTTCTAGATTCTGAGATGCTGAGTTCTTTGTGTAAACCCTGGTCAGTCCCTGGAACTGTGGGTATCTCTGTGACACCTGAGACTCAGAGCTAGAGTTCTGAAGCTCTGAAAGTCAGCATTGCTCCTTATGGCAACTGCTGAAAAAGAGAAAAGACTTCAATTAGAGTTATGGATGAAGCAGATCTGGTTAGGACTAAGGCAAATTAGACTAAAGGGTAAAAGATGATATTAACTGTGTTTGAGAACTTCAACTTTTGTGTGAGACCAAAGGAAGAGATGTTTATTTGGTGGAAAATTCATATTTTCTGTAGCACACTATCTCATTTAAACTTGTATGGACAGTTTATTTAAACACCATAAATACATGGAACCTTGAATAGGGAGTAAGAGCTTATTGGTTTTTACAGGTTAGTATGATGCCCAGATACATCGCAGAGTAATTTGGGCAGGGAATAAAAACATATTAGCACAGCATATTTAAGGGACTTAGGAAAAATGTAGAAATATTAAACTTCTCCACCTGGGGATTTTCATATTCTCGCAAGCACTGGGGATGAACAATTTGATAGGCCAAGCACTGGATCATGTGGTTTAACCTTATGGAACGTATTCCTGCAAAAGAGAAGCTAAGTCTACTCATAATTATGCCTAAGAGTCACCCCCAGATAACCTCTTTTGTTGCTCAGATGTGACCTCTCTCTAGAAGCCAACTCAGCAGGTGAACACATTGCCCTCCCCGCCTCCATGCGACATAACTCCTGGGATATGGATCTTTCTAGAAACTTGTGATGACTCCCGGGTTTGAGTCTGGGCCCTGCATCATGGGATTGAGAAAGCCTTGTTGACCAAAAGAAGAGAAAGGAAACAAAATAAACTTTCAGTGGCTAAACGAGTTCAAATAAAGTTCAGAGGTCATTCTGTAGGTTATTCTTAGGCATTATGTAGAGATATCCTTTGCAGTTTTTAGTAGATTTGAATCACTAGAAGAAAATGCCTGAAACTGTTGAACTATTCTAGTAGCCTTGATTCTTGAAGACAATGGTATAATTATACAGCTTTTACAGTGTGCCCATGTGATTGTGAAAACCTTATGATGACACTCCCTTTACCAGTGTATGGACAGATGAGTAAGAAATAAGGAGAAAAATAAGTAAATAATAGGGGGACAAGAGGAATGGGATGTTTTGAGAGTTCTTTTACACTTTTATTTTTATTTTTATCCTTATATGTATTTTTTGGAGTAAGGAAAATGTTCTAAAATTGTGATGATGCACAACTGTGCATGATGATATGTTATCATATGATATTGTGAACCACTGATTGTGCACTTTAGATGATTATATGGCATGCGAATACATCTCAATAAAGCTGCATTAAAAACATGGATCTGTCTACAGAGATTTGCAGAATTTCCTGTACCAGAAGGTAAAGGAAAACACTTATAAACTACAAAGGGGAGAAATGTGCAATCATAATAGCCATACCAAATAAATTATTCTTCATGTACAAATGCAAGAGGCAGATATTTTAAAGCAAGTAAAAACTCAGTGCTCTTTTTATGTGAGCCATTCTTGAAAAAAGAGAAGTCTTTAAATGAAATGTAGCCAGTGAAGCCATAGCAAAATAACTGATAGCAATCAACAGAGTATTCTAACTAGAGTTAATACTGAATGACTTTGAAAGTTTTGGTGATAGGAGACAGTATAAGTGTCATAAACATTGAACTAGTACATGTGATATATCTGGAAAAAATGGAGAGTTGGGATGATAAGAGAAGTAGCATAAAAGTACTAATTTCCACATTTTTAATCGCAGAGGCTCAATTAACTGCCTCTTTAAAATTAAACCATGGCATTATCTTATTGTCAATTAAATTTATTCCTATAATATTAATGGAATCTTTTGGGATTAAAGTATGTCATCATAAAACATTTATCTGAAGTTCAATAATTACATGAGATTCAACTCAGTTCCTTTTCTATATGCAAAATTGCATTAAAATTAAATTTAAAACAATCTTGTTTTTAAATTTCAGCCATAACATAATTTGGTTTATACCTAATTATATTGGTAACTTTGTATTTCTCTTTCCACCTATGTGTCTAGGTATAATTATGTATAGAGGGATGTCTTCAATTATGTTCAGCTAAATGTTTATGTATTTCAAAGATTGGATTTCAGGGAGATTTTTCTTCCTTCTTTTAAGATTTTGATTTTTTTTACTTTTTTTAAATGTGCATATACAATTTTTTATAAAAATAATGGAAGTTTCTTAAATTTATTAACAAAAATAAAGAAAATGATTGTCTATTATGGCTGGGAAATAAATTACCCTCCAACATAGTGGTTACAAAAAAAGAACATTGTGCTCATGAATTCTGTAGGTCATGAATCTAGACAGGATACAGAGGAAATGGCTTGATGTTGCTTCACCAGATCTGGATCCTTGACTGGGAGCTTCAAAGGATAGAGGCTATAACTGTCTGGAGTTTTGTTTATTCATGTGTTTGGAGGTTGATGCTAGGATATGTCTGAGGGCCTCAGTTATCCTCTATGTAAGGCTCTCCTTGTGGATTCCCACATGGGCTAGTTCGTGATTCCTCCTGGCGTGGTGGCTAGGTTAGAGGATGGCCAGCTTGATGGGCCAATGACCTGTGCAGTTACATGGTGACCTGTGATTACAAGGCCTCACTCTTCTGTCAATACTCTACTTTCATCATCTTGAAATGTTTAATACTTTTTCAATAAGGGCTCCACATTTTCACTGTTCACTGTGCCCTACAAATTATGGAGCCAATCCTGATTCTGAGGGTGAGTGTCTCAGAAAAAGCCAGGTGGAAGCCATGTAAACCCATTATGACCAGATCTTGGCTGTGGTGCTGCATCGCTGTGGAAGGTTGAATTATGTACCCCAGCAAAGGCAAATTCTTATTCTTTACTCTTATTCCTATAGGTGTGAATTCATGTAAATAGGGCCTTCTGAAGATGTTATTTTTAGTTAAGATATGACCAGCTAAAACAGGGTGGGGCTTAATCCATAGTACTGGAGGCCTTTGAAATTCCAGAGAAGTAATGAGAACCAGAAGTCAGAGAAAGTCACAGGGAGGAGCCCAAGGCTGGCAGTCAGCAGAAACTGGAAGAGCAGACACAACAGAGAGAGGGAGGTGCAAGTGCAAGCCAAGGAAGGATTGCAGCAAGCCGGAGCCAGAATACCATAGAATTTTGGAGAAAGCAGAATCGTGCCAGTGCTTTGATTTTAGAGTTCTAGCCTTACAGACCATGAGCCAATAAATTGCTCTTGTCAAGGCAGTACATTGTACACATTTGTCATAGCAGCCAGATACCTTAAATCAATCATCATCTATTCACTGAGGCAGTTGCAAAACCTCCCCAACTTTAAGGAGAGGAGAAATATACTAGTTCTTTGAGAAGGGGATATCACTATAGCCACTTTTGGCAAAATTGATCTGCCACAAATGAAACAATTATTCAAGTAATTAACATATGGACATTACCTTAGTAGGAACTTTCTTTACAAATCAAAATGATGTCGAGAAAAATGTACACATATGCCTCAGAAATAGTTAAGAGAATAAGCTTTGGAGTCAAACTCCCTGGATTTGAATGCCAACATTGCCACATTCTTTTAACTTTTGTCATGGTATTTAAGCTCTCAATGTCTAAGTTTCCTCATCTGTAGAATGAGAATAATTCCAGAAATTACCTGTGGGATTATTCACTTAATGATTAAATAAGTTAGTACATGTCAAATTATTAGTGACCAGTATTTTATTATTTTGTTAGATTAACGAAATTCTTAGAGAGGGAATATTGATGAAAATGACAGGTATTTCTTCTTCCTACTTTAATAGCCTAAATGTCCACTTTAGATACATAATTGATTATTGCATTAAAATTAAGCTAATAGGGTGTATTAGGGTTCTCTGGGGGAAACAAAACCACAGAAGACATCTTTAAATGGTATGAGATTTTATAAAAGTGTCTCTAGAAACTGTGGGGATTCACGAGCCCAAATTCCGTAGGGCAGGCAGCAAGCTGGCATTCCTATCAAAGTCTTCAATGAATTCCCCAGGAGAGGCTGGCTGACTCAAGTAGAAATGAAAATTCTCTCTTCTGAGTGCTGAAGTTGTCATGTCTCCCTTAAAAGCCTTCAACTGCTTGGATTAAAGGTCCCTTATTGGGGAAGACACTCCCCTTAGTTGATCATCGATATAATCAGCTATAGATGCAATCAACTTACTGGTGATTAAAGTCCAGGAAATGTCCTTGCAATAACAATTAGGCCAGTGCTTTCCTGACTAGACAACCAGGCACCATCACCCGGTGAAGCTAACACATGAAACTGATCATTACATAGGGACAGTCATTTCATCAATATCATTTTAGAGTAAATGCATCACATTGCTCAGAAGCAATTTGATCCAAAATTTTCTTACAAATCATTGAAGAACATTATGAAATTTGTTATTGAGATCCTTTTTTCTATAAACTTAGATAATTACATTAGGTTATTAATGTACTACATTGGAAAACTATGTATCTCATTTCAGTAAGGATGTATTCTTTTGGTTACCATTTTTAATCAACAAGGGTAAATTCCTTGAAGGCAAAATTCAATGCATGTATCTTATCCACACAAGTTCCTTGCATAGATTAAAAACGCAAGTCTCTGCAGAGTAGTATTTAACCGAAAGTCCCCAGATAAACAACTCTAGTCTTTACTGGTTTCTCTGCTTTAATTCAAATTGAAATAATTAAATATGTTCTATCCGCAATATTACAAACATTGCATGCATACAACAAAATGCTGCCTCATTCACTAATGCTTTCTTGCATGTGTCTTCTCCTCAATTAGATCAAAAGTCTTTACCATCAGAAACCTTGCTGTGCCACCTCTCCTGGTATCACCTTGTCATCACATGCAATATCTTTTCATTGCCATTACACTATTTTCACCAGACTTGTACAATGTTCTAACATTTCTTTCACTATTTTATTGTTAACCAAACTTACTTTCTGAAAATTTCAAAATGTGGAAACAGGCTAACTCACCAGTCAAGTTCAGAGGTCAAGAAAATTATTATGGTGATAATATCCTCAATTCCTTTTCTGAATGTCAAGCTCAAAACAGGGAGGAGTAGAAGAAGGTAGGGTTCACGTTCCTAGGACAGTAATGGAAATCTCATTTCCACTCAGGTAGGGACATAGCAACCAGATGCTGGGGGGCCCCAAAGTGAGGCCTTAACAGCATTTTGACTATTATGGTACAGACAGCTATCACACATGTGAGGGCTTGGTATAGAGTAGCCCCCAAATGTCTGCACGCTGCAGCTGTGCAGTCTACAACAAGAGCACTGAGATCATGGGAATGGCTCATTTCCATAATAAACGGAATCATTATTCACAAGACATCTCTTGGTACACTTGGTCTAATCGTACAAATATCAACATCCAACTGATTATTATCTCAAATTATGCTTCCAAAAGATCTCAAAAACTCAATTGAACAGTCAGAACTCAAATGTCCTCCTAAAATACAAAGTATCCAGCTGAGGTTTTATCCCATTAACCGTTTAGCTTTTTTTATATAGGACTTTTTAAAAGAGATACGAGTATTTCAATTGCAGAAATTTGTTCTGCTCGTCTAAAGTAAAAATTAAAGCAATTTACATAATGAAAAATTCTTCTTTGATTTGAAAAAGCTTTTAAAGTTTGATCCTGCAGTGTTCTGAGGACACCTGAAACATTAAAGTATTGGACAATAGTGGCTATTGCGGTCATTACATTTTACTCATGTTTTATCTGGCTGCTATAAATCTCTTGAGATATATTTGTCAAATACTGTTTTTATTGCTAAATCCATGATTGCAATTGGGGCATAAAAAAGCTGGCATAATTTGACAAGTATTTGTCATTTTATTATTTGTTGGAAGAATCGTATTTCCTTAACTTACCTTATTTTAAAAATTAACATTAACTTGTCTTTTACCTATGTGCTTACAGTCTACTATTATAACATTTTATAACCAGTCTGTGTTTACCACCTTGCACCAATTTGGGCAAAGGAAAATCCTCCAAACTCAGTGTAAACAGAAAAATATATAACTATATAAAATCAGAGTCTCTGAGTGTATGAGCAAGAAATAATTGTTTTATAGCAAACAAAAATAAGTGACAATTAATTAGTAACAATATTAGAAAAACCTCTATTTACAAATGAGGAAAAGTTATCCTTGTGATAAGAACATAAAAAGGTGCAAGAGGGGCAGAGGGTAGAAGAGGATGGAAAAACGGAAAAAGAAAGGGCTTACTGTAACTACTTCTACCTTTCCTTTGACCACTGTTGATCTTATTCTTCTTTCTCAGCTGTCTGATAAAAAGAAGGCCCTCATTTCAGACAGTGGAATGTGAGGGACAATAATCCACTAGGATGGACTGAGTCCCGTCTCCCAACCACCTAGAAAATTATACCTCTTCGGCTATGAGGACTCAAGTGTGAATGTCTCAAATTAGGTAATGTTATATATTAGGAAATCAGAGTTTTGACTTGTAGAGAAGAAACAAAAGTTTTAGAAGAAATTTTGGAAGGTAAGAAAATATAAGGGTAGGGCATTCTGTATAGGATGCCAAGGTGTGCTCTGGACAGCTACAAAACCGCAAAGTAAATGTTCCTGAAGGTCTGGGGGATAAACAGATATAGAATATATAGGTGACTGTGTAACAACTATTTTGGCTAGAAGCCACCTGCTTTGGAACACTGTGTACTTTAGAAATACTACCATAGGTTTTTCTTTCTTTTGTGGAACATACATATGTTCTTAATTCTGAAATGCCTCTAGTACACAGCATATAAAAGTGACCTAGGCCAGACTATGGTGGGTCAGATGGATTACAAAGTTATGAGGTTACCTTAGAATTTTTCTTAGTGCCACCAAAAAGCTGTGGGAAAGATTATGAGAAAAGAATCAATATGATTTGAAGCAGCTCCCCAGTTCCCTCCTACTTCCTCACCAATAGTTATACAAAATCAAGTAGTCAAGGCAGCCTATATGGAAGACAGAATCTGCTAGATTCTATCTGCTAGATTCAGCCTATGTGGTAGATAGACGCTTAGGAGCCCAGAATCAAGGGCTTGCATTGTAGTCTCTCTCTGTTTTTTCTCCAATCCTGTAATCTCAATTCTTCTAATTCCTTACCAGCCACTGTTAGTCACCTATAAATCAGTCTAATTAAATTTAAGCAAATTGAACAAATAAGTGTATTGCTCAAAATTTGTCTGGTGTAAAGATTTCCTTTCTTACTGACCTCCTAGAGAAATTTAAATGCTACAGACTTTGTTCCTTTTTGATGGCATCATATCATGCCAAATTACCTAGTTACCAGGTGCATATTTTTCTTGGTCACTTGGCCACAGGAACTCTTCATGCATCTATAGATAAGAGTGGAGAAAGACATGGCAGCAAAACAGGGGCATATGCCCTGGGAAGAGAGCTACCTGCTCCCACAGTTTATTTGTGTGGTCAGGACCTGACTGAGCTCCATGTTATTCTGTAGCTGGAGAGCTCCTATGCACATACAAACACATGCTTGGCAGATCAGCTGCACACAGTTCATGATGAAAAGCTAAGTTCTCATGGTCATGTGGGATCCCACAGTCAGACAATCAGTCCTTATAAGGGCCCAATTTAAAAAGAGAAATCAATTTTTATGGAAAAGGGTATGCTTTATTTCAAAATTATAGTAGTGTTTATGATAATTTCATATTCTATATAGCACACTGATGGTATTTGTCCAATATTTTAATTTCCTCTTTATTACTTTTTGCCTATAATAGTTGGAAAGTTGCACAATCTATTTCAGCTATTTTTATGGTTTCTCTTCCATTTTTTAATATGTGTTTCTGACACCATATAAAAATTGCTCTCTATTGCTCTACCTCTCAAATATATAAGGTACTTAAAAGTTTGCACATAACAAAAACTTCCTTCTGCCTTGTAGGATAACATCATAAAATATTTATCTTCAACTTGTTTCATTAACCTCAAACTTAGTCATTTTTAAATGAAATTATTCAGAAGAAACTTGCTTACATTTGCACACATATTTATCAACTTCTTTGCTTATCAATTCATTTTTGCTTCCAACTCTTGCCATCTCATTTAATTTGCTACTTATATTTCTTATTAATGTAGTTTTATCACCAAGCATTTATGACTGATAAACATTCTGTTTCGTTTATCTGGAGATATATTAAACTTCCCCTTTCTCTAAAAACTTTGGAGGTATTATTCCATCTTCTTCTGGCTGTTATTTTTGGAAATGAGAAGTAAGCCATCAGCCTAATTATTGCTATCTTGTAGATATTGTTGTTTTCTCTTCTATTGCTTTCATTATGTTACTATTGTTTTTTATCTTCTGTAGTTTCTCTATGCAATGCTTAAGTTTGCGTTATGGAACTTGTGCCCTTTATGAGGACCTTCATGATTCCAGAATCTGACCTTTCATGCCACTCATAAAATTCTGGAAAATTCTCAGCTCTTATTGCATTTTTAAGTAACGCTTCTTTCCATCCCATCTTTTCTCCCCATGTGATGTCCCATTACTAATTTATGCATTCAATCAACATACAGTTATTGAATGTCTAAGTGTTAAGTGTTCTTCTGAGCACTGGGGATACAGCAGTGTCATATGGAGAGTACTTTCTAGATGTAGACTGACAGAGCCAAAATAAATATCATATATTTTATGTAGAAATGCTAAGGAGAAAACCAAAGCAGAGATCGGGAATGATGAGCTCTGGAGGGCTGTAATTTTTAAAGATGATATGGGAAGGACTCACAGAAAAGTTGATATTTGAGTAAAGATAATAAAAAAGGAGGTGAGGAAGATCTGTGGGAATAATGATCCATGCAGAGAAAAAAAAACCCGTGAAAATATTGTGAGGCAAGAGTATTCCTGGAATTTTAGAGGAGGCCAGTGTGACTGTAGTTGGGTGAACAAAAGAAGAGTGGAAAATTATGAGTTAAGTGAGTTAATAGGGAACAGATTATTTATGATCTTATCATGACTTGACAAATTTTTCCTTCTCTCTGGGTGAGTTTGGAAGCCATTAGAGACTGCTGAGAAATGGTGAGACTTCATCTGACTTACATTTAAATAGGATCATGCAGGCTTCCATATTCAGAATAGACTGAAGAGAAGCAAGGACTGGGGCAGGAAATCAAGTTAAGAAGCTATTTCAGTAACCTACGAGAATGAAAATGGTAGCTTGGGTCAGGTGGTGATATGGAGTAATCTGTTTCAGATACTTGAACCAACAGGGTTTTCTGATAAGTTGGATGTGGTTTTCAAGAGAAAGAGAAATAGTGGCTTCAAGTAAAACTGGACGAAACTAAGATAGGAAGACTGTGAAAGGACTGGAGGATTGAGAAATCTTGTCAGTTTGGGATCATATTGATTTTGGATACCACTCTGGAAATTGTATAATGATATACACATGATATAAGTTGGGAATTATCAGTGCAGAGATGACATTTAAGCTATAGGACTGACTAGATCACTAAGTAAGTACATAATCCAGAGAAGGGAGAAGTTCTCACTGGGTCCAGTGTTTAAAGGTCAGAGAGGTGAGAAAGAACAAGCAAAAGAGACTGAAGAGACTAGTGCAGAAACTAGAAATCCAGCAATATGTGTGTGTGTGTGTGTGTGTGTGTATGTGTATGTGTGTGTAAGGGCAAAGAGGAGCCAGTGATGAGGGATGTATTTGGGGCATTTTAATCCCATCCACCATATCTCATAATTTCTCTTTCATGTTGACAATGTAGTTATTACTCTATGCTGAATTTTGGATTATGCAGGAGCAATACAGCAAAGTGACTGATGACACAGAACACAGAGCTATTCTGTTCATCCTTAGCAAATCCCAGCCACCCAAAACATACTGAAAAACATATGAATAATAACAGTAAAAATAACAAGCAACAATTAAAAATAATATTGCAAGTACTTAAAAGGCATTAACTTATGGGCTTAGTAAGCACTGAGTATGTATTAGCTATTACCTAGCTTACTGGTCACTAATTCTCTATTCAAATGTTTCTAATCACTTGTTTTATTTGTGGATCAAAATTTTACTTTAATTGCAATTTCTCATTTATGAAACTTTTATTTAGTTATTTGACAAGTTTTCTTATTTTTTCTTTTTGGGTCTTGGTCTTTCTTGTAGTTTCAATTTTATATTATGTTCATATTCATTTTTAGCATACTATTTCTATAATATCTTCTGGATCGCTTCATTACCTATCACTCCGAGGTTCTATTCATCCTGGTTGACTCTTTCATATGGAAAATATTTTTCTTTTGAGTGTTTTGTGACTTTGGATGGTGATCTTGCCTTCACAGGGTTTTTATGGGAATCCTGTGAGACCGGAGAGATTTTGCACTTGTTCTTCCTGGTACCCCATGCCTATCATTTACTTCTGGATCCCCATCTATTTCAGCTTCTTAGCATAAGGTTTCCAGGGCCATTTGATTAATCTAAACTGAAACACATACCAGTAGACTGTGATTCCATTGATTTAAATTCTCAACATGTTTTTCCCACTCAGGATCCAGGGAGAGCTACTGTTTTCTTCATCATCCTCAGGCACAATTAGGCACAAATTTCTTGTGCACTTTCTTCATGTGGAAAACCCAATGCTAAATCCTTGCTTGGGTTACAAAGAGCAATAACCAAGACCTCAGAGCAGCCGCAGTGCTGGCTCGTTTTCTTAAAACCCACTTTTAAGTTCTATTTTTGTCTATCTTGCTTGGGGATGTCATTTTATTCCTTGAGAGAACACGTCTCAAATTTTATACCATATTTCTAGCAGGCTCAGTATATGTTTGGGGAAGTTTGTCAGAACTTGGAATCACATTAACTCTTTCACCATATTATCCAAATCAGAAGCCCTCTGCCTAAAGTTTCAGAGTCTGGAATTCCATGTCAACATTAAATAAAAAGAGTGGCCACAGCACTCCACTGAGGGCCTGCGTCATTACATGTTACACAAATCCACATAATTAAAGATCAACTTATGTACTATGTACTTTTAGTGAAAGGACTATAAGATAATGAATATCACATCCTATCATGTCATATGTTTCACATGTGTGTATTTTTGTCACACCCACTTTCAGTGTTTGGCTCAGAATCTATGCATATCATCTGATAAGGCAGAGGAAACTAACTTAAAATTATTGATAAAAATGTAAAAACAAATTTATCATTCAAAATTTGATAAATGACAAGAATCAGGGCTTGTGTGCATGAGCAGGGGGTTATATTTATAATTTATGCAACTATTGACTAAGTTAATTTCCCATTCAATTTTTTGTTTTCACTGTGCTGTGTAATTAACACATTTCTTTTTGCTTCAAAGATGAAATGATTAAGTGCTTTGATTTCCTGGTAATATGGTAATTGGTTGTAGTTGCAGCTAGCACCACTTCTGTATTTATCCATTACTTTTTCAAACAATTTTTAAAGCTGAATGGATGACTTGCTCCTTCGTATTACTTTTCAATACTGTCAGAGACATTTCTTTAATGAAGAGAAAATTATTTCAGTAAAATTTTCATCTGTGTTGCGTTTCAGATACACTTAACTTTCATGAATAATTATTTAACTACTAGTTTCAAAGCTTTTCAGCTCAACAATCATTCTGCTTTCCTCATCATTGCTGCTATATACTGCACCAGTGTGACCAACATTTTTTGCTTCATGATGATGCATCTTCTTAAAAATTCTGGTTTTATGTTTTTTCTTTCAGAGAAGCAATACCCATTGCTGCCATAAATTCCAATCCAATAAAGCAGTCATTCACAGGCTGAAGCAGGACTTCAATCAGGTTGTAAATGTCACATGCCATAGCATCTGAGGTCAGGCATTCTGGGGACACTGAAATTACAGTTATGCATCACTTTAAACAACTTATATCAAAGTCAGCAATTTGTAAAGTGAGGCTTTCTCTCTTTTTTTATAAAGTCAAAAATTTGAATGAAGAATTGAAACTTAAATTTGGTAATGAAAAACAGCAAAATTAATTTCTACTATGCTATTTTGGAGAAGTAAAGATATCAAAATCTATGGAATGCACTTATTGAGTCTAACGCTATTAGTTTTAGGAGTCCAAAAGCATAAGCCTGATGTTTTGTGGGCTACCCACGGCAATTACAAAGGCTTTGCTAGGTAAGCCTCACGGGGAAAAGCTGTCTTTCCCAGACAGAACAGCCAGGGACTACCAGTTTTCTGGATGAAGTTGCAGTTCTGGACTCAGGCTTCACCTGTAGGGATTAAGGCCGTGGTATTAAGCATATCTGCGTTCCTTCTCTGGAGCCTGTTTGGAGACCTCTTTATCAGGAGGCTTAGGCTGGAGCACTTTTCAGGTCTTTCTGCCAAGACCTCCTCAGTGAGGGGTTTTAATTAAGACAATCTTCTCCACTCTGACTCAGCACTTTTCCACTCCTAACCTTCCCCCTTTTCCTCGTGCCAGATTCCCCCCACCCCCAGGGTCCATAGAAGGGCAGGAACTCTTGTTTGGGACTCATCATCAGGGAGACAATTCCTATCTGCCCGCATTGCATGTCCACTGACTGCTGATGCTGTTCAGTGGGGAAGGACGGAGTACTGACAGCTGGCACCTCCATTTCCCTCTTGTTTATGCTCTGCCAGTAAATGAGTAAAGTTGTTCTACCTGACCACCTTGACACTTGGCAGTTTGACATGGTTCATAACTCCTTACTTCTTATTTGGTAGTTTTCCTCTAGCAACATCTTTTATACAACTGAAGTTGATCAAGTGGCAGTCAAAAATATTGTATATTGGGAATTTTCTAATAGAAACAAAACTCTGTTACTTCCAAGAATAGAAATGAAAATACTGATTATGTACATCCATATTTATAGAGAAAGCAAAGCAGATTGACAAATGTCAGAAAATGACAGCACGTAAGATGACAAATTATGAAATCCATCTTCATGGATGTCTCATTGATGTCGCTAATGCAGTATTTCCTATGTTCAAAATGGTGGGTTATTTTATTTTGAAATATGTGGTTTTATATAGTAACAATGCAGTGCCCACGCCATAACAATTAATGTAATGTAAATGTTGAATTTTCCTTCCTGACACTTCAGGCATCAAATTAATCTCTCATGAGTAAGAAGTTGTTATTATTCAAGCTACATTACTAAAGAGACCAATATTACGTGTAGGAAAACAAAGTTTCATTCTCTAACAGATGCCTAATTAGAGAGCGGAGCACTTGAAAACAAGTGAGGCATAGAAATGGATTATATAGCATTTATATGTGGAGCACATTATTTATCAATAAGGACATTAAATACCGCTTGAAAGAGAAACTTACCAGAGCTTAGTTGAACTTTGAGCTATTAATTTTTCTTCTTCTTTTTTCAATAATTTAAATGATAGGACATATCAACTTTGTTATTATAGCTTCTGTTAAGTTAAACAATTGTTGATTTCTCCCAGTAATTAACTCAATGACCATAAAACTTGGTTCTTGTAAAGCTTATTTTCAGAAACACATCATAAATATTGAGAAATCTAATAAAGAATCAGTGAAATGCTGATGAAATGAAAGTTTTCAGGCACTGCTAAAATTCACAGTAGAGCTGAACTTGGAATTTAGCATTGGTAGAAATGAAATGTTCTGTGGAAAACAGCTGCTTTCTATAATGCATTTGATTGCAGTATTATTTTCAATTTTTTTCAAGAAAAAAAGTGTTAGTTCCTTCAGTCTTTTACCATATATATAGTACCAATTACTCAGTCATAACTATTTTATAGCTTTGTGAGGTCAGGATTAAATAATAAGTGTGGGACTGTTATGTCATTCCTGGAATGGTAGGTAATGTTTAAGCTGACTTTAGCAGGACATTGGAGATTCCTCATATTTACAGTGGAAATATGGCATAAAGAAACTCTTTTATAGTCTTAGGGATAGTCACTACTACGAATACATAATTTTTTCCATTTTCATAACTGGGTAAACTAAAAATGCATGCATGCATGCATACATACATACATACATATGCTGACTTTTGGAGAACACAAGTTACTTTACTTCTAATCCATATTCCACAAACTTGTCTTCTATTGATCCTTCATTGCCCCTCATTTGACCCCTCCTTTCTTGGGTCTTTCCCCATTCCATCTTTCTGATGTAGACTAACCCGAGGTTAGTTTTTTTTTTATGTGTGTAAGTCAATGTGTGTTTTCACACACACAAAAAAAGTTCTTCTTTAAATGCCTATAGGGTCAGAGGATTAAGAAAAAGCACATTTTACTGTTCATAATAGTATGTCCAAGTCTCGGTAATCAGTTCAAAATAAAGTATTTGTATGGCATCTCAATTCAAGGAAACCATTTGAACCATCGGTCTTATCTGTATCAAATTAGTGTCTAGAGCATATAACTAAATACTAATACTCTATACTTGGAGCACAGTTTAAAACGTCCTTCACAATATTATTGTTATGAAAGTTATTAACAGTTTAAACTTATGACCCTCTCCCCATACCCATTCTCCTATCTGTGGGAAGCACCAGCCCAACTTGTTGAAGCTGGCCTGGTCTGCTCTTTACTCTTTTTCCTATTCTAGCACTTTAGAGCAGGAGGGTTGGCTAACTGGGCTGGTTGTGTCCCATTCCACAATGACATAGTAAACTAAGATTGAGATAGTATAGGTAGAGTACCTATATCAGCTTAACTGCCCATTGATTGACAGCTGTTGGTTGTCACTGTCTTTAGCTTATACTATCAGACCATTGACTCTCAATGTAGCAGTTACGAAATGCTAGCTCTGTCTTGAAGGGTTCCTGTGACTCCTTTGAAGGACATGAGTGTTCTAGTTCTGAGTCAACCACTTGATTTTGATTTGGTGGATCTGTCCCTCCCTAAAGCTGTAGATGGTTGTGTGATCGCACTTGTCTGAGGCTCTTTTTAGAACTGAGACACATATGCAACTTAGTCCTCAGGGGTCAGGCATTGATGCAAATTCAGCAACACCCTAAAGTTCTCACCCAATGTTGTATTTCATAAGTGTAATTCTTTAAAAATACTCTAAATTGATGAAATCCATGGACTTCTGTGACTTTGCTTAGGTCATTAAAATATGACCATGTGGTGTTAAAGGAAAAGGCATAAATTCTAGCTGGGGCTTCAGTGAGTCACCTACTTTTCCAGGCACGCTTAACAGGTACTATAAAGTATTTAAAGGAATACTTTAAAGTTAAAAGAAGTTAAACTTTAACTTCTTAAAGTTAAAAGTTAAAAGAATTCTATCACTTAAAAAAAAGTGTGTATGAGGGTGGTGTGACGTGGCTCTGTGGCAGAATTCTCACCTGCCATGCCAGAGACCGGGGTTCAATTCCTGGAGCCTGCCCATGCCAAAAAAAAAAGAAAAACAGGTGTGGATGTGAGTGTGGGTGTGTTTGTGTTTGTAGAAAAAAGAGGGAGACCTAGAATGAGGGAGTCAGCAAATAGACAAAGAGAAAAAGACAATAAAGATAACAGTATTTCACTATAGATTTTCCAGTTAGCTTGAGAATCGGTGTTAGGGGAACTAAGTAAGGCCTATTACAAAGTCAAGCGATAGTGGAGTTCTCACTGAATTACAATGTAAATGGAAGATGTGGCATGCCAATTTCTGAGATGCTGCTAAATGCTTCAAAAGAAATTGAAGTGGGAAGAACTATATTTCTAAATGGATAAATTTCTTTTTTAATATATGTAAAGTAAGAAATGAAAGAACTCTTATCATGACACTTAATAGTCTTTCTTAGTGTAAGACCTTGTGGAGAAGTGAATTAAATATTTTAACTTTGGATCCAAGTAAAATGCACTCATGATTTTTACATAAATGGAACTTACTTTGCATAAAAAGTGACAATATTTTCCTATCCATTTTCATATTCTGTCCTGCTCCTAGGAAAAAAAAACAACAAAATTATGAACTTTTTGGGCTTTTATATGAAACTTAATTTTATTTAAAAGTTTATTCTTATACAGATATTTCTTTATCAGTTTTACTTTATCAACCACTGTCTACAGGTATTTTACTGTGGACACTGAAGATAGGGCTCAATTCCAAGATCCCTTGCCTTTCCTTACCTTCCCCATTCTCCCAATACAGTTATTACATTATTTCTAATCTTCTCTTGAAGCCCTTTGAGTAAATTTACTGGTACATATAAGTAATGTACTCATACATGTATTTCTGGTTCCACTGATTATGCAATATATCTATTACACCTTTCTTGCTTGGAATACAGAATTCTGGTTTTATCCTGCTTAAATACTATGTGCCTCATCTGGAAAATTGGCCAGTATTAGTAGTGACCTCACAGGGCTGACTTGAAAATAAAATGAGTTAATGCATATATGACGCTTAAAATAGTATCTGCTGCAGGGATACCCAATAAGAGTTGCTCTTGATGTTGTTGTCATTACTATTATTCAGGCAGCGGTTTGCTTAAAGAATCTGAGCACTTTCTTTAGCCTCATTATCCAGATTCGTAGGCCAGACATAGTTGTGAAGGTCTTTTTTGTCAATAGTGAGTTTAGGAGTGGACACATAGAGCTAGTGGCTCACTGAGATGTTACAGGAAGTCTACTGGAGGTAGAGGGTGGGGCGGCATCTGGCAAAAAGAGAGTACACAGATTTTATTAGTATTTGTGCTGCTCGCTCTTCCGTACTTGCAGTCTGCTTTGGAAGACCATACGTGAGAATGATGCTTAGATCCATAGCGAACCTTGTGTGAGAAATCAAGAACATACTAAAGATGGCAGAGAAGAAAAGCAGAACCTGATTCTTGATAAAGCAAATGAGCTCCAGAGAGCTCTGGGAAAGCCTAATTCCAGACATGTAAAAGAAAAAAATAACGTGCCTAATTGTTTATTTCACTTTTATTTGGTTAGTCTTTTACTTCAGGTTGAAAATATTCTTAACATATATTAATATTTGGTGCCCTAAGTCACTTCTGCTCTCCTTGCCTTCTACTTTCCAACATTATTTATTTGTTTTTTGTTTGTACGTTCTCAAGGCAGAATAACAAGGAGGATTATTTTTAAAAAATTAAAGTAAATTAAAACGAATTTGTGTGATATAGTGAAGAAATATTTAGATGGTAAAGTATAACCTCAAAGGCATTTAAAAATAGACAGGATTGTACAAGTGAAAATATGAAATGAAAAAAATCACAAAACTAAAGAAAGTTAAATTAACTAATAAATAGAGGAAATCGAAATTATGAAATGGAAGGCAAAGAAAAATACCCTTAAATCATAAAGTAATCAAAATCTAAAGCTCATCCATACTTTAAAAAAGTAAAGTCGTAGCCAACCAGAATTTGAGCAGTAATAAATTAGAACAAAAGCCTAATAAAGAAAGAAAGAACCAAGTAACAAACAGTGAATTTAAAGCAATGTTACATAGCAATAAAATGGAGATTTAAATCAACTTAAGGAGAAAAATCATGGACCATTTCATGCTTATAAATTTGATAACTTAGATGAAGTAGATGATTGTTTAGAAAAGATAACAAAAAGACCTCAGGAAGAAATTGATAATCAGCATAAACCTATAACCGTAGAAGAAACTGAATCAGTGGTGAAAAATGTTACCATAAATGACACAAAGCAAAGAAAGGTTAGCAACACAAAAAAAATGTTTTCAGGACAAAAACTAAAAACAGACTATGAAAAATTCTGATGAAAGGTGATTTCCAGAGAGATTGGAGGGTATCCAAAATTAGCCAGAGATTTAAAAATTGTAAAGCAAATAAAGAAAGGGAAAAAACAATAGGGCTATAAGCCAGGGAAAGAAACAGGGAAGAATTCATATTACATTTGGGTCAGCAGTTAAAGAGCATTTACAATTGTCTCATAATGCAGAAACCTTGCACAGGGGTAAGATATTTGCTACACATATAAATGAATATTGGTTTCTAAATAAAGGACTCTGCAAATTAAATTGAAACCACAATCAAATAGATAATTTGGCAAATCATATGAAGAGGAAGAAAATTTAAATGTGTTTACAAAAAATGGACAATCTTACCAGTAATTAGAAGGAACACTTCTTCATAGAGTTCTTTCCTTGAAAGGCAGGTCGCAATCCCCGTGGACGCCGCCGTTATCTGTTAATAGGCAATTCTCTAGAGACTAAGTAACTTTGCTCCGTTTTACCCTCCAGTTGGTTGACTTCACAGTTAGACCCAACATCTACACTAAGCCTTAAATCTTATCTGTGTAATTCATCTCTTCAGTTCACTATATTATTTAGTCTCTTTGATTCATATTACTCAGCTTCATTCTCATTAGGTCTAGCTTTGCTAGCCAATTTCCTTTATAGAATTGATTTCCTACTCCCCAGTGATCAGAACTAGTTCTGACATAAGCTTGTTTTCTCTCCACCCATAGAATATTATCCTTCAGTCTTGCATTTTCAACCTCAATATAAATGTTACCATTAGTGAGCATAATGTTTTCAAGTTTCATACATGATGTAGCATGTATCTGTATTAGTACTTCATTCATTTTTTTGTTGTTGTTGTTTGGCATGGACAGGCTCCAGGAAATGAACCCAGTTACCAGCATGGCAGGCAAGAATTCAGCCACTGAGCCACCATTGCACTGCCCAGTACTTCATTCATTTTTATAGTTGAATGGTACTCCATTATATGGATACACCACAGCTTAAATGTTTATCTGGTGATGGACAGTTTAGTTATTTCCACATTCTTGCTATTGTGAATAACGCTCTATGAACATTTGTGCACAAGATTTCATTTGAACACTTCTTTTCAGTTCTTTTGAGAATATACTCAGGGTGAAAATGTTGGGTCATATAATTCTTTGTTTAACTTATTGAGGAGGAGCCATTAAACTGTTTTCCATTGGCTAAACCATTTTACATTCCTACCAGCAATGTCTCTACATCATTGCTAACACTTATTTTATATTGCGCTTTTTAAATTATAGTCATACTAATGGGTATGAAGTGGCATCTCATTGTGGTTTTGATGAGTATTTTCCTAATGTCTAATTATGTTGAGTATCTGTTCCTCTACTTGTGGGCCATATGAATATTTATTTGGAAAAATCCTCGTTTAAGTCATCTGCCCATTTTTAAATGGTTGTCTGTCTTTTTGTTGCTACATCATAAGGATTCTTTGTATACACTCTGGATACTAGATCTTGATTAGATATATGATTTGGAAATAATTTCTCCCATAGGTTGCATTCTTATTTGACTCATTGATCCAGCTGGATACATTTGAGAACGAGCAACCCTTTAATATGTATTAAATAACATGTAAACAATTATGTTCTATAACTACACATTTGTATCTGCTGATATGAGACTATATAATTCAGTGCATGCGAAGAAAACAATAATGTTGTAAAATATAGCAAGTGGGAGCTTTTATTAACCTGCTATCTTATATAAAGACAGGAACTTTTTTTAACAGTGTCACTTTCCTTATAAATCTCCTATTTTTCTAACCAGGAAAATATAGGAGAGATACAGCTAAAAATATACTTCAAGATTACTTTCCCAAAAAATGTAGGAAGACATACTCCTATATTCCAACAATTAGTTATAAATTAGATCTTACTTTCTAATTTCAAAAAAAATCTTGACTCTCATTGTTAGGGAGCACTAGACTAATGATTATAAAACTGAGACAGATGGCTCTTCATTGCTCTCTGCAAAAGACACTGTCTTGGATATAAAGTCACAGCAGATGCTTCAGGAGATTTTTTTTATTAGATATAAAGCAGGGGGGATGTTCAGAAAATGCTCATTATCTTCTTAAAGCAGAATAGAGCCATACTGAACATTCATGAATCAACTATTATAGAGTATATAGTTTAGAAAAGGTGCACTTTTAAAAATGTGTAATCATTTTCACTGCCTTACCTATTAAATTAAAATATTCCATAAACTTTAAGGTTAAATAACACCAAAAAAGCCTCATTGGCTTTCATTTTGGATTTCTTGGGAACCTAATGATTCATACGCTCTGTTGTGATGTCCGTGGGCCACAGCATTTGAAGTTGTGTTGTTAAGGTAATATAAGTTGGGCAGAAATTATAGATAAAACTACCTAAAACTAAAGATTATATTTTAGCTCCCAAACTTGTCCTGTCTCATAACTAAAGTTGAATGCTGAGTGGATTTCTTTAGGCTTGTGTAACATCTGCTGGATGCTGAATTTTTCCTTACTGAGATTTGAAAAATGAGGCATTTAATTGCAAGTTGGGAAACATCTATTTGCCAGTATGTAGTATGATAATTCCACTTATTTGGACAACTGAACATCTGGGCTAAACTCATGCACATTGCCCAATGACCAGACTAAGGCTAAAGAAAGGAGCCAGTTTCATTTCTAAATAATAAGCTGTGAAATTTACCACATATTCACATATCAGTTCATTAATAAAAATTTTAATGCTAATAATCAAGCTTTAAATATAGTCTTTTCTAACAAGTAAGAGCCCTTAGAACGTATTTCCAAAATTGTCACATATTACAGTTCTTTTTGACAAAGAGAGTTGATTTCAGTTTCTAATACCTCTCTTTGTTTTGATAACATGTTCTGTGTTTTAGATTTTTTAAATCTTCTGGATATAACAATCTTCTAATAACATATTGCTCATAATGTGGGTCCTAAGTCCTATGTCAGTCAGAATCATCTGATATCTTAAGAACCTCTATGTATCCTGAGTGATTGTCAAAGACACAATAAAGTTTGACAATTATTGCTTTAGCATTCATTGTTATTCAGCAGTCAAGATGTAGGGGTGATGATCAGGCTTAATTTTCTCCAGTCATTTTTATATTTAAAGGGTGTAATTTTCGGTAGCTTTATAAATTCCAATTATTCATAGATTCTTTTCACATCTGAAGTGCCTCACTTCCACATTACAGGGATAACAGTTCAAGAGATGTGAGATTTTCAAGAGATGTGAGCTTCTTTATATCCAGTAAGATTTTTAACTTGTTCAAAATCAGCCAGGCATAGAAAGCTCATTAATAAAGATTGCAGGAAAGATGAGCTAAAGAAATGGCTTTCTGAGAGAGAGGGGGGAAAAAAGAAAACCTGCCACTATGCATTTTCTAGAAATTACAGAAAATGAAGTTTAGATACCTCTGATTTCTTATGAAGTTTGGGATTTCAGGGCTTTCAATTTGGCTAGGATTCAAATCAATGCACAATATTGACAGGGTTAATATACAAACTGCATCATCATAGGTTTTTGGACTACACTGGTTAATCTTGAAAAACTATATAAGAAATAACAAATGAAGCTTGACATTAATCCCAGAATGGTTACAATGGATAAAATCATTGCCCTGCATACATTGGAGCCCCACCGGTAATTAGAAGAGCTCATTAAGTATGTATAAAAAACCTCTTCACACATTACAGTAAACTCTTTATACCTGTATATGTCAGGTATTTTGAAATAATCCCTGCACTAAAAGTATCAACCATCATCTTCTGAAATTATCCCCTTCAGCAGTAAAGCTTCTGCACTTTGATATTCTTTTCTCCCAGTTTCTCGGGGGAGATAAATGCATCTGAAAATGTAGCATTGGTTACTACATCAACGAAATTCATACTTAAAGTATTAATCTTATCTGAATTGATAAGCACCATCAAGCATTTTAGGAAAGTTATTCTTGCACAAAATATGACATTTGATTGGAGAAATTCTAATTGCAAGAAGGAAGATAGCTAGACTACAGAATAGTAATCTCCAAATTTAGACATCAAAAACACGAACCCAAAAAACTACGGGAAAATATAAGCCTGCTATGGTTGCCCTTATGGATCAAGGAGATGTTTACACTTTATAATCTAAAGATTCATTGAAATCAGAATTCACAAGGATTTAAATTCACTTGTAATGACTGTAACATATGACTCAACTTATAGCAATTGAATCTCAGAATAGGAGAGTAGCAGTGTAGCAGTCTAGTACTAATTCCAATATTTTAGTGGCTTTAATGATAGATAATTTGCAAATATAATTGCATCTCCACATAGGCAGATATACGAATACATACTTCCATTATATACCATTATTTGGAACCAGTGAGCCGGGTTCAAGACATGGCTCTGACTTACTATGACTGTGTGACTTGGGTAAAATTACCTGATTTTCTGAGCTTCTATTTCAGTTAAATAGAGATAATGACAGTACCATAAGTCTATGATTTTTATGCAGAATACATCAATTCATATATGTAAAATGCTTCTGATAATAATAAGTTCTTAATACCTGTTGGTTGTTATTTTCATTATCACTTTGTTGAAGTTCTTTGCCTGAAACATCCCCTGACCTAATATGCTAAGAGTCTGGTAAACCAGATGGCTGAATGACAGTTGGACTTTCTGATCATCGATCTGTTCTCTGAGGGATATGATTAACAACAAAGTAATCAGAAAAGAAACTAGAATGATTACTTTATCAGCTGAAGGCTTTGAAGGGAGGGTCCCCAAATTAGTTACCCTTGTATCCCTAATACTAAGCAAAGTACTTGATAACTAGCCTCTTCTGCCTAAATGTTGCTAAATGGCCATCATGCCATGGGCATTCATGCAATGGAAAGCATACCCTGAGTGATACAGGAGGAAAGGGCTTGTAGTATTATTCTCAGAAACTCTGAAGCCAAGTGCAAAAAGTGGCAATCCAGAAAACGGAGTCAAGTCCAACAGAGAGAGAGTGAAAAGCCAAGGTGACCACAGGGGCAGGGTCACTGCGGCTGAGGGCAGTGAAGAGTTGTTTCTCTTATAAAGTGTCCTCGCGGTCCTGTGATGGGAAGCAAGTGAGTTGCTATAGAATTGGTAGCTAAGCATCTGGATCATGTCAATCTGGAAACAGTCTTGTCAGCAAATAGGATTTGGATAGGAAGGAAATTAGGGTAATGGCCAAAACTCCACTTTGTGGAAGGTAGATATATCCATTCGAGATTTCTTAGACCTAAAAGGAAAGTGACAAAGCAGTTTTGAGTTCCCAAAGTTGATTTCTGGTTTGAATCCTCTTGTTTTGTGACTAATGTTGTTCTCTTGGTTTCGCACCTTGTAAACAGTGTGGCTGTTTTAGGTGAATGAGTCTTGAGTTTTCTGAGAGAAGAAAATTTAGTAATTTTTGGTATTTGGCACACCCTGGACACTAAGGAGAGTTAATTCCCCAGTAGACAATTTAGTTTAGTCATACAAAAAACCCTATGAGTTAATTTTCTTGCCTCTTGAAATGTTTTTTATATTATTAACATTACTTCATTGTTTAACAAATGAAGAAATGCAGGATTGCATAATTTGCCCAACATAGTCTCTAATAATTAAGATTCAGCATAAATATTTTTGAGTGAGCAAATGAATGAATGAGCACTAAAACGGATGGTTTCTTCTTTCATGTGGTTTAGCTCTATAGGAAGCCATCACATGTAACTTTAATAAAGTGTCTTCTCTTTTGGGTTTTCATTTTTGGCCTGATCTGATTGGGCTGGATTAAATTAGATTTAGTGCCTTTTTCGCTTATATTCTCTAAAATTTTGCTAATTTATAAGAAATAACGGGTCCGATGCAAGAGAAAGACATTTTTGATTCTTTGGAAAGAGACCTATAGTGCACATAGGCAATTGGGATTTAAGGATATGAAATTAAGACAGTAAGTAATTTAAGTTAGAATATGTTGAATAGAAACCGTTTGTTAAGAAAGATGTGATACGTTCAAAACAAAGTGTGTAAATCTACATTTCACAGTAAACAAAGCAGTAACTTTGTCAGAGTTGCACTAAGATTGCTTAAACAGTCACTAAACAATGAGAGCTATTTTTAACTATCGCATAGCACAAATTAACTCTTGGATAGTCTTCCTGGAAGAAGAAGGAGATATACTGACAGGTGCAGAGTGCAAGCAAGACAAAAGAGAGAGAGAGAGAGAGAGAGAGAAACTGAGACAGAGGGAGAGAATGAGAGAGAGAGAGAAATAAGAAGCTTGATAGATAGATAAAAATTTTGAGCAAATACTAAGTGCCAGACATTGGTTCAAGCAATTTACATATCCCATTCACTCTTTGGAACCCCATATGAGGTACAGAATATTCCATTTTTATAGATGAAAACCAGTTAATGAGGTGCCCATGTAGTGAGAGGTAGAGTTGACATTCAAACCCAGGCAGTCTGATTCCAGAGCTCACTATATTTATTATCTGCTACCTCATTAAATGAGGTAAAAATGAAGAAACCCCCGTATGATAAAGAGAAAGTTAAACAGAAGTGGAGCAGACGGCTAATGGTCGGAAACGAGATGTAGGAAGTGGAATGGGGAATGGGCTTTGAGAAGGCACCGGGGAACAGAATTAAGATGAAGTTGGCACTTAACAAAGTTGTTTTGCTGTAGTTATGCCCAATCAGAGAAGGGAAAGGATAAGTAATAGGTATGACACAAATAAGCTGCATCTGTTGTCAATTTCTCAAATCCATTTATCTGTCTTTCCCTCTAAAAACTTTACTACTATAAAATCATACCCATTTATGGTGAAAAATTCAAATAAACCAACAGAATTATGTTTCAGGTGAACATGTCCAGATCTGCCAATCCCAGATCTCAGAGGAAGCCATTTTTAAAATGTGTATTCTTTGTTGTTTTGTTTTGTTTTGTTTTGGCCTATTTGGAGGAATTCAAAAGACGTCATTCAGTTCTATACTCTGTTTACTCTATATCTTTGATAATTTTCCTATCAGTGCAAATTTCCTTTTCCACGGTATGCATGGCTCATAGTTTATTTAGAGATCACCCTATTAATCTACATTTTGTTGTCTTTAACAACACTTAACATAATATATATTGTAGGGCATTGTTGTTCTAAGTACTGTCCAAAGATGTCTACTTTTGGCTCCTGAACACCCTGCTGGAATAGGTACTCTGATTAACCCTATATATAGATAAAGGAATAGAGACACAGAGAGGTTGAGTAATTCACCTGTGGTCACACAACTGTAAAAGGGCAGAACTGGAATTCAATCCTAGGTTTTATTTACTACAAGGTCATGTATTTTGGATTAGTTTTCTTGATCAACTTTTTTGAAAGGTGATTTTGCCCAATTTACATTCATTACAAATATTTTGGGCTTCTTTTCTATCTAAATTATGTTCATTTTTCACTTTTCCCTTTTGCTAAGTGGTTTTGTTCTGTTTTAACTGTTTCTCCTTCAAATATTTTACTGTGTATCATATAGCTTTTCTGTATATAAACTTCTACTATTTAGTTTATGCCTTTGGAAAGAATGTAATTCCCTCCTGCTATGAAAGTGGAGGACATAAAGAGTATTATAGCCTCCTACCTTTCTGCCCTTTATTTCCCAAGATTTTTCTCACACTACTAAAGGTTAGATCACTGTCATTACTAAGTCCACAGCCCCAAAGCTGTTAGGGAATTCTATACTTAGAATTTATTTCTCTATATAGAATCAATTCCTTTCAAGCACTGCTTCTCCATTCCTGATTTATTTATGATGAGTCATCTCTTAGTTGTTTGGATATCTTGATCATGTAATTTTTTTATATCAAGAAAAATTTATAGATGGCTCCTTAAGTGCATATATATTAGGAGAGACTTTCTGTTATACAGAAATTATTATACAAACTTTAGGATATATTTCTGCCCTGCCATATTTGTGCTGTATATTGCTTAACTGTCAGATGTCAATGAATTTGCTAAAGAGAGTCATGAGGGGAATCGGTCCATGCTCCCCTTATATGTAACTTGATTTTTCTGTCTGAAAACCACTGAAGTTTTTTGACGCTGCAAGTTTCATGCATATGCATCAGTGTTCATCATTTTACATATGCTTTTCATGAAAATATTTTGACTTTTTGGTCTAGAGATTCAAGCTTTCTGTTATTTAATATATATATCTTTTGTAATTTTTAATTATAAAAATATAATTATTTATATAAGTAAAAAAATCTTACATTTATTCTGTTCTTCCAGAAATTTAATCACATTCATTGATATCTTTTGTTTTCCATCTCTATCATCTCATGAAACACATTCACTAATATGTTTTTAACTATTTTGCTTGCATATTCCTCTCATGTTTATCTTTATTGCTGTCTCTATTTTCAGAAATATATATTTTATCTCCTTCTGGTTCAATGATCATTTTGATCTCTAGTAGTTTTAATGTTTTTCTTTCTATTTTTTTCTGTGCTTTGCTACTTCATGTTTTATCTGCTAATGCTGCATTTTATCACTACTTTATTTTCTTTGTCTTCTCTTAAAGTTTCTTTTGAAATTATGAAAATGTTGCTTTAGCTTATTTAAGAATATGGAGAAATACTTGTGCGTGTGTGTGTGTGTGTGTGTGTGTGTATTTCCCCCTCTTTATTAGGAGGATGCTTTTTAATGCGTAATATTCATATGCATTTTTATTCTGTATTCATCACTACCACCACCTTTTTCTATAACATGAGTGTATCTGCTTGGTGTTGAATTTTTTTTTTTTGGCTGCTTATTCAGCTTTAAATGAAGTAACTCTATCTGGTGCAACTGTTTGCTCAGCAGTGATTAAGGCAAGTAGATGGGTATTGATCTGAGATCACATCAACTTCAGCAACAAAATGCTGAGGAACAAGCTTTTCACATTTCCCTTTAGAACGTGTAGTCACCCAGGCAGGGGATGTTGGTTCTCAGTGAAGCTTGTAGTTCTAGGATATTTTGTTTTGTGGTTGGTGTTTATTTCTGCTTAGTCAGTTCAGTCCCCAGCTTTAGAATTGGATGCCATCCATATTGTGTCTTCCCTCCGAATTCACAACCAAGATGCTTTCCCTGGGTGAGAAATAGAAACTGAAGAAAACAGAGACGGCCCATCAACACTGCCCTTCCTTCACCCTACTGCTTTTCTGCACAGCAGAAGGTGGAGTTTGAAAACAGGCCATCATTTACTATTACTTTTCTTTCTTTCTCACTTTGAACATTAAATATGTCTTCTCTAAATTTCATTCTGAAAATAAATGTACCTTCTTTGATTCTGTATATAAGTCACCGTTTGATCTTTCCATGAAACCAGCAGTGAATTTCTTGCTCTGCATTTATACTTTCTCATGATGTATCAACTGGCTATGGGGCACAGGTTTCTGTCACTCTCAACTGCAGTGATTTTAAACATAGTAGCTAAAAATGCAGTTGTAATTCAACTGCTATAAGGCAAACATATCAAAATCTTCAAAATAGAATTCCAAGAATTTTTAAGGTAAGAAAAAAGATCATTTTTGGACTTGAGAGCTATAATCACACACTTTTACAAGCTACTCTAAAACCAAATCAACCAACAACTATTTACTATTCTATAAGTCTTTCATAGGAAATGGAGAACATGTTAAAATCAAAATATACATAAGTTTGTAAATATCATTTTCCCAAATGATGCTAAGTTTACTTCAGCCCTTCTTGAAAGATTTTCTTGCATTCTTTGAAAGAGGGAAAAGGTGCAAAAATATCCCCTCAGTATCTGGTTCCCATTAATCAATGTTTAATTTTTCAGCTTTGCTGACATAGTGTTTTGCTTCTTTGGCATATGGGTCATTTATTTTGATTCTTATACAGGCACATCTGTCTTTCAATTAAAAACCCTCTAATAAATCTTTAAAATCTGATTGTGCTCTCATTCAATGTATGATGATAACTGATTTTTCCCTAATGTAAGAAATTCTTTAATAGCAATATAAAACTTTGAAATTGACCTTAATGTATCAGTTTTCATGATGGATTAGTGGTGTACCCCAGTATGGACCTGTTCTGGGTCTTAGTCTGCACTCAGATGGCTGTGGACCCATTGTAAATAAGGCTTCTTTAAGGTGTTACTTCAGTTAAGGTGTAGTCCAACCTAATCATATAAGGCCTTAATCTACATTACTGAGTCATTTGTTAACAGATGAAACTCAGGCAGAGAGACAGAGGAAGCCACAGGGAGTGGCCAAAAGCTGAATGTCCACAGAGACCAGAAGAGAAAGGAGATTGGGCCACCATGTGCATTGTCATGTAACGGAAAAGCCAAGGACCAAGCCGGCCCTAGCGTGCTGTAGTCTTCAAGGAGAACACGTTCCCTTGATGATTCCTTGACTCTCAACTTCTCCTAGCTTCAGAACCTTTAGCCAATAAATTCCTATTGTTTATACCAACTGTTGCATTTGCTTTAGCAGCTAGAAAACTAAAATGATTTCTTATTGCCTTCAATTGTCTCCAATTTTCATATGGATGAATTACTTAAAATTCTGGAAACAAATGTTTTAATGTCAAAAACAAGTATCTGTTTGCATCCTATGATTATCTTCCCTGTCTTAAGAATGGTTGGAAAAAACAAAGATGTTGAATTAGTGGATGTTTTAATATACAGTGAAAATGGTGTTTAGAAACTGCTGAAAGCAAGGAGCAAAAAGGTAGCGATCTTATCTGAAGATGATGCTTAGGCACTCACTGGATGTAACGCTCACTGGGTAGAGTTCATAGTTCTCTATGGTGCAATCCCTGGAACTGAGCCCTACTGTTCTCAGGCAATCCGTTGACTCTAGGGGATTGGAAACACCCACCCCCTACTCCCCTACACCACCAAGTTATTCTCCTGCCATGTCTTCTAGCGCAAGACTCTGAGCATCTCTCTGCCTCTCTCTCACATTTAATATCCATGTACCGGGTTTTGACCAGCGAAATGTGAGCCAAAGTGCTTATGTCCCTTGTAAGTCTGAGTAACGGTCGGGCAAAACAAACCGATAGTAATAAAAGTCACACCAGGGGCTACCTCTGATGGCAGTTGGGTATAGGTATTGAGCATAAAGAGACACAAGGCAACCATCTGGGGAGAAAGTAAAATTTCTCTATCTTGAATGAGGTGGTAATTATGCAGGTGGACATATCTGTAAATATTTGACATGCTGTATACATGGGTCTTATGTATTTTAATAAAGTATACCCCAATGTTTGAAAAAGAGGGACTAAGAAAGGGTAGTATCACTATTCTGCTACAGTTGAGTTTCTGAAATATTATTCATCAATAAAATTTGAAACAGTTGTGTACTGGGTGAATGGAACGAGGCCAAGTCATGGAGTGAGATTCCATAACGTGGGAAACCAGAAATCACCCCTAGACCATCATAATGTGGTAAGAGCATTAGCGAGACACTCCCAAGTCTAGCTTTCCATCGTTCATTTATCAATCCTCTGAAATCTCCACAGTTTTTCTTAATTCCTCTTGCCATCCTAAATTAAAAAAAAAAAAAAACATCTGGGAAGGCAGGCAACAAACAGCAACAGCTGTGGTTATTGGCACAGGAGAAAGAAGGAAAGCATAGAGATGGCAGCATGTAGCAGAATAAAAGCATAAAACTGGGCCAAGTAGCAGCAGCACAGTCAAGGATGGCAGAGGACTGAGTACCAGGAGTGCGTCCAGCAGCATTTTCCTTTTCCAAGTCTAGTAAGAAAATTTCAGCACAAAGAATTCTTTGTAAAATCATGAATATGCAACTACTGATTCAAATGTTTTCAGCAGTATCACAGAACAATGATATATTCTAACCCTGATTTTTTTTATTAACATCTTCCAGGTTACTAAGTATTTAGAGTTTGCTAAGTAAATGTGGGATAAGAGGAAATACTTTATTCACCTGGTCATTTATTTGACGCATCTTTACATTATCACCAATTCCAGGTTGCCTTGGTAAATAAGCTCTGAACCTTGCCTTTAAATGCTTGCCAAGGACATGTGGAACTGGTGACAAAACCTAAGACCATCCATTTGGGGGATTTAGAATGAGATACTGCATAAAGCCCAAAGAAAGATGGTAGAATAAATCAAAACACATTAATATTATGAAAAGTATACATTAAAATTCGAAGGCAAGAAACACATGGTTTTCAACTTGCATTAAAAAATGAAACTACAAAAAACCTTAGCTATATGCACTTTAAGTACCATATTTATAGATTTAAATCAGGACAAAGGAAGGATGGAAGTAAGGTAATCGATACAACAGGCAAATTATATCCACAAGAAAGTCAGTATTGCTTCATGAGTTTAAAGACTTTAAAGGTAAACAACAATATTACAAATAAATGGAATCATATATTGATAAGTTATTTGATTTGCCAGTAAGAATAACTAATTCTAATATTCTATGCACAAAGTAATATAGTCTTCATAAAAAAGAACAACAGTTAAAATTACAGGAAAAAATTCACAAGTTCATTAGAACAATGGTATTTTAACAAACCTCTCTTGGATAGATCCATCAGCTAAAGTTAGAAAGTATGTAGAAAAATTAAAGAACAAAGTAAACAATCATGACATGATAGAGACTATATTCTCAAACAATTGTGTTTAAGCACACATAAAATATTTATGAAACTTTCTATATATTTCTATAAATTTAAAATGATTGTTTTGACAAAAAATTATGGTCAAAATCAAATAAAAAATTTTAAAAAGATACCTAGACTTCCCACATAGCTGGAAATTTAAGGATGTACATGTAATTAAATCTGGATCAAAGAGGAATCATACTGCAAATCAACAAATTTTAGAAAGGAATAATAAATGCTTACAGGTTTCAATTTATGAGATATTTTGAGAGAAAAATTAACTTTAAATTAAAAAGCATGCTTTAAATGCTTATTAAAAAGACATTCAGACAAAATGTATGAAGACTGACAGTAATGAGGTAATGCACTAACATAAGAAGGAAGAAAGAGATAATCAGAATATATCAAAAGAATGTGAAAAAGGAATTAATAGAAAAGCAAAAATCCGTGATAAAGTACCCAAAAATACAAAAACAAAATTAATAAAGAAATAGAAATGTATTTGTACAAAAAGGCTAATCAAATTTAAAATCTGACAAAAGTGTTCTGAAAAGTACCAAGACACAAACAAAAGTAAGAGAAAATGCAATTATGAGAATGCAGAATTTGAAACGCAATGAGAAATGGACAACTTTCTAAAAAAATTGATTGCATCAAAATAGGTTGAAGATGATATTGACAATTTGAACAGTCCAATAGCCATTAAAAAAATTGAACTAAGCATTTTCTCCCACCTGTTTCCATAGACTTAAATGATGTTATTTGTCAGGATTGCCAAGTAATGCAAAGGCAATGAATTGCATCTTTATAACAACTCAGAGGAGAGAAAATAATCTCCAATTGATTTCATGAAGCTCTAAAATCTTGTTACCAGTACCATGTAAGGACATATGCAAGTGAAAAAAATCCTAATTATCAGGAAGGTGACTCCTTCCATATATAAAATATATCATGAGCAAATTTGGTATAACATTAGAAATCAATCCAACAATTAATGAATTAATTGAGAAAATGAGAGTAGATCATTGCAAAGAAACTCCTGAAGGAGTAAAACAAGGTAGAAAATGTGCCTCCCATGGCTCCTGTCTGAGTTTGCCTGAGCTTCTGTCACAAACCCCACAAAATGATTTTGGCTTAAACAACAGGAATGTATAGGCTCACAATTTTGAGGCTAGAAATCAAGGTATCAAGAAAATGATACTTTCTCCCCAGTCTGTAATATTCTCGTGCTGGCTGCCAGCCGTCCATGGCACTATGTGCCTTATCTCAGCCTCCTGCCACATGGCAGTCTTCTCTTTTTTGGCTTCTGTGATTTCTGGGTTTTCTCTTTATAAGGCCTCCAATAATCCAGATTAAGACCCACTCTGCTTCAGTAGGCCATATGTTAACTAAAATTAGTGTCTTCAAAAGGCCCTGTCTATAAATGGGTTCATACTCACAAGAATGGATTAAGATTAAGAACATGTTTTTTCTGGGTTCGTAACTCAATCTGCTATAGCTAAGGTGCCATTATATTAATTATGCTTAATTTAATATATATACAAGTTAAACCATCATGATATTACCATGGAGGAAGACAAAGAGAGAGGCCAGTAAAAAGATTCATGTATACATGGAAACTTGATCTATTATCTCATTAATGGCATTACAACAAGTAATTAACCATATTGAAAAATGAAACTGAATAACTTACTTCACACCAGACAAAAAAATCAGCCTTAGGTAGACTATCAATCTGATATTGGGGGAAGAAATTTTAATTATATATTTGACATAAAAATTATATATATATGCATATTTATGATGTAAAATATATCAACTTAAAATGTGATTTACAAGTTCTAGTATACTAAAAATTACTATGTTCATTAGAAACAAACCGAGCTTGGTAATACATTTGCACAAAATAAAACTGAAAATGATTATTGTGCACAAAATATAATTCTATAAAACCTTTGGATTAATAAGAAAGGGAGAGTACCCTACCAAAAAATGGGAAAAGATAGATAATTCAGAGAAGAGAAAACACAAATGAACAACACATAAAAAGTACTTTGATCATTCAAAGAAATGCAAATTAAAACCATAATGAGATAATATTTTATAGTCTACCAGCTAGACAAGATTTAAAAACTACATGAGATGAAGCAGTGGTAAAAATGCAGAGCAACTGGAATCTTAAATAAAGCTAGCAACGGGTCAATTGGTGCAACTACGAGGAAATCAGTTTGGCATTTCATTTCTGTAGTGTAAGTGAAGATAAACATAGCTTACAACCAGGAATTCGACTTGTAGACATACACCCTAGAGCTATGTGTAGTAATATACTTAGCAAGGAATAAGACAGAACACAAAAACTATAAACAAGCAAATTTGTGTCAAAAATGTAATAAAGTAAATTATTATAGTGTTAATATAAGATGATACTTTTCAAAAAAGAAAAATTAAATATAGATATAAGCACAAGCATGATTAAAATTGAGAAACAAAATTGAGTGAAAAAGCAAATCCTAAAACAATACATATATCGTGCTTTGATTTGCAAAATAATTACAAATAAACAAAGCAATGTTTTATTTAAGGATAAATGCATATGTATTCAAACTATAAAAGAAAGAGAGCAAATAAAATATCTGCTTTTATTTTAAAATAAAATATAGGGAATTTTGATATTTTATTTTATTTTATATTGGCAAATATAATAGGCAAATATCATAGGGAATTTCAATGATATTGAAATTCATTGGCAAATATCATAGGGAATTTCAAATGAACTAATGATCTGCTTTTCTATTTCTTATACTGAAGTTAACAGTTATATAGGGTGAGTTGGTGTTTGTACTCTCTATAGCTTACCACAGGCTATTAATATTATTTTGCGTACACTTAATATTTAATAAAGCTATTGAAAAACTTATAACCATTCATGCATTGCTTTTGGTTAAAAATTTTTGTATGATTCAACTGCGGGATAGCATAGTTAGTTGCACAGGTGCTAGAAAGATTCTGTATCATGGCTCTACCACTTACTAGCTCTTTGACCTCAGGCAACTTCTATAGCGTCTCTCTGTCTCAGTTTCCCCATCTGTAAAATAAGAACTTAGAACAGTATTGAGAGTACAGTAAGTATTCAATGAATGTTAGCTCTTCTTGCATAGAGTAATAAAATATCCTTTTAAAACTATTAAACAAAGGCTATTTTCATTAGTTTTGAGAAAAATATTTGCTAGCGCACCCTTGAAATGTACAATTCATAATAATTTATTTTTAATATGCTGACAATAAAGTAGCAATTAAGTAAAATTATCTGTGATGTGAAGAATTTCTGATAAAATTAAATTAAGAGCTATAAAACTACAGCATTTAAATTCAATTATCGCAAAAAGTTGCAAGTAGGTTCCCATCTGAGGATGGGACACAGAAAGCATTATGTTTTTGAATCTTGCCAGGAGATTCCAAGATGCAGCCAATGTTGAGAGAGGAAATTCCAATCTCTTTCCCCTGAAACACCCCATGCCCACGAATGAATCTAAGTTTACTGGACCCTGGTACGAAGCCTTTGTTTCATGTATACTAGTACAAGCATATGTACAAACTGCTGGGGAATCAATGGTTTAAGCTGAGGTTAAATTCCTCTGTGTAAAGTCACATAACTGAGGAAGGCAGTAATCCAAAAGAATCAGTGTATTGCCCTCACTTACCCACAGAACACTGCATGATCACCTCAGATTCATGGATCTATTTACAATTTACATAGATTTTTGAAAAGCACTATTCGCTCGATGTCTATGAGAAGAAAATGAACTTTTATTCCATTTTATAAATGAGCAAATCCACAAAAACTGTCAAATTAAAAAGAAAAGGAATTCATGTGGAAAAATATCTAAGTCACGTGTTATTTTCCTTATTAATGTGGTGTCATTGTTAGACTCTAAGTTTCTAATTGGATTATACAATATCAATTGAAAGTTTCTGGTACCAACTAGAGATATATACATTATTAGATTTCTGCATTTAAAGACAGGTACATTTCTTATACCTAAATTATAACAAGTTGCTACAATTTTCTTTTGAGACATTCACGCTTTTATTTTGCAACACTTTCAAAAAGGTTATTACTTTTAGCATATATATATATAAAGTTTGAGGCACGTTTTTCTATTTAGTTCAGTTTTTCCAAATCAAAACTGTTTTCTCAAGACTAATTCTTTATACAAACACTTAAACTTAGATCAAATAATTATGCTTAACATTCACTTTTAAGGTTCTTTTTTCCCTTTCTATGATCTATAACTTAATCTTTGTCTTCAAATCTACATATGTTAACCAGAAGCAAACATCATTGTCAATGATAATTTGTGAAACATTCATGCCAATACACTGGCAAAACTATTCATGTAGGGGTTTCTGAGCAGAATTATTACTAAAGAGACTTTTCTTCTTATAAGGAAAGTAATAAGAAACACAGTTTAAAAACAGATCTTAACTAACTATATTGGGAATAATAATAATAATAATAACAGGAAAGATGAATTAGGAAAGTACACAGATCTCAAGGGTTGGCCCTAAATATAATAGATTGAATTTTCTATTTATTCAAAGGCACATGGGTCCAAATTATGTATAAACTCTCCTTAGATTATAAAGAATATTTCAGTTTCCTAGGCTGCTCAAACAAATACCATGAAATTGGTCAAGTTAAACAAGAGAAATTTATTTGCCCACTTTTGAGGCTGGAAACAGTCCAAATCATGATGTCATCAAGGCAATGCTTTCTTCGTGAAGACAGCGGTGTTCTGAGGCTGACTGCTGGAGATACTTGATCCTTAGCTCATCACATGGCAAGAAAAATGGTGGCTCTCCTGGTCTCTCCCTTCTCTTCAGTTCCATTGGTGTTTAGATTCTTGCCCCTGTGTCATTTTCTCTTTCGGTCTTACTTTTATTCTGCTTATAAAGGACTTCGGTAATAGGAACTTTACTGAAGTAACTTCATCTGAAGGTCTTGCTTATAATGAGTTCACCTACAGGAATGGATTAGGTTTAAGAACATATTTTTTTTCTGGAGTAATAAAGTTTCAAACCACTGCAAAGAGGAATATTAAAATATTGGATGAATTATTTTAGATCTGAGCCAGAACACAAGGCTAGATTGGGTCAATTATAGGAGATAATTAGCAGAATTGGTTTGAAATGAACCAGCAAACAACCATAGCAACCAAAGCAGACATATACAAGACCAAAGAAACAGTTAATGATAGTGCCTAGTTGCTGCTAGTGTGCACCCAGGTTCCCTTTACCAGGCAGATATCCCCACATCCAGCTGCAGAGAGTGTTTGCTAGCTCATGGCTGCTTCCTTCTCCAAAGAATTAAGCCAATAGGATCTACCTTGGTAAATCACCCTTCAAACTTCTCCTTGCCTGCAATATCTAACACGGGGAGTTGTTCAGGGTACATTCCCATTGAAGCTAGTTATACCTAAAAACACAACTTATATCTCCCTTGTATTCTCTTTGATTTCATTCAATGCATGTACCTTACTGGCCTGGTTTCCACCTTGGGACCACAAAAAAAGGCCATACTAATTTGAACCCTCATTTCCCAAAACCAATGCCTTGAACCTTCCCCGCCCTTTCCCTCTAGCCACAGATTGGAGGGAAAAAAAACAGGCAAACAGCATTACTGCCCACCCCTGTGTGAATATCACTCATTACCTTCTACCAACTTTGAAAATCATCACTACACTTTGTCTCCACCCTACCCCCATCCCCTGCTACCATCTACAATTGCCCAACCATTCTACAGGACTGGAGATTTTAAAATGAAGGTAAATCCTTGGCATTTTTCCAGCACCCACCATTCCTTAGATGAGGCATTATGTTCCTGATTTGTAAAATCCCATAGCAGTAGTAGGAGAATGAAAAATAACTGGTATTTGTTCTGAACCCATGTCTACCTGACATACTGATGACTGATTTGGGGTTCCTTCTCTTTTTGTTTGTTTAGACCTATTAGTATCCCCTAAAATTTTGGTAGGAAGAGTGTCTAATGATGTTGATTTGGATTGTGCTTGCTCCTTCAGAATTCTATTCCATTTCTCAACCATCCCTGCTTCCTGCAAACAGTGTGGTGGATGGAAAGTCAAGCTCACATCCTGAGAGCAGCTTCTGTCTGTCCATTATGGGCAGTGAAGTGTCATTTTGATAAGTGAAAGTTAAAGCATGTTCTTTTACTAGAATTTTACTTTTCCTTTACTCAAATGTTTTGATCAGAGAGAGCTTATATGGTTGCTGCATCTGTAGAGGCTCTGAGGTACACCAATTTTGAACTGAAAAGGTGTCCACCACTGTAGAGGATACCCATTAAAGTGTCTGTCACTCAAAGGGCAATTACAACCCATCTGCTAGTCTGCCCTATTCATGTCCTATCTGGGATGTGGCCATAATGCCACTCTTCCCCCACAAGGAAGTTGCTTTGATATCTACCTTAGTCTTTGGGGCTCCTAAGCACTCGCCCAGCCTCATTGTGAAAACTGAGACAGTATACTCTAAATCTTCCCTTGTGAAAGGAAATTGGAGGGTAGCTAAGCTCTATTATTTGAATAGAGTTGGGGGGGGCACATGTAGAGACATTATTTTATACCATTCCACTAGTGCCTGAGCAACCTGGTCTTTCTTACTGTCAGTAAAATGGACGTTTAATTCATGATACACTGCTTATTCTGAATTCAGATACATTTGGGTTATTAATGAAGAGTTTGTACTTATCAAAACCTCTGCAACTTTTGAATACAGACACTCACCTTTTGATGTGGATTTGACAGAAGCAAATGGAGGGCTTTCATTCTCCCCCCAACAAAGGCTGGGCTCCAACTCTGAGCATGTAAACTGCCTATCTCTCAGTTGTTTGATATGTTCAACTTTATGATATAATCTATCTTATTATTTACCTAAATTTCTGGGCAGTGGTTGTCCCAGAATATTTGTCCTGCATATCTGACACACAGTATTAATTTTTTAGTACAGGAGCTTATGTTCTCAAGTGATTTTTATATCACGCCCATCTAAGACTGAGTTATTGGCCCTTCCTCCTCACTGCATATATGGGCATTCTCAAAATCAGGGTTCTCTAGGGAAACAGAACAGGAAGGAGGTATCTGTGAATATTATGAGCTTTTTCTTAAAATTGTTTCATGCAGTGTGGGGATGCACAAGTCCAAATTTTATGCATAGTTCTGCAAACCAGGAATGCCAATGAAGGTGGAGGAATTCTCCAGGAGAAACTGACTGGCTGAAGTAGAGACAGAAATTCTCTCATCTGACTGCTGAAATCATCATTTCTCCTTTTAAGGCCTTCAACTGATTGGATGAGATGTCTATCATTGTTGAAAACACTCTCCTCAAATGATCATAGATGAAATTGTCTATAGAGGCAATCAATTACTAATTATTTAAATCCACAAAATATCTTCACACTAACAATCAGGCCAGTGCTGGCTTAACAAAACAACAGTGCTGGACACCATCACCTGGCCAAGTTGACACATGAACCTAACCATCACATTCCAACCCTTGTCAACTTGGCACCCATACACATCACCTTAATCTCTAAATAAAAAACAATTAACAATCTTATTCTTTGCAATCACAAAGGCCAAGGTAAAACACTACATGAAACTGAAACCCAAGATTAGCAAATGAAAATAATGGGAATCCAGTTAAACTTGAATTACATAAACAAATGACTAATTTTTTTTAGTATAAGTATGTCCAAATATTACAAAGGATATATATATACTAAAAATTATTCATGGTTTGTCTGAAATTCAAATTTAACTGGGAGTTCTGTATTTTATCTGGAAACTCTTTCCAGAGATATAAGTTAAAGAATAATGATTCTGACGAGGAGCTACCCCTCTACCATAAGCACCCATCACAGACAACTGACTGTAGAGGATTCAGTGGCTTTCCCAGGAAGGCCAACTCAGCCTCCCAGGAACCCAGGCATAATCCTGAGGCTATCACAAACTTTGGCAAGGGTTTGCATTTGCTGTATGCCACTAGGCCAATATGTTAATGTCCCACTTGGCTTTATTTCCAAAATCCAACATATTTCCACTGTAAAACCTCTTCTTTTACTATTCATAATACTCAAGAGAGGAACTGAAGCACATAATCCTACACCATTAACCTTTCTCTAAATACTTTTGCAAAGAACTGCTGTTGAGGTACTTCCCATTGGAGTTGCATCAGGCCCCTTTCCCTAGCTGTGGATGTGAATGAAAAGAAAAAATTCATTACCTTAGGATTTCATGCTTATATTGCTATTTTTCCTACCCACTTAGAAATGTAATGTCATTCTTTCCTATCTTGAAGATCATTTGAAGTGAGAGCCCGGTGACAAAGTCAAATTTAAGTACAGACTCTGGCAGAAATGATGATTCAGATGTGTTTGTATGTGCTGTCATTTCACTACTGAAACGTGAGCAGAGATATATCCATGAGTTCATACATACCTGTGAGTGATTATGGCTCTCTGTTGCCTCACTGACTCCCCACTGAGATGTACCAAATGCTTGGAGGTCTTAGCATCCCAGGCAGAATATGCAATCTGACCTTCAGTCATGCTGAGCCTACTTTGCTGGTGAACATTTTGCTGGCCACATGCCACCATAAACATGAGACTAGTTTGATTTTCCCATGGGGGTGAGAAACCATGAGAACACATATTTATCAGTAAGTTATAAGGAGTAGAGCAAGATATCGGCCCCCATGTGTTAATTTGCTGAAATTATATGTGATATCAAGCAGACAAATACTTAATACTTAGAATTTATAAATAGCTTCTTTATATCATTAGAAAAAGACACATGATCCAGAAGGAAAATAGGTAAATGATAAAAACAGGCAGTTCACAGAAGAAATACAAAATATCTATATTTTTATATAGATAAAATATTATCTATTAATTTTATATAGATAAAATTAGATATGACTCAATATCTAATCTTACACACTAGCCAACAAACTAAAAATTGAAAAACATATCCAAAGTAACAATTTAGATTTATAAAAATTAGAAAGACTGATGATATCCAGAATTGGCAATGATGATGAAAAAGAGAACTCTCATGTACTACTGAAGGAGAAAATAGTATTGACTATTTGAAGAACAAGTTGACAGCATCTAATTTCTTTAATGTTAAGATCCTGCAATCTAGCAATTCAGACTGGGTAAATATCTTAGTGTAACTTTTATACACACACATAAAGAAGTGAAAAGTAATGAAATTGCATGTAATAATCAAAGAATGGAAGCAATTTAAATGACCAATAGTAAAAATATAAAACAAATACTATGGAATACTAAGTAGCAATTTAAATTTATATATTTAATTAATTAATATGTATATATAATGCACATATATACATATAAATTTTAAAATACCTAAAAAATTTTGTTAAATGGCAATAGAAATTTGCAGAAAAAAATATGGGCTTGATTCTGTTTATGTAAAAATAAAGCAATACAAAAATCTATATAGTAAATTGGAAAAGATTTACAATGATATAGACCAACTACTACCAATAATATTTGCAAAGAGAGTGCAATGTAGGGAGAGGAAAAAAGGTTTCACTTTCTACATTGCATATTTGAAATTTGAAAAATAACCGTGGGTTCTTTTACTGTATTATAAATGTGCACGTAAAACATTGGGTAAATGTATTTATTATTTATAACAACATGTTTTTAAATTATAAATGTGCAAACATATGCACACCTGGTAGACCAAGAATAGTAGCAAATTCTTTGGCTTTCTGCTTGTTGAGAGATGAAGTCTGTACAACTTCTGCTTAAGTCATGTTGGGCCAGGGGACTATTTTCACCAATAGAATATGGCATAAGTGACACTGGAACTGTTTCCATAATAGACTGGCTGCTTCCAGTTCTGTTCTTGTGGAACATTCACTCTCAGGACAGTTAACACAGAAATCCAGCTAGAGGCTGTGAGAAGCCCAAGTAATGGGAAATCAATAGCCCTAATAAGCAATTAACATAATATCCTGCATCAACTGTCAAGGAGCCGCCTTGAATGCACAACCCAGTCCAGATTTCAGATCACTGTAGCCTCAGCAAACCCAGGAGTGTAACAGCAATAAAGACCTCAAGCAAGAGTTGTCTAGCTGGGCCCAGTCAACAGAATTATGAGAGAGAAGTACAAATTTTTGTTTTAAGTCTCTAAGTTTGGAAATGCTTAACTACAAGGCACTAGATAACAAGTACAGTGTATATGTATACACCAGAGAGCGAGAGGAAGAGATACATATATACGTTTCAAAAAGTACAAAAGTATACATATGATTAAATAATGAAAAACATCAAAGCTATGTATCTGGAGAAATTTAATAAGCATAAATTTTAAAAAAATTTAATTATTTTCACTGCCTAGTATAGTCATTGGCACATAGTGGGTGTTCCTATATGGTAAAACATAGACACAAGAAATCTGTAGGGTGAAGAACATATAAGAGAGGGGTGGGTTTCTAACTTAGATGAAAATAAAAAATATATTTTCTCTATGGTTCACCAAGACCCTTTCAGCAATTCAAATATTACATATTCAATTGATTTACTTTCACACGAGCTGTTGGAATCATCAATTACATTTAGTTAATATTTTACGTAACCAAAGAAAAGGAAATATAAGCAATCACTTTATGCCCCTTATGTCTCCCATTATGCTCAGAAAATAGTATATACATGGTTTATAGTAATATGTTTCCAACAAAATCATGAAAATATTTTATGACTAAATCAAGAGGAATTTGTTAAAAAATACATTTAAATTAAATTTCTTTGTTAAAGGTCATAAAATAACTGTGACCTTGCAGGACAAAACAATATCAAAGCTGTCTTCATATGGAGAAAAGATTATCTCCTGTGAAGTTGAATGTTGTTTGGCTCATCTAATGTGTTAAGAGTTTTGAGTATCAGAGTTTTTCATTAGCCTCTTGAGTAACTGGAAATGCATACATTGTATTTCCAGATTGTCATTATTGGAAATAACTCATAGTTTGTTCTTTTAAAGAATTTTGATATTGGTAGGATACTACGAGAGAAATGATGGAGAAGAGGACGTCAGGAGGATGACCATAAAGCTAGTGTACTGGCCTAGTGGGGAATGAAATAGTATGACCACAGATGAAATAATAAAAGTCACATCCACAATATCAGCACCCAAGTAAATTATCTTCAATCTACAAATAGAAGGCCCCACATATTTGACAGGGAACCAAGGGACCTTTGCTTCCAGATATACACACAGAGCAGCTTGTCTCTGTCCAAACCTCCTTTAGAAAGCAACCATAGTAGTTTAATAATTAGAGACAAAACCAAAGGGAAAACACACAAGAAAAAAACAGTATTAGATGGCGTTACAAAATATTAAGATGTCAGGGGCCCAAATCCCAGAGAAAAGGCAAAATCATGGAAGTGAACTTGACCTTCTCTTTGCCACGTTTCTTGAGGCATTTTCTTGTTCTTAAACCACATGGAACAATAGAAGAAGAATCCATAAAGGAAGTGGCATCTAATAATCTAAAATATTAAGCAGAGCTTTCTTTCACCTCACAGAACTAGGAAGCCATAATAGGAGTTTGGGCTCCCAGTGCAGCCAGGACTTGAGAGCCTAAGAGCCTCCAAAAAGGGGAATGATAGAGTAGTAAGGCAGTATTCAGGACTTCATTTCCACTTGAGACACTTGCTAATTCTCAAGTTTCAGGGGAGGAGAAGCTGAGATGATAAGCAGCGTAGAAACTAAGAGGCTAAAAAAATTAGGCAGGGGTTCTTATAATCTCAGTGCTGGAGAGACAAAAATTGAAGTTGGGGCCTCTAGAAGGACAGATTCTGACTATAACACATATCTCAATTGAAACTCAAGAAGGGTAATTACCTGAGAAGTCTCATGAACCACTAGTGGGAATTTTAGTTGTTTCAATGATATTAGAGAGCAAGAATGGATTTTCTTATTTTGAGGCAAGGAGTTTCTGCTCTACAAAGTCAACCAGGGATCCAGGCAATCAGTGGCCCCTTAATTTTCAACATATAGCTCCCGAGAAGAATGCTTCTATTAACTCTACTGCAAAATGGGCAAAAGAGATTGTGAAGGGTCATATAGAAGGCTTTTATGGGTCAACCCTGAGAAGTGGTCAACATCATTTCCATCCACATTCCCTTGGCAGGCCATATTATCACGGCCAATTTTCGCTGAAAGGGAAATATATTCAAGGTCTGAACTCAAGAGGAAGGTAAATGAATTTGATGAATAGCTAGCTAGTCTCTGCTAAATGACATTTCTCATTGTTTACCTACATACATAATATAGCATTCTTTGATAAATGCTGCATGTATAAAAATGCTTAAATGTATTTTGCATCTTAACTTTTTTTCTAATTTAAGGACCAGTAAAATTTCCCTATGAAATCCATTCTTTAGAGCAGAAAGTCACAATAATATATTAAAAACAACTGTTTAGGCTCAAATTGCTTTCCTCCAGCTTTTTTTCCCTGATTTAACAGGAAAATTTAATAGAAACTCCTTTGTTCTCACTTTCTGAACACCAATGATAAATTTGCTACAAAAGGGGGAAATTCTACAAGTTGAGAAACTAATGATATAAGCAGCTTTGTAGTAATCTGCTGTGTAGGATGGTTATTCACAGCTGGTAATGGAAGCTTTAAAATAGAAGTTCTTATGGGATTGTGGGTGTTAACCCTTTCCAAAAGTCCAACATATGCCCTTTGATTATATCTAATTCAAGCATACCATGGTAAACTCCATGAAGCAGTTGTCTTCAAGAGAAATTGTCATTTTCATTGAAATAGTCTTACTGTATTTATGAAATCCACCCACTAGTGTTCAAGTACATACAAAAAATTTAAGGCTGCAGTTCTAATCATGTTGTCATCCAATAAAATTTTCCAGGGAGATTAAAATTTGCTTTTGCACAGACCTTAACTTATTAAGGTACATTTTAGTGATCAGTGAACTGCGAATGAGCACAAGGAGAGGTCATATTTGAGCAGGAAACATATTAATTCTTATGCCCTCCATTTATCATGGAATTTACATTGCAAGTATCATAATACAGGGAAGCATGAAAATTTCTTTCAGTGCTTCATATTGCTTTTGGGTTAGTCAAGATTTGAAAATTGTTCCTCCATTTTAGCAGCCCTTGATTCAATCCTAAACATTTTAAATTACTTTCATCTACAATTTATATTGTCTGTTTGATTAATATTGCTAGGTGAGCCAAATACTCCGCTAACATGTATTGACAGGGCTAACACTGCTAAGCACTTTCTTCTTGTTCTTTACTTAAATTGTCATATTTATTTTAATTCTCACATTTATCTGAACATATATATTATGGAAAGTGATATTCAAGTGATTCACCCAGTATGTCTTCATATATTTCTAATCATTATTTTTATATTTTTTATTACTGAAGTTGTAGGTTTACAAAAGAATCATGCAAAAATACAGCATCCCCATATACCTCCCACCACACAAATGCAGTTTTCCCTATTACTGACACTAGACATTACTGTTGTAACTTTGTTATAATTGGTGAAAAGAAATTATTATGATTATACTGTTAATTATAGTCCATAGTTTACATTAGAAGTCACTACTTGTGTTATATGGTTATAAGTTTTGTTGTTTTTTTTAAATTTCTTCTTCCAACCACATTCAAATATAAAATTCAGTGGCATAACATGAACACCATTGCACTACCATCATCACCATTTGTGCTGGTCTGGATATTCTCTGTAACCCAGAATCTTTTAATCCAATCTTGTGGGGGGAGATCTATTATATGGTGGGACTTTTGATTAGGTTGTCTCTTTGGAGATGTGACCCTGCCCATTCAAGGCAAGTCTGAACTCACTTGTTGGAGTCCTTTAAGAGAGCCAGGAGAGTTTAGAGCAGCTAAGAAAGAAAAATCCCCAGGGAGAAGCAAGAAGAGTCACAGGAGCTGAGAAAGAATTTTGAAACCAGAAACCAGGAGAGAAAAATGAAAAATATCTTCTTACAAGATATTGTCATCTTGATGCATTAATTTGGAAATTTTAATCGCCTTAGAACTGCAAATTTATAACCTAATAAATTCCCTTTGTAAAAGCCAATCCACTTCTGGTATATTGAACTCTGACAGCTTTAGCAAACCAAAAAACCACCCAAAACCAAAACTTTTTCAACACCCAAAACAGAAACTCTGTGCCAGTTGAGCATTAGTTCCCCATTCTCTGTCCTCTCCTGGGACACATATATATATATATATATATATATATATATATATATAACCTATATTCTGGTTTCTGAGTCTATGAATTTTCTTTTTAAAACTATTTCATACCAGTAAGATGATACAATATTTGCCCTTCAAGTCTTCTTCTAATGCCTTCTTTCATATTTATTTGACATTTTTTATTTTACCACTTCTAGTCCCTTCTCATTTCTTTCTGTATATATTTCTCTTATATTTATTTGAGGTTACCATGGGTTTAAAATTAAGATTCTACATGTAAAGCAATCACATTCGATTTGATACCAACTTAACTTCATTAGCATACACATACATTGTTCTTATATTCCTCTGTCCTTCCACTGTTTTGTTGTATTCCTTTTAGTGTTGCTTTTAGGTCATATCTAGCTGAGAATGTCTTAATCACTTCCTCCTTTTTGAAATACAGTCTCACTGGAGATACACTTCTTCATTGGCAACTGTTTTCTTTCAGCCCTTTAAATATTTAATCCCACTGCCTTCTTGCCTCCATTGTTTCTGATGAGAAATCAGCATTTTATCTTACCAAGATTCCCTTGTATATGGCCCATTGCTTTTCTCTCACAGACTTCAAAAATGCTCTCCTTTTACTTAGCATTCAATAGCTTGGCTACTGAGTGCCTGGGTGTGGTTCTCTTTGAATTTATTCAGTTTGGAAGTTGTTAGGATTCTTGAATGTGCATACTCATGTCTTCCATTAAATTTTGTAAGTTTTCTGCCATTATTTCTTTGAAAAATCCTTCTGCTCCTTTCCTTCTTTATTTTCCTTCTGGGATGCCCATAGCATGCTTGATGGTGTCCACAGGTCTTTTAGGCTCTGTTTACAATTGAATGTATTCAGTTCTTTTGTCCTCAAGTTCACTGATTCTTTCTTTTACTGGCTCCAATTTGGTGTTATAACTCTCTAGGGTATTTTACAGTTCAATTATTTTGGCCTTCAACTCCAGAATTTCTGTTTAGACCTATTTTCTATGCCTTTATCAAGATTTTCATATTATTCACTGTTTTGCTGATATCCTTTGGTTCTTTATGTTTCCTTTGTCTTGTTGACGATATTGAAGAGGATCATTTTTTTTTAAGTCTTTGTCCAATGTCCAAAGTCGTCTTCTTCACTGATGGACTCTATTTTTATTTTGTTCCTATGGATGGGCTATCATTTTCTCTTACAATGTGCATTTTAATATTTTAAAGTGTTAACTCTGGGATTTTGTACCTGAATTGCCCATTCCTTAAGTTTGTGCCTGTTAGTGATGTGACAGAGATTTCCTTGTGTGCCTGTAGCTAACAAAAACAAACTAACCAATGCAAAAAAAACAAACAAGCAAAAACACCTTTCACAGCTTTGCCAAATTGGGTCTGCATTGTCTGGTGTCTTCTTTCAGAGTTTAGCTCTCCTATCAAGATGATCAGCCAGAGGCAGCTGTAAAATGTAGGGGCCTCTCTATCTTGTCTTAACCTGTGTGTCTTGTCCTTTACTTGTGTTTGCTTATATAACTTTAGAAATTCCCCTGTGTACAGGAATTTGAATGCCTCTTCTACCCCCTATGAAATAGATTTCCTTCCACTCCTGGAAGTTCTCTTGCATGACATAAAACAATTAATCCTTTGTCCCAGGACACTTTGATTTAATTGTTTCTTATGCTGCTTTAGCCATCCACAAGCTGCCACTGCCTTCAGAACAAGTTCTGAAGGCAAGCCAGGGATGAGTTTTCTGATTCAGGTTTCAGGCTACTACCCAATAGATCGGTATCAACATACTGGCACTGCAGTATGCACATGAGAGTTACTCTGCTCCCTTGGAACAGGGCCAGGGACCCACAATGGGAGTATAGGCTGGCTCCACCTCATACCAGCGAGGCTGCCAGGGAGGGAGGGTACCACAAGCTTCTCCTACTATTTTTTAATGCTATCTTCTCTTGATTCATCAAGAGAAGTTACTGCAGCACTTTCATTGTTTTCTGGAGTTCTAAGGAAGATGGCTTTGCAAATTTTGCTATTGTTCAAAGACTCTGTGGGGAAATGGCACCCTGCAGCATCTTACATGGTCATGTTGGCCTGCCAATAGTCCTCTAGACAATAAATGTTTTAAATACCACTTTTGGAGATTACTACTTATTTTACACAAGAAAAAAGTCTTAGTTTGGGGTCCATGATTGATGAATGTGCATCTGGTCAAAGGAATATAAACTTTCTTATTTAATATGCTTTTCAAAATTCAATATTTATAACATATTATGCTGAGTAGTGTTCTAAAATGTATTGCAGTCTACAATTGTACAAAGGCTTATCTTGCATGACCCTTACTGAATCACAACTTTGATAAAACATTTGTTTTGTGCATAAAACATTTATTTAATTGTCAAAATGAGATTTCACAAATTATCAGAGACACAAGGAATGTAATCTACCCCATATTATAACTATATATGCTTTGACTTTTCCTTATTCATTAAGAGACTATCACAATATAAACCCAAACCAGATTATAAAGCCTTTATAATATTAAGATATTAGTTTTGACTTAGGCAAATATTTGCACATTGTGTTTACTTGAGGCTATAAAAAGGGATTAAAACATTAAAGTAATAAGTGTGAGTTTCTTTTCTCTACATTTGTTCATTCTTGACTTTTATTTTACTTATGCTATGCACATACACAGCATCAACAAACAGCTTTTTCCCCAGGCAAAGATTATGAGATACCTTTAAATAAAGCAATATTATATATATTTTTTGTTTTCTTAGCTTAGACTAGTAAAAAAGGAATTTGAATATTTATAGTTATAATAAAAATTTGGCAATCAACACAACTTATTCATATTTACAAAAATACATGACATCTGCTTCTATCTGGAGGAAATCTATAGTCTGGTTCAATCTCAGTCCTCTACAACATATCCATAAATCCCCAAACAGCTAATCATGAAAATATTAATGAAACAACACATGCTTTTTTTTTTATAAATCTTGGCTTACTAGCCTCTTTTTACATTGCCAGAGAAAAAGAATATTAAAATAAATGATATCTGTGCTCAGCACTGATAGTAAATCAAAAGAGCCACAACGTCAGTTATAATATTTTCAAGTCAAATGTCGTTTTGTCACGTTAAACTGAATTGACATATTCAACAATTTCAGAATAATTTCAGCTCAACATGAATGATTAAAATCCTAAATATATAAAGTATTGCAAGGAAGTATGTACTTTATTTTATATAACACAAAACCATAGATAATAGATAATATTTCAAAATTATGGGTATATATATTTGTAATTCCCTAAATTATGCATTCTATATAAAAATTGTCAATCTAACAGACAGTGATGCTTTATGGAAGCACAGTTTGCATAATTTGTACTTAAGTTTAAATGTTTAGCAAACACACAAACACACACACACACACACACACAGTGGTTTGCTGAGAGCTAAATTCTTCACAATATTATAAAGGAATAAGTGAATGTTCAGAGGAGCCTGACTTTACAACCCAGGAGGCCATTCACTATGGAAAGCTAACAGTTTATAACTCATAAAGCCAAATTTGGTGATATTGGGTGGAAGCATTTCAATAATCTAATATTTAGGCAGATTGTATACCATATCTAAGTTCCACTTTATGTTTTCTTGTCCTTTGCAAAAGTCTTTCTGGACATTTCAAATGGTTTTTGGCCTCCCTCATATCAGCCTAGTGTTTGACTTGATGGGAAACTTGCTTTCCCTGCATTCATTTTTGCATTGGTTGCTTCTGCAGGGAGCCCCTGTTTTCATCAAAGACATTTCAAATCACTGTATTTGAACAGGTCTAATGTATCTAATCCGTAAATTCATCCAGCTGTTGAGACTTTGCTAATTTTTACATATGGCAACAGTCAAAAATTTACCAGAAATTGCAATTAGAATTGTATTCAAAACAAAGGATAGCCCAAAACAGGCATGTCAAGATAAATCTGACCTTCATTTACTATGTGTCACAAATGACCCATAACAGAGTGATACTCCTCTCATCAAGAGTGACCGATTAATTAACCTCAGTATAATTCAAAGTCATTTGTTAATTACTGCAAACAAGCAAGGTCATCACAAGGATATCATGCTCATTCTTTTCAAAATTAGGATATTGTCACCTATCCTTTTCAGAATTCCGTGTCTTTGAATTTCAATACTAAAACTTTTCTCTTGCTTAGAGGATATACAGATTTTAGTAATAATTTTACTTCACTATGTTTATAAAAATCTTAAAGAAAAAAGTCATTGCAACATTTATAATTTCATAAATATTTTTGTATCATGTTGGTCAAAATTCAAGATTTGGACCCTTTAATATATTGAGTCTCTGTAGCTCTCTAAAAATACATGGTTAACTCCTCTAAAAGCTCTCCCTAGAAAAACACAATACATAATTGATGACTCAAAAATGCCCATCTCCAGCTTAAACTTTCTCCCTGGGCTTGTAACCCTTATTACCTACTGACACATCCATTAAATTCTCTTTCTAGCACCTAAAACTCAATATTCCAAAAATGAACTCATCATCTCCTCCCCAAACCTGATTTCTATCAATGTCCTCTTTCTTAGTAAATGGCAACACTTAACCCGGCTGCTAAGAATTAACCCGGATTCCTTCCTCTCTGCCATCTTTCAAATCTACTTGGTCACAAACCTGTGAATTCTACCTCTTAAATATCCCCAATCCACCTCCCTCTGCTCCTGCTGGATGCCACCTAGCTCAGGCCAGAATCTCTTTGCTTGGGTGTTTGGAATAGCCTTATAACTTATCCCTCTGCTTCTCGTCTTGCTCCATTACAATTCATCTTCCATACTGCACCCAAGCAGTCTTAATAAAACACAATTCTGAAAATTCACTACTTTTTAAAAGCTGCTCAATGATTTCCTATTGTCATTAGGATAAAACCCATGCTTACATGTCTGCATGAATTCTTCCCAGCAGATTTTTCCAACTTCAAATATTGGTACACTTACCAGCCCTTTTGTAGGCACTGTGTTAACTGCTTTCAGTTCCTCTAATAAACTACAATCTTTTACCATCACAACTTCAGATTCTCTGCATCTTCTGCCTGAAATTCATCCCCACCTCCCCTTGAATAAACGTGTCTCTCCTTCATAAATCAGTTTAAACATTGCATGATGCATGAGAACTTTCTGGCCTAAAGATTAAATCATGTTCCCTAACTGAATTTCTGTAGATCATTATATCCATGCTATATTAACAACTTTTCCTATATTTTCTCCTGTCTCTCCTGGCTCTTTCATGAGCTCTTAAATTTGTATGGGTAGTATATATCTGCCTTATACACCATTGTAATGCCAGTGCTTGTCACATACATATAATTTTAAGCAGAAAGTTAGAGAGATAAAGAAGGAAAGAGAGAGAGAGAGAAAGAGAGGGAATTTTTTTTCTGGCTTGAGTCGATCTTTAGCCATAAATAGAAGAATTGGAAATATTGCAAAGGAAGAGACTACATTGGGAAGGAGAGGTATTTAGCACTGTGGATTCTGAGCAAGACTGCCTGGTTCAAAATTTCATGTGACCTTAGGCAACTTATTTAATGGCTCTCTGTCACTGTTGTCTATCTGTAATATAGAGATAATGATCATACTTACCTCATAATTTTGTTGTGAAGAGTAAAGACAAACTACTTATGAGTACTTACAACAGTACCTGGCATGTTTTAAAAAAGAAATTGTCTTACCCTTGTTAACTATAGTGTTTTAGGCAGTAAGGTGTGGAGTCAGGTTGTTTGGGTTCAAAATCTTATGTCTTGATACACTCTAACCTGTGATTTTGGTCAACTGACAACTTTCCAAAGCCTCAGATTCCCTTTCTCCAAAAAATGAGTGGTGCAGAAAGTGCTTTTAAAAACATACAAATAGGGGGTGGGCAGTAGTGACTCAGTGGCAGAATTCTCACCTGCCATATTGGAAACCCAGGTTTGATTCCCGGAGCCTGCCCATACAAACAAACAAACAAACAAACAAAAATACCAGCTATTGTTACTGTTAGGAATAGAGAATTGGATACAGAAAGTTGAATTGGAATAAAGAAAAGTTATTTTTAAGCTAAAATCTTGTTTATTAAAAGCTGTATGGAGGGTAGACCACAGTGGCTCAGCAGGCAGAGTTCTCACCTGCCAGACCCAAGACCCGGGTTGGATTCCCAGTGTCTGCCGAAGCCAAAAAAAAAAAAAAACGGTGCATGTAGCATTAATAAATTTGACATGCAGACTTCAGTTCCTCTGACCTCAGTTGAAAACCTTTATTACTTACTATAATTAAAAATAAATGTTCTGCAATGCACATTAGGTCCACGTGTTCAGGAGTATCAGTTTCAATAAATTAATAATAACTTGAAAACCACATATCTTCCTATAAACAGTACAATCTGGGGAAAATTGCCATTTATTTTTCTCTATAAGTAAATATAAAATATTTAATTTCTTGGTATTTTTTATATGAAATCTCATGACTTTTGAAAGTTATGGCTCTAGACATAATAATTTTATTGAGTCTGTCCCTATGTATTTTTAAAAACACATATTAGTTTTGTGTTAACTCTACTCATCAGAAGATCAAAATGCTAACTGATTCTCCTACTTTCACTTTAGACATTTTTTAATCTCATATCTCTTGATTCCTCATTCCAACTATGAGCATTTACTATGACAGGATATGTCATCTAGAACTCATGTACCCAACATTTCATCAGGTCGAACCAAAGGAAGTTTGTAAGTAACACTAAATTATTATTATTAACAATCTTTTAAAGTCATCTATTTAAGCAGTCTTCTTTTATGCCATGCTGAACGGAATTATTATTCTATGTATGAGGCATCAAATATAAATATTTAGTAGCAAAATCTATCACAACATTAACAAACAAGTAGTTTAGAAGCTAACAATATCAGCTATGATGATCTGCATAAGGTTTTCAATGTTCTATTGATTTAATGTGAATGGAAGAAGAGAATTCTAATACATCATGTGACAAAGCTGAAATGTTCTGAACTGGTTTAAATGTAAACCATCACTATTCAAGCAAACTGTTCACTCATGAACAAGGATCATCAACATAGCTGGTTTTCAACAGAGGTCGCACAAAGCAGAGAAAAAATTCCTGTCTACAGTGATTTACAATGGGCAGTTTCTGTTCTTCTAACTGTTTAGCACATTTTGAACATCCTTGCTATGTGTGCTGGTTTGAATCTATTCTGTACCCCAGAAAAGACTGTGTTCCTTTAATCCATCTCCATGGGGGCAGACCTACTATGGATGGGATCATTTGATTAGGTCGTTTCCACAGATATATGACCCAGCCTATTCTAGTTAGGTCTTAATCCTTTTACTGGAGTCCTCTAGGAAGAAAATAAAGACAGAAAACAAAGAGAGACAGATAACAGAGAGCAGAGAAATGAAACCAAGTGAAAGACACAGAGAGAAAGAAATGCTCTGGAGATGTTAAGAGAAAACTTCCTGAAGGACACAGGGAACTCAGAGAGGTATCATGGAGAAGGAAGCAAGGACACATGCAACTTAAAAGCAATGAAACCTGGGAGCAAAGGAACAGCAGATGACTTCCTACATGATCAAGGAACCCCAGATGCCATCATCTTTTCTCCAGTGAGTGTATCCTCATGTGATGCCTTAATTTGAATATATCTATGGCCTTAGAATGTAACCTGCAATTTAATAAAGCCCCATTTCTAAAAGCTAATCTATTTCTGGTATATTGCATTTTGCAGCTTTAACAAACCAAAGCACTAAGTTAGAAGAATTTCCACCTTTATAAATTCAGCTTCTCCAAAACATGATTCCTTGCTCTTGGCTGTTCAGACTCAACTGATGAGGTCACTACTGCAAGATCGCCATTCAGAATGAAGCAACTCAAGAAAGGAGAATCTATCCAAAATCCATTTTGTTGTAAGGGTGGTGGCAGAGGAATCTGGCTTTCTGAGCAGTTGCAACATTGAATTATTGGCACTGAAATGACACCAATACAGGTGTCAGTAAATTGGAATTCCTGGCAGGAGAATTTAGAGGATGGGATCAGCAGCAGTTTAGTCATCAAATCAGTTCTGTGGCAGGGTTCTGGGCAAATGTTCCTGGAAGTTCAGTGTTGAGCCTGGTTCTTCAGGGACTGTAACATCCTGTAAGTTAACGTACACATATGACAACAATCATGATGAAGGTCATAATATGGAATTCAATAGCAATTCCAAATATATTACACTTAGCTGGAATTGCATCCAGAGTGGAAAAAAAGAAGAGAGCATTTAAATTATAAAACTGTCATTGTCAAATATTAATAAGGACCAAGCTTGCCACAAATTATCTCATTAAATCCTCACAACAACTTGATGAAGTAGGTATTATTCCCAGGATGCCAATGAGGAAACTGAGACAGAGCAAGGTTAAGTAATGCTATTGAATACTAGAGCCTTGTGACAATGGTTATCTAGGTTACCAACATTCTTGCTTACTGGCTGTGATGGTTTGAAGCTGGATGTACCCTGGTGAGTCATGTCCTTAAAGCTAATCCATCCCTGTGGGTGTACACCTATTGGGGGTAGGACCTTTTGGCTAGGTTATTTTCAGTTGAGGCATGCTTCAGTTGGATGTCAATCTTCTTATTGAGGGCTTAATAAAAGGATGAAACACAGAGAGGATGCCACTGAAGGCAGAAGCTGGGAGCAACTAAACTCGGAAGAGAACAGAAAGACCAATAGATGTTGCCATCTACATGTGCCAGAGGAGTCCCAGATTGCCAGCGGCCTTTTTCAGGAAGAAGGTATCTTCCTTGATGCCTTGATTTGGATATGTCCACAGTCTCAGAATGCTAAGCTTGTAAACTAATAAATCCTCATTGTTAAAAGCCAGCCCATTTCTGGGTTGCTGAATTTTGGCAGCTTTAGTGAACTGAAATACTAGCCATTCAAACTGTTTCATTTTTCTGATAAAAGTAATGGATTAATAAATCACCTCACCATTTTTATCAGCTATTCTTATCTATAGTTTTTCTTTTTTCCACAGGGCTATAATAAAAATAGAAGTACTGGCTGACTCTTTGCCCTTTCCTTGCTCTTTTACCCCATGTTTATCCTCAGGTATGGGTTCTTCTCCAGTGTATGCCCTGTATCTGCACCTTAGCACACTAAATATCACCCTTGCTTGGATGAAGAGGTTCCTAAATACAGAGTAGCCCTTTATCTTTTCTTGTGAGTTCCTAGGAACACTTAAAGAATAGAAACACTTTTATCTGGATCATTCGTAGAAAGAATAAACTAACTTATAAGAAATAAACTAGCCAAAATCTAACTTGAAAAAATTTTAAGAAAGTCTATGGAAATTGATAAAACAGATCCCAAACAGAGGTATAATTAACAGTAGTAACCATTTGTCATCCCTATAAGTATATGACTACAGAAACAAAAATCCTCCAACAGATTAAAAAATAAATTTATAAAACACATAAAAACTTTTTTTAAAAGGCAGAATTACTCACAAGATTTCAACAGTTATGGAAAAATCTCTGCAAAGAAATCTGAACTCTATATTTGTTCCCCAAGAAAAAAGTCTACATTATCACTGAAAAGGAATACTGAAGAGGGTACATGAGAAAAATACCTAGATTAAAACTTTAAATACACAAAAGATAAGGTATATATGGGAAATATTTGTTTGAATAGACCCGCATCCATTTCCAAGCATACACTTGTAAATACTCGGGGTTCCTTAATTTATATATCTATATATGTCTTCCATCACATATATACATATGTGTGTATATATATATATCAATGTCCTTTCCTTTCTAGCTTCTGTGTCTTCCCACTTGTCTTAAGAAGTCCTCCAGAAATCTGGATTAAGACTCATCCTCATTCAATCAGGCTACACCTTAAGTAAAAATTACATCTTTAAGAGGGCCTTCTTACATTGATTTCACATCCACAGGAAAGCAGATTTAGACTAAGAATGTATTTTGGGGGCATATTATTCAGTTTACCACAATTATTATTATTTCTTCATTCATGAAGGTCTTGGGTTAATTTCTTTGCATTAGTTTCTATTTCTTCTGAGTTCACTTACATTACTTTTTCTCAACTGTTTTTCTTTTTTATTCCCCATTTTACTATAAGCATTCATCTGATGAAATAGTATTTCTGGGGATTAAAATTGAGAGACTCTTTTTAAAACTCAAGGTCTGCATTTGCTAATAAAGATTTGTTCCTAGGGATACCTGTATCTTAGTAGTCAAAGCATTACCCCCTTCATTGCCATAGTAAGGACTAGCTTCAATGTTAGACCACTGAGGTTTGATATAGTATTGATCTTTGTTAATCCAAACTTTGAAATTATGCAGTTTAAATGTTATTCAAATTTGAAAAGTAATATTTTATTAGTGTGTAGGAAATGCATTTCCTTTCGTCCAATTTCTAATTAAATAGACTTTCACACTTGAATAAAGATGAATCACGTTTTGTTCTTACTGCTTAAATTCCTGCAAAAATAATCCCTGTACTAGATATTCAGAGATACAAGTCAGTACCTGATATTATTCTTCACCTAACCGTGTGGAGGAAAGACATCACTTTTCTGTTTATTCATTTTGATGTTTTAATTTTAATATTCAAAAATGTGTCCTTCATATTGTAAAAGGGAAAATAAAAACTAAATTTTTTTATTCACCTCTTTTTGCATCTCTGAAATGAAAAATGTCCCTGGAATTATATATTTCTAAAAGCTCATCAATTTTTAACACAAGAAATAGTTTAGATATAAGTTAAGGTAGAGGGTTATGTAAAAATAGGAGGAAATTAATTCCTAGCCCTAATGAAATCATGCTGCTTATGCTCAATATGATCTAATCTTCTTTTTCATGTACTTCATACTCTCCATAGAATATTTTTTTAATTCATTAATAACATTGTCTGAAGAAAAAAATTACCTTTATTTTTAGTTATACAATATAGTTATTTGTTCACAACAAATGGATGTATGCAATTTAATATGTTAATAGGAGGGGATAAAATTATATTTATTCATCTATTCTCGTCATTGCCTCAAAGCTAGATAAATCAACTATTATATCACCATTTTAAAATATTTCAACACAAGCTATAATATAAATTAATAAACAACCAGGTAAACTATAATCAAGGTTAAGAAACAAAACAATACAACTGACTTCCCCTCCAGTACCCTGTTGGAGAAGCCATAAAATATCGCTAACATGGATTCCGTGGCTGATGCAAGGCAACACAAAATGGCTGACCTGAACTCTGCCCTCCGCCCTAGCAACAACGGTGACCAATCCCAGAAAGCTGCCCTCCAGCCTAGCAACAACAACCACCAATCCCAGCCCTACACGTGTCCCTGCATGCTCCCCGCCTATATAAGCCTGTGCACTTCCTGAATAAAGCAGACGCCTTCCGTTTTCGCCTGAGGGTTGTCTCTTGAGTCGCGTGCTGCTGTGTGTCTGTGTCTGTGTGACTGACTCAGTACGGCTGCTTACCTCCATCCATCAGCTAACCAGCCATAAGCTAACCCACAGTATCCCTCTGTAGTACTTGGTGCTCTACCCAAATCCATCCACAGTGCAGCCAATACCCCAGCTGCTGCAAATATTAACTGCTAACTCACACATGTCCCTTTCTATGGAGAATTTCCTTGTCCAAAGGGTGTCACCCTGCCCAGAAGGTTATGCCCCAACATTGGGGGAAAAGCATCTGGTAGCCAATAACTAAACTACTCGGAGTATCTCAAGGTAGGATCAACTCTGAGGTGTAATGTGTGCTCCAGACCCTATATGGAACCATTTCTCCAGCAGAGATGGCATCCTTGCTTAGGCCACTTCCCTGCCCTATCCTGCTCCCAGTATGCCCTTTCTCCTGAGAGCACACTCTCAATAACTCACTAGTACAAGAATGCCCATTTCAGGCTCTGCAGTTACGTATACTGACTTCAGGCAGTTGGTGCCAGAAGTGGTGAGAGGAGGCAGACTCTAATGAGTCTCTGGTTGAATCACTCAGCAGCTGAATGGTATAAGGAACCATCACTGGAAGAAGGTGGCGTAGTGATAGTCTCTGGTATTCTACAGCTCTGAGATTTGTTCATTTCCCCTTCACAATCTTCATCTCTTTTCATTGGATTAGCTATTACAGGATATAAGTAGAAAGGAATATACCAGTTGGTACAATTATATGGGGAAAATAGTAATTATAAGGACCGTGGAATTAGGTGGCTATTGTCAAGTGCCCTGTTGCATTGAAAAGAGAAAAATAGTATTTGGGTAGATTCAGATTTAATGATCAAAATTTTAAAGCAAAGTATGAGTCACAGACTTTGATTAGTGTCTCTGTTTAGCGTCTCACAAGGCTGAGTTGGGCTCTTATCTGGAGGCTCTGGGGAAGAATCTACCTCCAAACTCATTAAAGTGTTTGGTAGAGTTCTGTTCCATGAAGCTTTAAGACTGAGGTCCCTATTTTCTTCCTGGATGTTGGTTCCTTGAGGTCATAATCTGGTCCTTGTCCCCTCATTCCTCTCCGTCTCAGCCATGGACAAACTCCCTCAGGTTGAATTGCTCTTTTACTTTGAATCCCTCTGACTTCCATTCCCACAGTCTTATTTCAAAAGAGTGTGATAAGGTTTGCCCATGCAGATAATCTCCCTTCTGTCACATAATGTAACACAGGCAAGGGACTAGCACCATCGTCAGAAGGTCGTGGGCTGCATCAGTCCCTATGGCTGTACTAATGAATTACCAGAAATTTAGTGACTTGAATGATACAAATTTATCATCCTACAGTTCAGGAAGTCAGAAGTCTAAAATGGGTTTCAGGGGAATAAAATCAAGTATCTGGAGACTTTAGGGGAGAATCTGTTCCTTTACTTTTTCTAACTTCTGGAAGTCACCAGCATTCCTTTGCTCCTCTTCCCTTCAGCAGTGTTGAGTTGAGTCTTTCTCATACTGCTCTCTCTGGTTCTTTTCTGCATTCCTCTTCTTCTTTTAAGTACCTTTGATCACGAAGATACATTCAGCTCACTTGGATAATCACTATTTCAAGGCCACTGATTAGCAATCCAAATTCCATCTGCAACCTAAATTCCCTTTGCCATGTAACCTAACATATTCAGAGGTTCTAGGAATTGGAACATGGACATTTTTAGGGGACCATTATGCTGCCTATCACAGAGTCCATCTTAAAATTCTTCCTGCCACATCTTAAATTGGCATCCACCCACGAAAATAGTAGATGAGAAACAAAATTTTAACTAGTGAGAAATGCAGAATAAAGTACAACCATTAATGACTTAAAGGGCACTGCAGTGGTGATCCCTCATCATATCCCCTTTTAAGTCTAAGCTTGGTCCTTGGAAAAACCAGATAGATCATGGTGGATGAAAGGAGACTTTTGCAAATCTAAATAAGATTATCCCCAAATGTCACTGCTGTTTCAGATGTGATAGTTTTACTAGAGCGACCTTCTAGTACAAGATATACAGTTACTGCATAAACTATCCAGGACTAGTCAGCTAGCATATGTTCTCGGCATTGGCACAACGAGCTTATGGACAAAATAGCTATGTTACAAACAGAAGGTGTATGAATGATTCCAATAGCACGATCTAGGTAGTATTGCTGATGAATGTTTGGCCACCCAATGATAGGAATGAAAGCTGATCCTCCAGTAGAGTACTATCTCTTGAGAATATTAACCAGCCACTTGGGGGCATGTTGACTATATTGGTAGTGGAGACATTTATTCCTGACTGGAACTGACAAATACTGGTTATGGATTCACCTTTCCTACTCACACAGCCCCAGCCAGCACCATTATCAGAGGACTTATGGAGAGTCTGATCTACCATAATGGAATTCTGCATAATAATGATCTGGACAAAGGACCCATTTGCTGTAGAGCAAAGCAAGTGCACTGTTGGGTGCAGGACCATGTTGCCCTATGTTTCTACCACATACCTCACTCTCTGGAAGCTTCTGACCTTATAAAGCATCATGGACAAAATGGGGCAGTAGCTTGGACAGGACACCCTGGGATGATAAGGATAATTCGTCAGGATGGAGAACATATCCTAAACCAACCAATATCCATTATATGATATTATCTTATCAATATATAGATGTCAGGAAAGAAAGGTCTTGGAAACAAGGGGTGGAAATAGTAACAGTTACCACTGACATCTTTCCCAGTGGCTAACCTGGGGAAAGTCTACTTCATATCCCCATATATTTAGGTTCTTTCTGGAGGAACGGGGTCTCAGAAGTAGGAATGCTTCTACCAGCAAATACAGTTTGAGTCTTAGTAAAGTTGAAGCTAGAGCTATTGCCTGGCAAGTTTGAGCTCCTTGCTAGTAGTCCAGCAGCCATATAAAGGAGTCTCCACACTGACAAGGTAATTGACCCTAATCATCATGAGGAGATAAGACTACTGCTACATAAACTGGGACAGGAATGAATATATTTGGCACTCAGATGTTCTACAGGAACAACTCTTGTTAACTCCAGGTTTATCTGTAAATGAGTAAGAATAGTGGCCAAGGCCTGATACCGGTGTGATGACCAATGTGACTTTAGGGTTCATTCCACTATGCTAGCCATCTAGATAAGCAGAAGTGTTAGCCAAGGGAATTGGGAAGATAGAGTGGGTAGAAAGGAGATGATGAGTATGAGTTATTTTCCCAGCAACAAATATAAAAGCCAGGGATATGGTTGCACCCCTTTATTTTTTTCTGGAAACAAGCTTTGTCTCCTTGGAGTGAACGAAGTGTGAGAAGCAAGAGGACCTGAGTAATATACCATAGAAGATGCTATTGGTAGACCACCCAGATACCCTTTGCCAGGACAGTTCATCCAGCTACTAGATTCTTTGATTTTTTTGCCTGTAAACCATCATAGCTGCCCCATTTTCTGGGGAACTGGCCTTGCCGAAAAGCACCCATTATACTCAAGAAGTTAGCCCCAAGCATCAGCAACTCCTTTTCAATGACTGACTGGTATGGAGAGTTAAGAACCTGTCTTAGTTTTTTGAAGCTGCTGTAGAAAAATATCACAAACTGGATAAATTTTTAAAAAAATTTATTGTCTCACAGTCCCCAAGGCTAGAAGTCTAAAATCAAGGTGTTGACTAAGACCATACTTCCCTGAAGTCTATAAGTGGTTTGTTGGCAGTCCACTGAATTCTTAAGCTTGTGGTGTAACTTGAACTCTGCCTCCATCACCTGGGTGCCTCTCTCTCTCTCTCTCTCTCTCTCTCTCTCCCTGTCTATCTTCAAATTTGGACACACGGCCAATATGAAACCAGTCATAATGGATTAAGGCCCATTACTCTTAGCCAGTGTCATGGTGAGGTTCATGTGCCAACTTGGCCAAGTTGTGGTACCTGTTCGTTTGGTTAGGCAACTGCTGGCCTGTCTGTTGCAATGATGACATTTCACAGAATTAGATCATGATCTCGTTGGCTGCATCCAGAGCTGATTTCATTTGTAATCAACCAAAGGGGAGTGTCTTCTGCAATGAGTGATGCTTAATCTAATCACCGGAAGGCTTTTAAAGAAGATTCAGAAGTGACAGGCTCTCTTCCTGCTTCAGCTGGTGAGCCTCTCCTGTGGAGTTCATCCAGACCCTCCTTTGGAGTCGTTGGCTTCACAGCCTGCCCTGCGGATTTTGGATCTGCATTCTTGTGGTCACGTGAGACACTTTTATAAATTTTATATTTGCAAGTGTTCCCTGTTGATTCTGTTTCTCTAGAGAACCCTGACTAATACAGCCAGTTTGGCCTCATCTTAAATAATAACATCTTCAAAGATCCTGTTCCCAAACAGGATCACATTCATAAGACCAGGGATTAAAACTTGAACTTAACTTTTTGGAAGGACACAATTCAATCCATAACAGTCCTTAAGATTGTTAAGGGACTGACTCAGCGAGGTCCTATCATGTGCAATTTATGCTCCAGAGTGCCTGTGGGACCGAGAGGAATCTCGTGCCCAGCAGAGAGCATATTCTCACTTAGCTTTATCCTCCTTGCCCTACCCTGCGTCCCATGCCTCCCTTTCTCTGACAGCATTTCCTCAATAAATCACTTTCACAAAAACCCTATCTCAGGCTCTGACTCTAAGAAACCCAACCTAATACACATTCCCTGATCATATTCTTCTCTGTATCTCCTGGAGGTAAACACATTAAGAAATATACTGTTTATTACGCTTGTGCAGGTTTACACACAGAATTATATATATATAAAAAATATACAATATATACAATATATATAATATACAATATTACATATATATAATATACATATATGTATGCATATATATAATATACAATATTGTTTAAATATTTATGAAATTTATATAAATTTTATCATGTCATTTGTATCTTTCTATAACTTGCTTTTATACTCTCAGTTTCTGAGTTTTAGATGTGTATGTATATATTTAATTGTGCTAATTTAAGTATTTTTACTTTCATTTCACTGTATTTATTAACAGGTTATTTGAAGGTTTTTTTAATCTACAAAAAGCACCTATGAACATTTTTGCGTGGAAGAACATTTATTTAAGTTAATCTCTTCCAAGGAGAGAAATTGCTAGCATCTTTAAATTAATTGCCAAAATTTTGAAAATTGTTTGAAGCAATTTATAGCATCACGAGTAAAGATTATATATTCCCAGTCCTCTACATTCTCACCAATATCAGTACTGTCAGATATTTTAATGTTTCCTGAGTTCTCAACCGTGTAGTTATGTCTTTGCGGTTTCAGACTGCATTTCCCTCATTACTGGCAGCACAGAGCATCTTTTCATGTATTTATTGGCAATTCACACTTCCCCTTTTGAGAACTGCCTGTACAATCGAGTATTCTGTAGAATTGTCTTTGACTTGTAGTAGTTCCTTAGGAATTGTGAACATATTAGTATATGTGAATTCCTTCTTCTACTCTGTAATTTGTTTTTTCATCTTTTATTGTCTTTTAATGTACAGGAATTTTTATTTTAGTTTAATTGAATTTATCAATCTCTATTTAAATATTTTATCTTAACTTGTTTAGAAAATTCCTCCCTGCTCCAAGGTCATGTAGATATTTTTCTAAATTTCAATTTAAGTTTTAGAGTTTTCTCTATCCAATTCATGTCTTTAGAATAGTTTTTTGTATATGAGATTGCCAGTTGTCCTTGTACCACTCATTGAGTTGTCCATCCTTTTATCTTGTTATCGTGATCTGCAGTGCCAGATCTGTCATTTTTCTCTTCTGTTCCATGGGTGTCCTTCTATACCCATGAGCCAATACACTGTCATAATTGCCAAGCCTTAACACTGTCCAAATTTTGATAGAGCAAACTCTACCATTTGCTCTTTTCTGAGTAAAAATTATTCTGGCTAAATTATGCCCTTCCATAATGTTTTAAAAATCAACTTGTTGGGCAGGCCACAGTGGCTCAGCAGGCAGGAATGCTTGCCTGCGATGCCAGAGGACCCGGGTTCGATTCCCTGGTGCCTACCCATGTAAAAAAAAAAAAAAAGAAAGAAAAAAAGAAAAATCAACTTGTTGAGTTCCATTAAAAAGTATGCTTGATTTTGATCAAGTATATAGAATAATATAATAAGAATGGACACCTTTGAGATACTGAATCTTTGATTGTTCCCATACAATACATTTATTTACTTCTTCTGAATTATTTAGACTTTTCTTTAATTATTTGTCATTTGCTTTGCAGGAGTTGCACACATCATTTAATTTGTTTTTCCTAGTTGTCTTCTAAATTTGATGTTATTTTAGTAGTCTTTTTCCAAGTTTATTTTTGAATAGTTTTATTAGCTAATTTAAATATATAAGACATTTATGTGGTTCCAACGTTAAAAATTTCTTTCTATCCTCTGATCCCCAATATATTCTTCCCTTTACCAGAAGCATCCAATATTTTGAAATTTGTTTACTTTCAGAACTAATTTATGCTTGCATATGAAAATATGCATATGAATAACACTTTTATATAAATGATGTAGAGAACATATGTAACATATACATATTTCTTAAAAAACAATTACAATGAAAAAATGTTGCCTTGATCACCTATCAACTTCCAGAACCCCCTTTAGTAATTCTTGTAGGTCAGGCTTTTTGTTGATGAACACTTTCAGTTTCTGTTTATTTCTTGATATTTTAAACTCTCTCTCGTTTTTGAAGTACAGTATTGCTATTTAAAGAAGTTTTAGCTGGCAGGGTTTTTTTTTCCTTCAGTACCTTAAATATATCATACCACTGCCTTTTCACCTCCATGATTTCTGATGAAAAATCAGAATTTAGTCTTGCATGTGAGGAATCACTTTCTCTTGCTGTTTTCAGAATTCTTTCATTATCTTTGGCATTTGACATTCTGATTAGTATATTTGTTGGAGTAGGTTTATTAGGACTTATTCCGTTCAAAGTACTTTGCACTTCTTGGGCATGTATATTTATGTCTTTCGTGAGAGTTAGGAAGTTTTCATCCACTGTTTCTTCAAATATTCTTTCTGTCCCTTTTCCCTTTTCTCCTCCTGGGACACCCATGACACGTATGTCTGTGCGCTTCACACTGTCATTCAAATTCCTGAGACTGGTTAAATATTTTCTATTCTTTTCTCTATCTGTTCTTCTGACTCTAGGATTTCAATTGTCCTGTCTTCTATTTCACAATTTCTTTCTTCTGCCTGTTGAAATCTGCTTTAGTGCCTTTCATCCCCATCATTTCTGTTTCATTTCCATCTGCTCTCCTGCTACGTCCCTAGTAATAAACTTTTTCCCTCTTTGAAACCCTGGTGATTCAGGAATTGGTTATTGAGCTCATCCAGAAAAGATAATCTACCACCTTTGTCTGGTAACATTACCAGCCTTTCTATCACCTTCTCCCCTCACACCCGCATCCCTAGACCCTTTTCGATGCAGAACTCTTCAGCAGCTTGCGTCCCACCCTCTCTATGGACTTGGGTTCCTGGCCTGGATGTACATGGGGTTCTAACTCACTGCTGTGAGTGCCTCTATAGTACTTTTCCCTGGTGGGAGAGATATGGGCCACTGCCTTTGAGTGGCCACCTTTGAGCAGCTTCCAAGCTGCACAGGACCAAGTAAGAGGGAGGAAAGAGGACTGGTGGTGAGTGAAAGAAGTTTTCTAAAATGCTTTTTTTCTTTTTATTCAATTCAATATTTGTAGAATGTCAGTCTCTACTGTCCTTCAGAATTCTAAGCAAGTGACATTTCTCCTTTTATTCACTGGATCTCTGGGGAGGTTTTTTCAGGTGATATCTAATCTCATAATGCTGATGATGTCTGTTAATGTTTTTATTTGTTTTTGTGTTTTTTTTTTGGATCATGGCCAGGCACCGAGAATCAAACCTGGGTCTCCGGCATGGCAGGAGAGAATTCTGTCACTGAGCCACCGTTCCACTGCCCCCACTGTTTACTTTTATATTTAGTTCTTGTTCTGGCTTGAAACTGTTATGAACCCCAGAAAAGCCCTGTTCTTTTAATCCAATCTTGTGAGGGAAGACTTATTGTTTAAGTGTGACCTTTTGATTAGGTTGTTTCCATGGAGGTGTGACCCCACCCATTCAAGATGGGTCCAGGTTTGCTAGATCCTTAAAAGTACTCACAGAGAGAGAGAGCGTGTGTTCAGAGCCAGAGAGCAGACAGACACAAACTCCAGGAGAGCCACTGGAGTCAGAAGCTGAACACAGTGGAAACCACAGCACAAAGGACCAGCAGATGCCACCAGTGTGCCTTCCCATGTAACAGAGTATCCCAGATGCTGGCAGCCTTTCTTCCAGGATGTATCCTATTTCGGGTGCCTTAATTTGGATATATTCATGACCTTAGAACTGGACCTTATAACTTCATAAATCCCCTTTATAAAAGCCAATCTATTTCTGGTATATTGCAATCTGGCAGCTTTAGCAAACAGAAACAGTTCCCATCCCAAACTCCACTCTCATTCCACCATTCGCCCTCACCTTCTGCCTCACCATAGTCACTTACCTTAACTTGTCAGAAGGAGTACTTTGATACTGTTTATTTTTGAAAAATGCAAGGAGTTTTTCCATGTATATGCATGTTTTTTGGATCTATATACAAATATAACACATGTTTGTTTCTTACTTCTTTATTGATATCTTTTAAAAATCTATCCATATGGTCCTACATACCTGTGTAAGATTGCTTCTGGTGGTTATATAGTATTCCATAGCAGAACAGATCATATAAATATGTTTGTTTATTCCACTGTTGGTTTTATTTAGATTTCCTCCAAAGCCCTACTCCTATGAATAATACTGCATTGAAGATATATGAATACGGCCATAATTTCTCATGCGTACTTACCCTGGAAGGGAAGCACTGTGTCATACAGTATACACTTTTTAAATCAGTAGATATTACCAAATCATTTTCTACTTATTGTTGTGCAGCTTTGCACTTCTGCCTACCATGAATGAGGATATCTGTTTTCCCACTTCCTAACAATAATTTAATATTATCCAATTTTCTAATTTTTGTCAGTCCTATGAGTATGAAATAATACTTTATTGGCTTGATTTTCCTTTTCTGATTACCAATCGAGTTGAGTGGTAGCTTATGAACTACTCAGGTTCCCAACGCTAGAAATTACATATTCCTATAATTACCAATTCTGCTATTGGGCGCTTCATCTTTTTTGGGGGAGAGAGGGGGTGACTTTTTAATCAACAAGACTTCCATGTTCTAATCTTAATGCAATTTAGTGCCTTATCATAAATCTAAAGTGAACTATGCCATTTTTCTCTTTTTTATATGTTGACATCAATTGCGATAATGCTTCTTTGCCATCATATGCAACTCCCGCAAATGACATGCTAATTCTTGATTACCTCCAGAACCATGAACTTGAAAAAGAAGGGAAACAGGAAAATAAGCACTCAACTCATTACTCATGGAATTTCTTATATGAGAGGAGGAATTTGACAAGATAACTAGCATTTTCTGTTGCCTAAGCATTTGAACAACTCAAAGCTTGCTCATTCTCTGAAGCCCTGTCCATCTCTGATGTCACAGAAACCACAAGCTTACAGGCATTTGGTTGCAGAAAGCTTCTATTTCCCTGGAACATTTCTGCAAGACTGAATTTTTGGGTTATAGGGTTGCCTGCGCTGAGCACTAGATCTTAAGTATCAGAGGCGTATATGTGTTCTTAGTAAATCTATTTTATTCCCTAACAAATCAAGGAAGTTTCTTCCTTGTCCTAATTTGCTAGGGCATGAATACCTTAACCCCTTCCTCCCAGCTAGTTAGTGCATGTGTGTATGTGTATGTGTGTGTGTATGTGTGCTCCGTTTTAAGAAAAGAAAATTAAAAGAAAGGGAAGTCATGCAACTTTTGTAAGGTCACAAAATAAGTGAGAGAACTGGGATTAGTAGCCAAGCAGTCAGGTTCCAGAGCCAATGGTTGTAGCAACTAGGATATATTCCCTCTACAAAACCACTTTTCCATGGAATAGTTGTCCAAGTCAGGAATTTTATTTACTAGGATAAGATCCATTAAAACAAACTAACATAAAGTCAATGTTTTGAAGAAGCATGGTGTAACCTCCAAAAAAATTAGATATGAATAAACATGCAACCATAACTCATGGACTCTGAAACCTGGCTATAATTGCTTACCCAGACCCAACCTTAAACATTATTTAGTCTCAGACATCTACCATTGATTGACTTCTCATTTCCATTTCTTTTCAAAAGAAGAATGTACCCCCCTGCCCCTAGTTTATTTTAAGTGTGGCATAAATCTTATATATTTAAGCAGTTTATAAATTGATTTCCTTAGATAAGATTCAATTAACTATGGTCAGAAATGAGGGTGACTCGGAGGTCATTACCTGGTAGAAATTGTGGCTGATTTGACTTGCCTGAATAGTAGACAGGAGGTGTTTAGTTTGATAATGCTGCCAGAATTGCAATGTACCAAAAATGGGTTGGCTATTATAAAGGGAATTTATTAAGTTACAAGTTTACAGTTTTAAGCCATAAAAGTGACCAAACTAAGGCATCCAGAAAACTACACCTTGACTCAAAGGCCGATCTGGGAAGGCAAGTGGCTGGTGTCTGCTGGTCCTTTGGCTTCTGGTTTCAAACAGCTTCCCCTGGGGGAATTTTTTTTGTGCATCTCCAAATGTCTCTGTCTGTATCGGTGCTGAATTTTTCCCAAAAAGATTCCCTCTCAAAGGACTCCAGTAAGTAGATTAAGACCAGCTTGAATGGGAATCCATGGAAAGCACCTAATCAAACCATCCCACCCACAGTTGAGTAGGGTCACATCTCCATGGAAACAGCTTAAACAAAATGATCCCACCCAAACAACAAGTCTGCCCTTACAAGACTGGATTAGGATTAAAAGAATCTGGCTTTTCTGGAGTGCATAACAGTTTCAAACCAACACAGGGGGATGAAGGGTAAGCAGGAATTGAAAGCAGTACATTTAGTACTATCATCACCAGCATTCTTCTTTTATCACCCACGTGCATAATACACCCTATGTGCAATTGAAAATACCTGCTCTCTGCTCAAAGTGAATGTCCAGTCAATGTATACCATGCTAACAATATAGTTCCATGCTTTCTACAAACTTTGAAATTTGTATGCACTACCAATATACCCTATATAGAATCATGAACGAAAGCAACCGCAACAAATATGATTAATCATGTCATATTTAAAATTAGCATGAGCTGCAGGAGTAAGCCTTAATTAATCTCTGTAGTGAGTCAAGAAATTATTGCAAACTTATCTGTTCCTTTAACGATTTCCATGTTCTCCTGGCATTAAGCCAGCCATATATATGGCAAGTTTTTGCCATATACAGTGACCCAATTCTTTATTACAGGTTAATCTAATCCCTTGTTGATTTTGCCCTATAAGAAAACCTTTGTAAGGGAAACTGTAAACAGTTAACCTGACAAATGGTCCTGTAATTCTTGCTGGATCCTTTCAATTCCATCTTAAATTATTTGACCTCCTTTATGTAATAGAAATGTTATTCATTATTAAAAATTAGAGATTTATTCATCCAACAATGTAATATATCTAACTTTTCTATAAAACAAACATGAAATTGCATTCAAGCATGTAACAAGAAGCTCATATTTCCAAGGTTTCAATTAACAATTTATTGGAACATTAACATTTTTCATAGCGGAAGTGTCATTCCATTCTGTAGTTGAACATTCTAACCCACAGAAACTAATATAGAGCCCAAGAAAAATTTACTATGAATAATGTTTTAGAAAATTCTTAGCTATCAGTTCCTTAAATATTATTTCTGTCCCATGCTCTCTCCCCTTTTTTATAGAATCTGATTATGTATTAGACCATTTCATTCTATCTTTTGTGAAATTTATTATCTCTTCTGTATTTTTAAGCTTTTTGTCTTCTACATTCTCAATACTTTCTTCTAATTTTTCTGTTCACTTATTCTCCCTTCTGTGTTCACTTGTTTTAATTTCACTTTCCTAATTTTAGCCCCCTGAAATTTTTAGTTGTATATTTCATATTTGGTTATTTTATAGTTTCCTGAGCTCTATTAAAATTCTCAAAATTACTTAATTACACACGTTAAAAAAAATAATAGTTTATGTTTAGGTGGCAAGTCTGAGGTCCAGTGAGCAAGCATCTCCTTATTATTGTGTGTGTGCATATATATATATATATATATATATATATATATATATATATATATATATATATATATATACTGTAAAGATAATTCTCTAGATTAAATCCCTTATAGATTTGCTTCAGTTTTATGTTGTTTCTCTTGTTTTTTTATTTTATTATCTCATGTGTCTTCATTAAATTAATACTCATGTAGGACCATCTCTTATTCAGAGATGCAATTTTCATATCACAATGAATCTTTCTGATCTTTTCTCCCACACTTTGAGATTTTGTTTCAAAGAGAACCAATTTCAGAGTGTAGACACTGGGTAAGAGTCCCGATTTCCTATCACAGAAGTGATCTGTCTCTCCTAGGGCCTAGAAATAAATTGACACTTACCACAGAACAGTGGGGGGAAAATCACTACTCCAAAACTCAGAAGACATGGAGTATTGTTACCAAAGATTGCAATTAGTTGTGAAATTTTCATGGCCAAAACACCAATAATTGCTGATCACAGCATCTGTAATTTTATGGATTCTAAAGGAAGTGTGTGGCTACAGAGGAGACCATTGTATTGCTCTGAAGATTATTTCCAAAGTTTCTTGCTGTAGGGCCCTCATCCAAACACAGTAAGGGCAGTGCACCCGTGGCTCAGTGGGAGACTTCTAGCCTCCTGTGCTGGAGACCCGGATCTGATTCCAGGAGTCTGTCCATGTAAAAAAAAAAGTGCTAGGAAAATGCCAAGGTTTGCAGTGTACTCTTTCCAAAATGCAAAAATCCAATCAAAGGTCAGACCTCCCTATTTATAGTTAATGGCTACAACAATAACATTCTTTTATAATTGGGTTGTAAATTGTATCCTTGGCCTTTGGACCAGGTGGACCAAACGCAGTCACTGGGATCAGAGCCTTAGATTTTGAACCTATCATGGTCCATCTTCAGTGAGCTGTGCTTGGATGTTGTTTCAGTTTGCTAAAGCTGTCAGAATGCAGTACAACAGAAATGGATAAGCTTTTATAAGGGAGATTTATTAGTCATGAGTTACAATTCTAAAGCTGTGAAAATGTCCAAATTAAGACACCGATAAGACAATACCTTCTTGGAGGAAAGACGAGCAGCAGCTGAGACACTTCTGTCAGCTGGGAAGGCACCTGGCTGGTGTCTGAGGTCCCTGCTCCCTGTTCATTGTCTCCAACTACTGATTCCAGTGGCTTTTCCTATCAAGTGTCTGTGGACCTTCAATTAGCTTCTCTGGGGCAAACTCTGGCTTTCATTTCTTAGATTCTCTTGGTTATCTCCAGGTTGTGCTATTTCTGAGTCCTTGCAGGTTATCTCCAGGTTCTGGCTATTTCTGTGAGTCCTTGCTTAGCACTTGGGATATTTCTGCTTGGCTCTTCTCATCCAGAGTGAACTCTCTTAAAGGATTCCCGTAAATGGATTGGGACACACCTTGAATGGGGGTGACACATCTCCATGGAAATAACCTTATCAAAAGGCCCTACTCACAATTGGGTAGGTAACATGTCCATGGAAACAATCTAATCGAAAATTCCCATGGTAAATAATGGGTCTGTCCCCACAAGATTGGATTAGGATTGAAACAATGTGGCTTTTCTGGGGTACATAATAATTACAAACTAGCAGAAATGTCTTGCAATGTAAGAAGGCATTTTCATAACTGTAGGATTAGCAACATATCCATCAGTCTAATGGAATGTATGAATTTCAACCAGCAGTTCAAACTATGCTAGAGTTTGTCCAACTAGCAGATAACATGGTTTAACATTTCAAGCAGTAAATATGTATTGAATGCTTTTCATGATAAAGGCAAACTGACATTGACCATATTTCTGGAGAGGTAGAAAAAAGAGAGCATTGCCAAGGTCCAAAATAGCATGCCAAGTGCTAGTAGTATCAGCCATTTGCAATGATGCCAGTCACAGTGGGAACAATTCTGGCTACTTCCTTTGTGGTTCACAGTGCCAGAAACATTCACTATCCAGAAAGAGCCATTAAATCCAGGATACAGCATTGTATATCATCACAATCTTGTTAAATCTTGTATGCAAAGACTAAATTCTTGTTCTACTCTTACTATGAGGCAGTGTTTCCATTATAAAACCTTGGAAAGCTTTAGGAATTATAGCCTGTCTTGGCCGTGCATTCAACTGATTTGTTCAGAGTCCAACAACAGGGTTTTAAATGAATGTATCTAATCAAGAAGATCTCACATTCACACACTCTGGAAACACTTATCATATATGCAGATTGACACAAAAAATAGCAAGCACAATCCAGAGACAAAATTTAAAAAAAAATAGTCTCCTAGCTCTGGTGTTCAGTAAGTTTAGGAATTTGGAGGGCATTTTCTAAAACGTTGGGGTAATGTACACTAGATCTTAGACTTGTTTCAGGTTATTCTGTCAACATAGTTCTCCTAAGTCTAGACTTTTGTTCAATCAGTTTATCTGAATCTTTGTTTCAAGAAAAACCCAAAACATTTCCTCCTACTTTTTCATGAGCTGGATAGCCCTAGTTCAATTAGTTCTGTTAGTCCCTTTTGCAGTATGAGAAAGGTCTGTCATAATAGGTAAGGTGGAAATAGAAATGTATTTCTCCTAACAAGTAACCTTAAGTAGCCAGTCCTTTGTGGTCATAGGTGAAATAGGAGAATGAGAACATTCACAAAAGAATAATAAGTGCAATTGATGAAATGTCTGTTAGGGTTAGAAAAGACTGATGTCAGCACAGGGCCAATAAGTAGCATTGTTCCTGCCCTTGTCCCCTTCTCCTTCCCTCCTCTTCACCCCTAAGGATTAGAAGTGAGTAGGTGCTAATGAGTAGAGAAGGTGGAATATGCAAAGTAGAGTGAGAAGAACCTAACTTTGCCAGTCTTGTCTCACTACAGCTTGACTTCACTCAAAGAGTGAACACATAACTGAAGTTTGAATTTTTATTACAATTGCATTTGACAGACCAAACATATTAACTCCCCACTGAGTCTGTGTTTTTGGAGTTTAGATGATGTATTGAATTTTCTATCACCCGGGGTTCACAAAAAAAATCAACATACTCTTTTTATCTAATTGGGGATAGGAATGAGACTGCAGAATCTAAAGTATCCATGGAAAAGAAAGAAAGCATTATTTTTACATTCACATCTCAAGAGTCATATTTGTTCAATTTATTGATTATACTAACAAATTTTTTGTAAATTTTTTAAAAGATCTGTCATGGTTAGGGACAGGTGTCAACTTGGCCAAGTTGTGGTACCTGTTCATCTGATCGGGCAAGCGCTGGCCTGTCTGTTGCAATGAGGACATTTCATAGGATTAGGTCATGATCACGTCAGCTACATCCACAGCTGATTCCATTTGTAATCAGCCAAAGGGGAGTGTCTTCTGCAATTAGTGATGCTAAATCCAATCATGGGAAGCCTTTTAAGGAGGACTCAGAGGAGACAGTTGCATTTCCTGCTTTGGCTGGTGAGCCTCTCCTGTGGAGTTCGTCCAGGCCATCCATTGGAGTCATCGGCTTCGCAGCCTGCCCTGTGGATTTTGGACTCTGCGTTCCTACGGTCACGTGAGACACTTTCATAAATTTTATATTTGCAAGTGTTCCCTGTTGGTTCTGTTTCTCTAGAGAACCCTAACTAATACAAGATCTTTAAAAGAAACTGTCCATTTTTAGACTTGACTTATTGCTAATGTTAGTCAAGACTTTGACTATCATTTAGTGTGTCATCCCTTGCAAAGCATTTAGGTCATTAGCACTTTGGATTCCACTTGTTTGTGTAAATACTTGTGTTTCTCTATCTAACATTTTATTGCATGCTATTTTTAATCCTAGATGAGAAAAAATTAAATTTGAATCTCGTGGGTAAGAGTTAGTTTTAAAAAAATATTTACATCTCTCAAATAAATTGCTATGTTGAAAGTGGCAAGCTTTAAATTGTCCCTGTGAAACCGACTCTGTTTAAACTCAAGAAATATTCCAATAGAAAATACAAAGAAAAAAGGAAAGGGAAGAAAGAAAAATTAATGAGCCATGGTTTAGTAAGACATCTGTGCTCTTTTCTCTACGTGGGCTTTTCTGTTGTCAGTTTGATTAATGGGATGTCTTTAAATCTATCTCCTTTTGGATATCTTATATCTCAACAAGTCCATTTTATGTTCTTGCCACCAACATTTCCAGTAGATTTCTTCTAACATGTCAGAATGACAGATACATTTCTGTAGTCAGCCTTAAAGATTACTCATTATTGTTTCAAACCAGTGCAATTGTCCTCAAGTTCCCCTAACCAGAGGGCCACTGAAGTGCCATGTCCTTTCAAACCCATGTTAAACAAAGGTGTGGTTTCAGGACTTAAAATAATTCACCAATCAGGGTCAGGTACTGACATTTTTTTCTTTTTTTTTTTTTTTTTTGCATGGGCAGGCACTGGGAGTCGAACCCAGGTCTCCAGCATGGCAGACGAGAATTCTGCCACTGAGCCACCATTGCACCACCCCAGTATTGATTTTTATAAACATTTATGAAAATCCTGTGCTGATGGGAAATTAAAATGGAAGAATCTTAAATACATCAAATGGGTTTTTTAAGTTTTTTTTTATAATTTCTTTTCATATTATATTTGGGTAGACAATAGAAGAATAATGGATATAGAATTTATTTAATTTGGCTTGAAGAATGTTTTCTAATTGAAAGTTTGAATGAAGCAGCATTGCCAGAATATATGAAATAGTCGTCATTATTTTTTTCCCAGGAAGTCTTGATAAAATATATACTCTTTTATGCCATTTTCTCCCTGAAGATACTTGTCTGTCCAGACTACAAGGTTCAACCTTCTCACCTAAAATTATTTCTTTGGGTAAAATATTTTTTTTTTTAGTGATGTGCTTTTATGAGGAAGAATTCAACCTGTCAGTAGGATGATTTAACAAATTGTGACATATCACACAAAACTATGCAAAAAACATACAAAAATTGAGTGGTCCTACAAATATGGAAGAGTTTAGGATTGCATCAAGTTTTAGGGTTGTAGAAGTAAAGAAGACCTTTAAGAAATGATGAAATGTATGATCCAGTCAAGGGAGTAACCGGGGTAGGTTTTACAAACCAAGGAGACAGAGAATTAGGTAATTTAAGAATTCTTAGCCCAGAACTTAGAAAAAGAGCTGAATATAATATTTATGGAGATGAGAAGAAGCTATGGATATTGCAGCTTTAGGGTTTCCTACTAGGCTTAAATTTCTTAAGTCATCTGGTGGCAGATAACTTAACTGAATTGATTTTTGTCCCTTTCAATGTGTATGCACTTTTCAAATTTGGAAAGAAAATGAATGAACTATAGCAAAGTTTAAAATAATTAAAACACCAATATTATTAATATTCTGTTAGGAAAGAATCTGTTCTCTCTCTTTTTAAAAATATGTTATATGCTTGAAATTGTTTTAGATAATTTGACCTGTTAGAGTGTTACTTTTTAAAATTGTAAAATCACGACTCTCATAAAAACATAAAATCAACACGATCAAACTTTTATTAAACTCCCTGATTACTGAAGGAAAACTAGAATAATAAAATGTGTTGATTTGAAGATTTGACTGGCAGAGATTTATATGTCCTAATAGAGAAACTTCATTTCTGTTGTTAACAGAAGGAATCGTTTGCGTTTTTATGGTCAACAAACTTTGCATTATTATCAAGTTCCTGTAATTTAACTTCTACCTCTACAGAGTTGTGACAGAGACCTAACAGTGCATGCCCGTATAGAATCAGATTATACCCAGAGAGTCTGAGAGACAATGTCCGTACCCAGTCATTTCTTTGCCCATTTCCAAACCTTTGACTATTGTTACTGATAAGAGTTAGATTTTAGTAGCTGTAAATCGAAATGTGCAATAAAATAATTCATTTTTATTTGTGATTCCGAACAAAAAAAGGACGGAGACCTGGGTTCGAGTCCTGGTGCCTGCCCATGTAAAATAAAATGAAACAAGACTTGGTGCAATGTCTGTCTGAAAAATATTACTAAAATCTGCCAGGCTTGTAAAACATAAAACTAATAATTGTATGCTGAACTTAAAAGCTTAAGGAAAAACCAGACCTTTAATTTTATCTTTATTTACCTGTATATTAAATAGATAATTGAAATAAACCTATAATTTTTCTTTTTTGCATACAAAATTCCACCAGTCAAGGCATATATGCAAAAAAACACACCATGCTTTACCTAACTCAACTTTTCCATTTTGCTTTTGTTTTCTTTTTCATGTTAATTAAAATGAATGAGGAAGCCAAATATCAACAATATCCCAATGTTTTAGCCTCTCATCTTAAATTATTTTTTCAATTTGTAGAATAAAAAATCTTTCTTCTGTGGAATTAATTTTTCCAATTTTTCCACATACCTCTTTCACTCACCTTTCTCTTTGTATATTCATTTCAAATGTTTTTTAAACACGCTTGAATTTTTCTCATTAGATTTCTCTTTAATTCTTTCTGACATTCCAAATTGCTTAATAAAGACACTGCTGAAGAAAATACTGGATATAAAAATACCCTCTGCTTATGTCAACTTAATAAGTTCAAGTCTATGAACAAGTTCTGCTTCGACTACTGAACAAATTCTTGTGATCCATTGATGCTCTAGAAGGATGCATTCAAATTAAAGATTTCAACAATAATTTAAGTATTGCTAGCTTTGAATCCTAATTTATAGGAATAATTTATTTCCATTTGGGTATTTCTTCAGTGCACCTTAATTCTTAATTCTTAATTCAGTGCACCAAATTCTGGCTCCCCAAAATATAACTAAAATGGGCTGATTGGAGAAAATTGAGTTTATTGTCTAACTTAGAAAGGGAGTGCACCATCTTGACAGAATCTGGGCAGCTGGACAGGTAAAGTCAGAATATCAGATATCAGACTTTGATGATTTGAAAGATTTAAGGTATCTTTCAATAAGGGGCTCTTGATTAAGATTACACTAAGAATCATGATAATTAGTTTAGGATTGGAAGACAAAGTAAGGGAAGGATTTTGAGATGAGGGATTCAAACAGTCAGGAAGTATAGACCTTCTTTTGATGCTTTCTATCTAACCATCAAATTCCCTCAAATTTCTATTGAAGAATTGTTAGGTCTTTGAGGAAGTTCTGTAGTGGACAATGAAATTGTTTTTGCACATTGATCTTCCTAGTCAAGAACTCCTGTAATGAAATGTAATGTTGATGAAGACAGTGGAATAATAAGTAAGCCGTGTGAGTGCAGATGGTTTGGGATCTCACTACAATATGTCAATAATTGTTGTAGGTCATTGGGTTACAGATGAAGTGCTGCGCTCTCAAGTCTGTCTTGTTGGAGGTGAAGAGATCTGGAGACACCACTTGCTCCAAGTGGTTGGGGAGGGGGGGTTGTCTCTCAATTGCTGTTGATGGAGAGGAAGAGCCCTAGGGATTCTTGGACCTGGTCCCGATTATCTGGGTTCACTTTAGACTTCTGTCAGGGAAAGGATACAAACACCTCCCTTAATCCCTTTCTACTGCTGTTTCAAAGGAGGTTCATGTAAATGTGCATTCTTACATTTAAATGAAGAAGAAAGTAACTAGGGGAGGCTGTGAGGTGGAGAATGTAGTAGAACAGATTTTAATGTGTGCCTTCTTATTGCATACAGATATATATGAATGTATCTATAAAAAAAATCTATTGAAAGAACTAAGGTCTTATTTTCGTACATGAAGGGAGAACTGATTAGGAAACTCTCCAATTAAGCAAAAGAGACTTTGTGCTTTCTCATACCTCTCAGGATACATATATCTACATGGAAACACATTTGTAGCATGCACAATGCATTTTAGGCATCTAAGATTCCTTTCCTTGTACTAATGTGGTAAAGTAGTTCATTCTTTGTCAATTTTACTCGAGAAAGTGATGGCTTTGACTAAAGAAAGGGTTTGAAAAGAAAATTGAGACATGATATAAAACTACCATCCTAAAGTATGTAAAATCCAATTTAATTAAATCAATATTTAGTGATCATTTATTCTGTACAGAGCACTTACATTGTGATATGTTCTTTGTTTAATGCATAAACTCTTACCCTGGAAAATGAAAGTATAATTCCTTTTTAAGTCATGTTGAAGAAAACTTTTCAGGCATTTTAGTTAACATACATCAAAGTTTTCTTTTGCATAGGCAGAAAAAAGCCAGTAATAGACCAATTCAAAGATTCATTTTAAGTAGGAGTATTTTATAGCAGAGGCTAATTAGTTAATTGTCATATTGAAAAACATACAAAAAGATATTAATGCATTTTTAAAGATATTTAGTATGATATTTAATTGAAGATCAATTGAATGGGTGAATAATTTCCTAAAAATAAGTTATATTGCCATTAAAATGTATTATATTTCTGCTTAAGCATTTTATGATGAAAATTTATCTCTTCACTGGAAAAGATGATGAATCATATCACGCAAAAAGGTTCTCTCCCAGACCAGGTTTGACATAATCTTTCTTTCTTCTTCATTAGATTTTTGTGAAGAGTCATGTTTTATTACAAATGATGGGATGCTTGTTTCTTGAACTCAAGTCTCCAGCAGGTCTTTACTATTTACTACAACATGGGAAGTTCATCAGGAATACTATCTTGGGGAATCTTCTATGGAGAATTATTATTTCACTGCTACAAATGACAATGATTAATATTTAATTTTTGAACAAAATTTGACTATTTAAAGTAATTCTATGAGTACTTTCTTAATACTTAAAATCTAATTAAATATCAGACTGCATGCTTAAGTATTTAAACAAATTGTTATTATGCAATTTTTTAAGTTCTTCTTATACAAAATTGTAAATATGTGTGTTGGAAGCACAAGAACAAGGGGTCCTTTAATATAATATATATGATATGATATATATATATATATACACACACACACACACACATATATATATATATACTCGGAATTTTAAAACTCTTGCAATTCTTTTCTATGAAAAAAGAGATACTCCATTATTGATGACATTTTCTATAATCATATTTCATCTGGATTTCACATTGAAGAGGTTACTTTGATGAAATATTAATGCAGAGAAACCAAACAAGAGGGAATTAAAATATTTATTTTTGATTTAAAGTTTAGTGCATTACTTCAGTAAAAAATATGCACAAAAACAGTTCGGAAAAAATGGCTGTGATATGTGTTTCTCACCACTACAGAAGGAACATGAAGTGTGGAAATAAATGTATGTGTGCATGTGTGTCGAATATTTTATTATTTTGAAATTTTAAAGAATTTGAATCTTAAATTCTTTAATGAAATTCTATAACTAATAAATTCGAGAGGTAATATTCTTTTGTATTCTGCAATTAATGAGATTTTAAAATAAGAGTAGTTATATTGAATGTCTTTAATATAGGACACACTTTTATAGTACTTCAGATGATGCTTATTACATGATTTTTTTTACACTTGAACCATTGCTTTATATGTATATGCATTTAATTTTTTTAATTAAAGAAATTGTAGGTTTACAAAAAAATCATGTAAAATACAGTGTTCCCATATTCCCCTGTGCTGGTTTGAAACTGTTATGTATTCCAGAAAAATTATGCTCTTTTAACCCAATCTCGGGGACAGACCCATTGTTAGGTGAGACATTTTAATTAGTTTGTTTCCATGGAGATGTGATCCCATGCATTCATGGTGGGTCTTAATCTGCTTACTGTAGTCCTTTAAGAGGGAGATATTTTGGAGAAAGGACAGATGCTCAGAAACAGATTTTAGATGACCTGGGGGGTGGTAAGCTAAGAGATGAAATACAGAGTTTGCCCTGGAAAAACTAAGAAAAGACCAACAGATACTTCAAAAAAGAAATTGCCCCAGGAAAAGGCAAAAGAATGCACAAGAGCTTACAGTGCCAATTGGGAAGGCAAGCCAAGAGAGAAGGGCCGGGAAATGTCATTATGCTTTCCCATGTGACAGAAAAACCCTGAACATAATTGGCCTTTCTTGAGTGAAGGTATCCTCTTTTAAATGCCTTTTTTTTTGGACATTTTCATGGCCTTAGAAATGTAAATTAGTGACCTAATAAATCCCCATTCTAAAAGCCAAATCATTTCTGGTATATTGCATTTCAACAGCATTATTACCTCCCCTACTTTGATACTTTGCATTAGCGCGGTACTTTTGTTACAAATAATGAAAGAATATTAAAATTATACTTTTAACCATAGTCCATATTTTAAATTCATTTTCCCTTATTACTATACCTTGTATTAGTGCCATACATTTGTTATACATCGTGAAAGAATATTCTTATACTATAATTATAGTACATCACTTACAATAGGATTCTTTTATTACGTATTATCGTTTAAATTTTTTAGTAACATATATACCTAAAATTTGCCCTTTTAATGACATTTACATATGTAATTCAGCGCTGATAATTACACGTAACAATAATGTGAGACCAGAACAAGTATCCATTTCCAAAAATTTTTAAAAAGCAATCTAAATAGAAATTCTGTACAAATTGAGTATTAACTCCCCATTCTCTACCCTCAATTTATCCCTCAATAACCTATATTCTAGATTCTAACTCTGTGAGTTTGATTAATATGATTGGTTCATATTAGTGAGATCATACAGTATGTGTCCCTTCATGCCTGGCTTATTTCACTCTGCATAATGCCATCAAGGTTCAAATACGTTGTCTCGTGTATCAAGGCTTCATTTCTTTTTAGGATGAATAATATTCCACTGTGTATATATATATATATACATGTACGTACATGTGTATATATATATATATATGTGTGTGTGTGTGTGTGTGGTATATATATGTATATCCACACACCACATCTTGTTTACCCATTCATCAGTTGATGCATACTCAAGTTACTTTCCTCTTTTGGCAATTGTGAATAATACCACTATTTAGTCTGTAATTTTCTTTTTCTATGGTATCTTTATCTGGCTTTGGATGTAGGGTGATCTTTGTCATAAGTCCCATATTCCTTACTCCTCCCTCTCCCTTATCCCTCCTTCTCATTGACCACTGATATGTCAATTTACCCAATTTTTTTACCCTTTATCCCTTCCTATTATTTATTTTTTATTTATTGTCCTTACTATTTCATTCATCTATCCATACCCTGGCTAAAATGAGCATCATATATAAGGTTTTCATAATCACACAGTCACACTATAAAAGCCATATAGTTAGACAATCGTTTTCAAGAATCAAGGCTGGAAAACTTCAACAGTTTTAGGTACTTCCCTCTAGCCCCTCCAATACACCATTAAAAAAAGGATATTTATATAATACATAAGAATAACCTCCAGAACAGTCTCTTGACTCTTTGAAATCTCTCAGTCACTGAAACTTTATTTTGCCCCATTTCTCTCTTCCCCCTTTTGGTCAAGAAGGCTTTCTCAATCCCATAATGCCAGGTCCCTGCTCATCCTGGGAGTCCTGTCCCACATTGCCAGAGGGATCTGTGCCCTTGGGAGTCATGTCCCACGTAATGAGGAGGGCAATGAGTTCACCTGCTGAGTTGGCTTAGAAAGAGAGGCCATATCTGAGTGAAAAGAGGTTCTCTGAGGGTGACTCTTAGGCATAATTATAAGGAAGTTTAGCTTCTCCTTTGCAGGAATAAGTTTCATAGGGGCAAACCCCAAAACTGAAGGTCCAGCCTATTGAATTAGTTGTCCCCACTGCTTTGGGAATATCAAGAATTCCCAAGATAAGAAGTTTAATATTATCTCCTTTCTTCCCAGTTTCCCAAGGGGACTTTGCAAATACTTTTTTATTCTTAGTTCAGATTACTTGAGGATATATTGGGGCATTGCATTAACCTGGACAAACCGAAAAGATCTAACTCCTTGTTCAAGAGTCCATGTAATTATGGTGTTCGAATAAACTGACCATACATGTTAAATTAGACAATGCAATACCCAAAATACAAATTTTGTACCAAGTAAACATCTCTTCCTTGGGTCTCACACAGAAGTTGAGGTTTTAAAATATGAACCATATCATCCTTTACCATGTATTCTGATTTACTTGTATCCTATGCAGATCTGTTTCATTCATATTTCTAGCTGAAGTCTGATCACTTTTTCAACTTCTTTTTAACTGTTGCTGTACAGGGTAATGCTGACTTTCCTAACTTCAGAGCTCTAACTATGAGTCTTATGTGTCACATAAATATCCAAAGTTTCAGGGAACAACCAGGTTATACACAAATAGATCAGTATCTCAGAATTTAGAAATAACTATTACAACTCTGTAATAAATGTGACTGCTATAGCATGTTGATATTAAATCCTCTTGGAATGATTGCTAAAATTTACCTGTGAAGTTATTTGGTCCTGGGCTTTCCTTTGTTGGGAGATTTGTGATGACTGATTCAGTCTCTACTTGTAATTAGATTGTTGAGATCTGATTTTTCTAGAATCAATGTAGGTTTTTTATGTGTTTCTAGGAATTTGTTCATTTCATCTAAGTTGTTTAACTTGTTGACATACAGTTCATAGTATCCTCTTATGATGCTTTTTATTTCTGTGAGTTCAGTGATAACGCCCTCCTTCTCATTTTTTATACCATTTATTTGTGTTTTCTCTCTCTTTTTTCTTTGTCAGTCTAGCTATGGTTTTCTCAATTTTATTGATCCTTTCAAAGAACCAACATTAGCTTTTGCTAATTCCCTCTATTTGTTATTCAGTTATTTCTGCTCTAATCCTTATTATTTCTTTCCTTCTGCTTGATTTGGGATTAGTTTGCTCCTCTGTTTCCTTCTGGTATGCATTTAAGTCTGTGATTTTAGTGCTTTCTTCTTTTTTAATATAAGCCTTTAAGGCTATAAATTTTCCTCTATCACTGCCATCACTAATTTTTTACATGTTTAATTAAATATTGTTTTATTTCACTGTCACTGAACTCTCAAGCAGTACCTAATGATGCCCCAAATACAATGAAGGGTGACAAAAAAGCTCAGTGTAATTCAAGATGCATAGGGTGAAATATAAGAAGACACTGTTTAATGAAGTTTAGGGAAAAATAAATTAATCATTAAGATGACCTATACTTAACCATTCTGACTATTTTGTGGACTCCACATCCACATAAACTTAAATAGCTAAACAACAATATATGTAATTAAAACATTGCAGTCTAAGACACTTGTTAAATGTGTCAAAGTATAGAGATAGAGCACATGTTTATCAGTCTTAAGAAGGTCAAAAACATCATTAGATTAATTTCATTAACCGCACTCACATAGTAAACCTAGCCCTTAAAAGACTCCCAAAATACACTGTGGATAATATAAACAACACAGATCATTGTAACGATTCATTCTCAGTCTCTAGAAGGTATTTGTGATGATTGTAACATATCATGGAATCTTGTGAAAATAAGAAATAGGTATGGATGCACAGTGGCTCCCAGTTTTAGGGCTGATTTATTTCAGAGTCAAGGCACAAATCTTGACAAACGAGGCTGACAGTTGAACTGCTTTACAAATCCTTGTAGAATCACATCTTTCCATGAAAAATCAGTGCCAGTTATTGTTGGATCATGTTGATACACTCTTCTTCACATAAAGTAAGTGTACAACTTCGTCTTTCTCCCTGTAAAATTATAAACTCTCTGAAGTCAGGGATTATAAAAAGTAGAAACTTGTTGCTTGTTGAATGAAAAATGTACTGCACCATTTTTCCTAATAAGCATCTTATTTTTAAACTTAAAAAAGTAATTGCTTTTATTTGTTGAATTTCATATTGCACTTACGATTTCATATTCACTATTTAAGATAATCCTACAACAAGCCTATAATGTATGCAAATTGGATGTGATTATTTCAGTTTTAAAGTCATACAGTTGTTACCCACAAAAACCAGGTCTAGATACCAAGACTTTTGGTACACAGTCAGTTGTGCTTCCCTTTATAGCAACATGCCATGAAAACTCTCCTAACATTAAAACAATGTGACTATTAAAGGATGTTATTAAACAGTGGTTTTGTGCACAAAACTTCCTAAAAGTGAATTCAGAGGAGTTTCACTTTTGATATCTAACTTCAGACTTGATGAGTCCTCCTATCCTAAAGAATCCCCGAAACAGTCACAAACGATATCTAATGACTCAGAGAAAAAGTAATTTACCTCCAAATTTTAAATTGTGAAATAGTAATCCCTGAGGGGTTTATTACTGAGACAGCCTTTTTGTAGTTGTATTTGCTTGAATTACAACTTAAGAATTTAAGAAGCAAGATATGCTGACCTGAAATAGGGCAGGTGAATTACCTTTCATAGTCCTGCAGAAAGCATCACCTATTTCCCAGACTAGACCAAAATAATGTCTTCCTTTTTCTTCCGTGTAAGCCTCTTGAAGTTACAGATCTCCTCCTATTAATTTTTGTTCTTCTAACACTAAAAAGGTGTGTGACATATAGAAAAGACTCAATAAATGTTTGCTTAATTTAACTGAAATTTAAATCACAGCCATTTAAAAATTTTTTAGCCAAAATACAAATTTTAAGCTTTGATTCTTATTCACAGATGAAAATGGCCTTAATGATATCTATTCTTATTTTACAATTAATTTTCCTCAAATTGAGAAGTAGAGATAGAAGTATTAACTACATAACAAGGAGAATGAAGAAAAATACCTCTTTATGTAAAAACATAGCAATTTGAGCCTTAATTTTCAGTTGCTTGCTTTCAGCCAAATATATTTAATTATTATTTTATTTAAATTTTACTTAAATTTTGTAAACACTATCTCAAGTCACTGATGAAGTACATTTTCATTAGTCATGGGCCAGGATTTCAAGAGTTGGTTTCAAAGTATTTATTAAGTACCTATGTATCTGCCTTCTCTCAGTGCCACCAATCGTAGCAAGAACATGAAATTAAAGGAGCCAACAGATACTGTCCAAGTTTCTCAGTAAGAAAGTGTTCATATACATGTTCCTTCATGTGCATGGTTTTGTGAGAATCGGTTCATGTTTGTGCATGTATACATATATACATGCATGCACATATATGAACACATGCATTCATGTACACATTCTGTTCATGATTGTGTATGTATATACATATAAAAACCATAATCCACACAACTTCTCATGAATTGAATCATGCCTTCAATGAAGATATGTTCAAGTCCTAACTCCCAGTCCTGTGGCTATGAGTTCATTTGTATATAGGAGCATCAAAGATCCTATTAGTCAATATGAGGCCAAACTGAATCAGAATGGCCTCAATCCAATAGGACCAGTACCCTTATAAACAAAGGAAGTTTGGCCATGGTGATTGAGAAAGAAACACCTGTGTGACCGAGATAAAGATTGGGTTATGCATTGCTGCAATCCACAATCAAAATGGAACAGACTTTAGAGAAAGAATGAACCTGCTGACATCTTGATTTTGGACTTTTAGCCTCCAGAATTGGGAGCCAATGAATTCCTGTTGGTTAAGCCAACAAGGTGGTGATATTTGTTATAGTAGACCTGGAAAACCAAGGCACTATTCATCTCCAACCTTTTGACAATTAATGCTATCTGGAGATTATATATAAATTAACCAAGGCTAACCTACATAAGAAAATAATAGTGACATTCAAATAAATAATGAAAGTTAATTAACATGCATATAGAGATAGCATTTACATAGAAATGGACACTGTCCCCCCATAATACCCACGCATTCTTGATTTCATAGCATTGGTGTTACTGTTTGTCTGATGGGAATTCTTTCCATTCTCGTTCCTGATTATTCAAGTTCTACTTATTTATAAAGTTCCAATAAATATACCTTCTCTTTCACAGACTCTGAAATGAAAATGAAACAAGAGCCCACACTCACCCTTTATTTCACTTATATATATTACCATAGAAGTAATATTTAACTTTCTAAATTCTTGTATACATGTTATTTTTGATCTTATGAATAAGTCAAAGTTCTTGACTGCAAGTTTCTGAACCAGTGCTAGATAACTTCAGCAGAAAAATAATCTATAAGATCAGTAAAGGCTGCATAATCAGACCTGGAATATGGGCAGAAACTGAGAGGAATTAAGAAACAGAAAAACAGCCAAGTCTGATTTCACAACAGAGAATAAGACCACTCTCATCTCCACTGCCATGAATAATGTCTTATCATCTCCATATATTTGCTTCAGTCCCTCAAGATTCAATGTTTTGGCATGGAATGTGTCCTCTTCCCAGCAATCAGAAGAAGTAATATCTATCTCTCTTAGTTTCAATATGGGAGCAGTGGAACTTTGACTCTCAACAAGATCCTCTATAGGAGCTTCTCCCAAATGGCGGATGCATTTAGATTTGAGGGAGTTAAAAAACCTAGAAATGGCTGCTATATTTTTCAATATGTAATATAAGCTCATTGAAATTAGAGATACATTTCTATATCATTTTAGCATTCCTCACTTGCCTAAAACAATTTTTTTTTATATATTGCATTTTAATAATTGCTGGCAGATTGGTGAGGAGGTTATAAGCACAAGGCAGCCTCTTTCAGGACCAAATTCCATGTTTCTAAAGTATGATCCAGTTAATTGCCCTTATGTCCCTAGAACTTCCATAATCAGACAATACAGCCTATGAGACAAAATAGCTTTAATCAATGAAATCTACTTTCAAAAACATTTATGTGTGTGGATAAATCTGTAACATGTGCTTTAGGGAATTCGAATGAAGTATATGACACAGTCATGACCAACTCACAATAATGATACAGAGATTGAATTTACTTATGGAAAACAACTTAGAAAGCAGCCCAAGGCTGCAACATGTAAGGGCATATGGCACATAGAGGTTCTCGCATAGGTGCTAAGAAAATATCAAGTAACCAAAAAATTAATGTGAACTGTGTTAACTTCAAAATCATGAGTATAATTTAATTTATACTGCCTGAACACAAGGTCTGATAACATTTGCAAAAAAAATCTAAAGAATAACAATATCATGAAGCATTTTGACATATACAACATTAGTAAAAATCCCTAGAATATGTTTTATAATATCAACTGGTATTCTTTACTTGAATGTTGTGTTGAATTCTTTTTTAAAAATCTCAGGTAATAGGTTCATTATGTTCATTTCCTTGAAAGGTACAATGAGTTTAGCATTTTTAAATTAACAGATTTAGTTCATTAATTCGGATGTCTATAAGCATTTTCCACTGAAACATTTTGCTTCATAATGCATGATTGTTGCATTTCTGAAATAATAATTTGTTGAAAATACAGAAAAAATGAAACTTTTACTGAATGAGAAATTATTTGGCCTTCCCATCATTTCAATGAAGAAAATAAAGAAAATCCTTGTGGTGGTTTGAATAGTTTAAGGGTTGTTGCTTTTTTCTCAAATTTTCTCAAATTTTAAAATTAAAAAATTTAAAAATTTTAAAATTTTCATGTTGCAGTTTCTTCAAGGAAGTTAGTATTTTGATACTGTAGCATAAGATATAAAATTAAGAAAGACACTCATTTCAGTTTTGATTATGACAATGTTATCATGACACCAAGGGAGGCTTAGCTTACTTAGGCTAACTGGGGAATCACAATTATGGTCTCTTGAACCTTACTGACAATAATTTCCAATTTATATTACAAGTAATAATTTATGAAATATTTACCTTCAATATTAAGATCAGTTAAAAGTTTATGAGATTGGCAAATAATGCATTTAGGAATTGTGTGTTTTCTACTCTGATAAATTTGTTGTTGTCTTCACCTGTACTTTACTTAATTTAAATCAGTAATTATGCATTGCTTTCTTGTTTATCTCCACAACCAGAACTTGGGATAAACATGGGGATTCAGAGAAGAATACTCAGTATTCTCCAAAACACCTAAATCAATAATAAGTGCTCTCTATATTGAATCAAGCACAATATGCACTTTAGTATTGAAGAGTTTTTACATATACCACCCAAAAGCTTTCTTTTAAAAAATCCCAGTAGAAAACAGACTGAATGCTGACATTAGGGTTATTCTAGAAGGGTTTAACAATGAGGGTATATAAACGTGTGCAGGGTACACTGTAGAGACCCCATTAGGGATAGTACAAAACACCAGGGCCGGTAAGAGTAGTTATTACCTGCTGGATAAGCCTCAGTTGCAGAGGACATTACAGTAGTAAGCAAGAATTGTCTTAAGAGGAGCTATAACTTTATTTCTAAGGACACAGCCAGTCTGAGACAACTGCACAGCTCCATCTCCCATTCTTCCCTTCTTCCAATCTCCTGCTTATGTCATCCAAATCTTATTGGAAACTTTTGCTGCTGTCTGTTCAAGTCAGCCTCCTGGAAGCAACGAACAGAGTGGAAAAGAATGAAAGCTGACATGGAAGGGTAAATGGGATTAATCTAGTGTAAAGACACTTATTGAATTTCTTCCAAGATTTTTAGCCTGTTATCTGGCAAACGAACATGCTGCGAGGATCTTGCTAAGGAAAGAAACCATGTTACAAAGACTATGACAACCTCTAATAGCAGACTTTACTATGGTATAAGAAAACAGTAAGGTTAGTGGGCATTAAGAGATTAATGATGAACCAGTCAATTGCCTATTTTTAAAAAATCAATGAGTAGAAAGAAAAGCTTATTTACCTGCATATTTCCTAGAAGTCCGACGAAGTTTTCAAGATATTTTTCAAAAACCCCTTTTATGGAAAAAAAATTAACATATAGCATTATATATTCACTCATTGAGTCATGAATCAAGAAGCATTTAATGTGCATCTACTATGTATTGAGTATCATGAACCCTTGTCTTTTGGGAGTTCAGTATAGTCAATAGACTGCAATGGAAGGCAAACTTCTATTAACAAATAAAGATCGGTTAAAACATAGTACTGATTTGGTTAATCCTTCTAAGTGTAAGATCTTTCAAGTCATTTACCCTTCATAGAAAGTTATGATTTTCTTTCCTTCTAAATTTATTGCTGATTTGATCTGTGCTGATTTGAGCTGTTTTAATGGATTTACCATTTCTTGTAAGATTTTGAGTTGCTCAGTCTACATACCTTCAGAGGGTTGGAGAAGCTAACAAATTGCGAGCTTCTCAAGGTCAGAAATCATATTCTCTATTTCAGTTGCAATTTAATGCACCATTATTAAAGACTACAAACACAACTGTTGCTCAGTTTATGTAGTTTCATGTCTCAGATTCGAGTTCATTATTTTATTGATCCATGAGCTAGAGTGATTGAATTGAGTTATGCCCTATTTTTGCATATATTATAATATCAAGCACACCATTGCAAAAATGTTTCATTCTGATCATACCTACCCCTTGAAATAAAATTAGATTTTTCACCTCCTATAATGTTCTGTTAGAGAATCATTGCTGTTGAATTAAATTAGTTGAGTCAGTATTTTTACAAATATTAATGGCTAGAAACTTTCCCAATACAATAGCTTTAAAAGAAAATTGTTGAACTGTCAACAGCCCTGCGACTGTATTTACTACTGCATTTAGAGCAAAAATTGAACTGAATATTCTACTCTCACAATTAGGGTCTGGAAGGAAAATCTGCAGTGAAGTTCTAGGAATGTATCTTATAACAAAAGAGCTTAACCAAAACCATATGGTTTTACAGCTTAAAGGTCACCTGGCAAAAATCTTCCAAAGAGCAGAAGTTTTAAATTTTAATGAATTGCAATTTGTATTTTTTATTTTGTTTTATGGATCTTGCTTTTGGTGTTGTGCCTAAGAAATCAGTCCCTAACCCAAGGTCACAAAAATTTTTCATCTATAATTTCTTTCAGAAGTCATTTATTTAGGTCTATGCTCCATCTTGAGTTAACTTTTGTATATGGCACTACAGATAGATCAAAGTTCATTTTTCTCATATGGATATCCAATTATGTGACTACCATTTGTCAAAAAGTTTATCCTTTCTCTACTGAATTTCCTTTACATCTTGTTGAAAATCAATTGTCCATATTTATGTGGCTCTATTTCTAGACCTTCTATTATATATATATGATAAATATATACTATATATATTTCTAGACCATATATATACATACGTATACATATGTGTGTATATATATATATATATATAGAGAGAGAGAGAGAGAGAGAGAGAGAACTTGAGAATACAATTTTGCAAGGGAAATAAGTCTGGATGAAGTTTAGCTTTAGAGAGCCAGGATACAAATCCAATGATATGTAGAATATTAATACGCCTGCATTCTCATTTGATTCTTAGCTAGTCTTACTTTGCCACCCTCATACTGCTCTTACCATGACTTGAAAGGAAGGACAGAAATGTAAATAACGAAGTGTTAGTGTTGCAGAATAACTAGTTCATCGGCACTGAAATTCTGCTAATTTGAATTCAGATTTGCCAAGGCTAGTTATGTGAAAAAGAATCATTGAGGAACAGATACATGCTATCCAATGAACCGATGGGAGGCAAGCACATTTAAGGATATGTCAGTCACTTACTGGGGCATGACTACGTGACTACATGACTACATCACACTTTCGGAAAAGACAGTGACTGCAGCTGAGAGAATATGGGGTTGGGAGGCAATCATCCACAGATTTAATTCATTTTAGCAAAATCTTTGAGTTTTGCAAAGAAACAAAGTAATGACATTAGTCTCAAAAGTAGGCCATGCAACTGAAAGCCTAAGACTTTATCCCAGAAAATCATTTCTGGGCATAGCAATTTTGGAAACGACTCTGGGTTAATGACAGTGGCAGCACCACCAGCCCATCTGCATGCCTAAGCAGAAGTGTTCCACAGAATAAATTTAAACTCTGAAAGACTTCAAGCTCCAATATTATATCCTTCCAGCTAGTTTTACCTATTACCAACAAATATGTCTTTCCAAGAGGCAAATGAGTAATGTTTCAATGTGAGGAAGTGAAAGTTAAATTAATACAAAAGGATGGAGATATTTTTCCTGCTTCTCATAGAATGTAAAATTGAAATGATTTTCCACGTGAAATATACTTTGTTATTATTTTAACCACTTTGGCAGTGATATTTATGATGCTCAAATTTAATTTTGGTGTATCCTAATTGGCACTAAATTGTCATGCTGTCTTTAGTTAAGCAGTTTACTGTTATGTGTCAGTCTCCAAATCAAGTAATGTAATTCTTAAAAAAACTACAGGGATACTTCTCTTTGTATACTAGTTATACCATAAATGTACTTTCAAAATTCCTAGCTTATATTATAATTTAATTTATAAAATTATAGAAAGAAGAACATTCAGAAATTAGATCTGGAAAATGGTTTGTAGATTGGTTTTATTGTTAGTCTTTGTACAAATGAAACTATAGTGCTCAAAAAAAATCATATAAACAATAGTTCCAAAAACCATTAAGTGTGACTTTAGTAATTCTAAGTCTGAATAAAATAAATTAGTCTGAATAAAATAAATTAAATGTATATTTTGTATAATAATCCAAGCTTAAAAAATTCTGAAGCTGGGAGCTTATACTCTGTATTCTCTATACACCGATAGAATTTACTTTTTGTGTAACCAGTTTTTACTTGATTGAAACTAAATTGAAAAGAGATTCTCTTTCCTGGGAAAGGAAGATTGTGTCAGATCTGAGAATAAGAACAGCATATAAAGAGATCACTTCTAACAGATGACATGTGGATCATTTTATTTTATAACCTTGGAAAGTGATAGAAACATTGACACTGCAAGATACAATAACATAAAAACCAAAGAAAAGCTAAGCCAAGATATATGAAGACTGAAATTTTAGGGAAATATCTCTAGTTATCTCCAGACATGTTATTCAGTTTACAAATGAAAGGAAGAACTATTTGATGTGTGGTAGTGTTTGAGACAAATTTTTCTAATAAATCTTTCATTGTATTGAAAAAAGGAGAAGGCATTTTCTGTCCAACTATTTACCTTAGAAAGTCTAGAATTAAATAAGTATGTATTTTTTATAATCTAATATTTCTGGCCACCCAAGAATGGTAAGTAACCATTCTTGTTGAGACACACATTCCTCTATTTAAAAGGTAAAACAGTTTAGCCTTTACTCTTAGGAGGCACATGAGAGCGTAATCATTAAGTTGGGAGAGTGCAAAGCAGAGCTACTCATGGTGTCTTCCACAGCCCAATGCTGCTCCAATCCCTCATTCACTCAGACAATCTCATCTACACGCTAACCTCCAAAATTAAGAGTAGGCATTTAGATGTTTGTATAGCAATTTGATATCGGTTGATACCCAGGTATGTTATAGTCAAGAAATGTGATTTAGAGTTTTAAATTATAGATAAGGATTGCTTGTAATGTTTCAGCTGGAGGACAGGAAACTACTTAGGAGTAGGTACTCAGTTGGTACAACAGAATGTAAGTGTAAATCAACTCATTGCTTCCTTCACTGGGAAAGTCTGATGAAAGTCAGCTTTCAACTAAACTATGTAGCATAGTTTAAATTTTAAATTGTGTGAAGTCTAATTCATGAAATTAAAGGTTATCCTATTATTATGTAATAATATATAAAAATGGATAATATAATAATTATATTATCAAGGAGAAAAATTCTGTTGAGAATACTTGAATCATGGAATTCTTGACATTTCTGAAAATGTCATTCAACACTGTAATACAAATAAAGTAGGTTCTTTGCACATCTGAAAACAAAGCAGTTTTGTCCAAATTGATAAACATGTGACTTGTCAGCAGCACTTTAATTATTTGCGTGATATCTTAGGTACTTTTTAAATTATCTCAATACTTCCATGCAAGGAAGGAATGTGTCACATATTTTTAGTGCAGATAAGACTGAACTACTAAAACAGAAAACAGAATTGTAGAGGAACAGAGATTCTCTGTCAATTATCAGTGAAATAGAGGACATAAATGGATACATGATATTGCAACTTATGAAAGCTGTCACTGACAACTTACACATTAGAAAAAAATGTTTTTAAATCTTATTTTTCATCAAAAGAAGATCTACCCATAGGAAATTCATGGATCCAGAATCCATTTATTTCATCTATAGGTAATTTACATTTAATTATAGATTTAAAGGAAAAATTGTTGGAAATAACTACTGATAAAGGATTTAAGATAGATTTTGAAAATACAGCATCACTTGCCCTATTTTGGATTAAAAAGATTTACAATAAATATCTTGAGCTTGCTGAAATTGCTTTAAAATCTCTTTTTCCTTTCCCATCAGCATACTACTGTGAGTGCTATTAAAACAAGACTAAGAAAAACTTTTCAGTTATATGAGTTATGAAACAAGAAGTAAACACTTTGTTGCATTTAAAACTCAAAATACTACTATCCAGGATTTTCGCTCAATGAGGTATTCATCTAAGCATTTCACAAGAGGAATTATTATTTTCCTTATACATTTTTGTTTAGTTGCAATTATGGAAGAAAAAGAATCACAAGTGTAATAGTGATCCTCTATGTTAATCAGCTATAAGCATACTTTCAATTAAAAATCTATACAATTTCTGTAATTCTCATCTTTTTCCTATGCTTAACTTACATTAATTATATTATTAAAATGCAATTTTATGTGCATTGAATCTAATAGTAAATAAATGAAGCTAATATTTTCTGTTTGGGGGTTTATTTTATTTTTCTAGATATTCTTTTTATTTTATATTCTACAACTATTATTCTGCAACAATTGGAATTTAAAATATTGGCATGTCTCAACAATTTCAGAAGCACTGATTTAAAGTGAATGTGTGAAATCATACTTTATTATCAAAAATGACATTAATTTTTTCTTCCATGCTAAAGTTTTGGGTGCAGAAAGAGAAAATCCACTGGCTCCTGTCATTTCCAAGACTCATTTCCACAATCCAGGATTTTACGCATGTAAAATAGCAATTATGCTGACTATTTTGAATAAAGCTTCTATGAATATTCATGTACAGATTTTTGCATGAACAAAAGTTTTCATTTATGTGGGATAAATGCCCAAGAGTGCAATTGCTGGGTCATATGATAATTGCATGTTAGTTTTTAAGGAACTGCCAAATTGTTTTCCAATTACTTGTACTATTTTAAGTTCCCACCAGCAATATATGTGATCCATATTCTCTCCATTCTTGCCAGCATTTGTTGCTGAAACTATTTTTTATTTTCCTCATTCTGAATGGCATATAGCGATATCATTTTGTGGCTTCCATTTGCATTTTCTTAATAGCTAATGATAGTGAAAAATCTTTTAATGTGCCTCTTTTCCATTTGTATGTTCTCCCTGATGAAATGTCTATTAATGTCTTTTTGCCCATTTTCTAATGGGATTGTTTGAATTCTTTTACTGTTGAATTTTGAGAATTTTTATAAATTCTAGATGCTAGTCATTGCTCAGAAATATTATACGCAAATATTTCTTCTAACTTAAGAAATATTTTTAGCAGAATTTTTCACAGAGCAAATGCTTTTGATTTTGATGAGGTCTAAGTTAGTGATTTTTCCTTTCTAGAACCCACTTTCATGTCAACTCTAAGGAATCTTTGCCTAACCCTAGGTACTAGAAATTCTGTCATATATGTACATATGTCATATATATATATATATGTATTTAACATAGGCAGGCTTTGGTAATTGAACCCAGGTCTCCAGCATGGCCGGAGAGAATTCTACCACTGAGCTTCTGTTGCGCCACCCTCTGTCCTATATTTTTTCCTACAAGTTTTATAGTTTTATGTTTGATATTTAAGTTTGTGATCCACTTTGATTTAACTTTTGTATAAGATGTGAGATTTAGATCAAGGGTCATTTGTTTTTTGGTTATGGATAAAGGATAACTAATTACTCTAGCACCGTTTGTTGAAAAGCTCTTATCATTCCTCTATTGAATTGCTTTTGCACCCAAATGTCCTTCAATGGGTGATAGTTAAACAAACTGTATACCACTATACCATGGAATACTACTTAACAATGTAAAGGAACAAACTGTTCTAGGACTGGGGCAGGAAATATACAAGATGAACCTATAGCATCTTGTAGTGCTGGAGTGTAAGAAATGTTCATAAAAACAAACCCCACAATGATGGGGCATGCCGAAGGGATAGAGGAGTCAGTGGAAAGAACTCCAATGATCAAAACTGGGACAGTTTGAGCACCAATATAAATAAAGCATTGTTGGATTATAATCTAAAGAACAGAATAAATATCCATGAATCACTACTAATATAAACAAATTATTGAATAAAAATTAAATAAGGAAGAAGAGATAAATCTCCTTTGTGAAAAAAAATGAATTCCAAATAATTTAATTCCCAAGTCTTTAAGTGTGGGGTGTACATAATGACTTCCTTCCAAAGAGTACAAATAAGAAACAAGAGGGGCGAGGTGAGAGTGGAGACACCTGACAAAACATCAGGTGGGTGATAAAGATAAAAATCAACAGTGATAAATCTTGCTTATGGCACGCACCTTCGATATGATGTGATGAGAATGGCATTTTCCCTCTGTGATCTTTTTCCTCAAAACCCATCATCCTAGTCTAATCATTGAAAGCCATCAGACAAGTCCCAACCAAGGGACAGTCTACAAAAATACATGACCAGTACTGCCCTAAACCATCAAGGCTTTCAAAAACAAGGAAAGTATGAGAAAGTATCATGGCCAAGAGGAGTCGAAGGAGACATGACCGCTCAGTATAGCGTGTATCCTGCATGGGATCATGGAACTGAGAAAGAATATTAGGTAAACACTGAGGAAAACTAAATAAAGTTCAGATTTTAGTTAATAATAATTTGGCAATATTGGTTCACTAATTGTGACAAATGTACCACACATTTGCTAATAATAGAAGAAATTATTTGTTAATAATAGAAGAAGGATATATGGGAACTTGTTTTTCTAGCTTCAAAATTATTTTGTAAATCCAAAATTTTAAAGTTTACGAAAGAACACAAGGAAAAAAAATATTTTAAACAAAAACAAAATAATAGAAAACAAAAAAAGTAAAAAAAAAAAAAAGTTTATGAAAGAATAAAGAGACAGGGTGGGCCACAGTGGCTCAGTGGCAGAATTCTCACTTGCAATGCCGGAGACCCGGGTTCAATTCCCAGTGCCTGCCCAAGCCAGAAAAAAAAAAAAAGAATAAAGAGACAGAGCAAGAGAAGGGAGAAAATAATTAAGTAGTGCAAGTGAACATTAAGTCATTCAAATACATCCAGTTCAAAATGTCTGGGATTTGTATGTCATTCAAATAAATTCAGTTAAAAAAAAAACCTGGTGTGTGTTTTTAAGGACAAACTATTGATACATGCAGCAACTTGGGCAAATCTCAAGGGTTATGCTGAATGAAGAAAAGCAATCCCAAGAGGTTAATCCTGTGTGATTCCTTTTATATAATATAATTGAAATGACAAAACTGCAGAGACGGAGAGCAAATAAGTGGTTTCCTGGGCTTAGGAAGTTGAGGGAAAAAGGGTGTGATTACACTAGGATTCCAGTGGGGACAGCACTGTCCGGCTTCTAGACTGTGTAGGTGAATAAATGAACCTACCCATGTGATAAATTTGCATAGAAGTAAATGCACACACATAAAGGAGTATATTAAAACATTAATATGTTTGTGTATTGTATCAATGTCAGTTTCCTAGTTGTGATAACATACCACAGGTTTGCAAGATGTTACTGTTGCAGGAAATTGGAGGCAGAGTCTACATGATCTCTTCATATTATTTCTTACAACTGCACTTGCATATACTTGAAAATTAAAAGGAAAAATGCTTTTTTAAGTAGTTTAAAAGCAAAAGCAATCCAGGAAACCAATACAAGAAGAATGGTTAGAGATGATAGGACCAGGGGAAAGAACAGGTATGAGTTCATAGTCGCAGATTCTGATTGTTCAGCCTATTACTAGCTAAGACTCTCTACAATTCAGCAAGAGTGTAAGAATCCAGTACTGAGCTGCTGGAAACTGTTGGAAAACATTGTCTTCTTGAACACTTCTGGTTAAAGATACTGTGGTCATCATCTTTTTAAAATCAGAGCATTAGTAAAAAAAAGTGGCTTTGCCATTTTAAACTTAATAAGAACTGCCTTGTCTTCTAGGTTGTAGAACATGGATTTAACGCACTTTATGTTCTAGCATTGTCCTGCCTTCTTGCTAAGAGAAGTGTCTTTTATAAAATCTATATATAATGTTTATATTAATATCTTAATGAGATCTTTAAGGGTTTATTAATCAATTAAAATATCCTATTGCTAGCAATAAGTAAACATTTTGTTAAAATCATGCCATAAAATAAAAACACCCTAAATGGGAAAGCATTATAAGAGTGATTCTAAATGAATTCCCTATCTTCCATTGCAAATAACAGCTTACCAGATAAGTTAGAAGTATTCATTTAATTTTGGTACACAAAATTATATGTGTTAATAAGTGAAGCAGTTCACAAAAAGGTAAGTTGCTTTTAACTTTGACCTCATTGAAAAAGCGCATATGACAACATAGTGATTTTTAGAATTGGCTAAGTTGTAATTGTGGAGTCAACTTCAGATAATGACTATAGTTTATCAGTAAATATGTATGACAGTTTTAAAACTGGCTGTAATTTCTTTGACTCTCCTTTCAGGTAGAGATGAGATCTGTGCCCCTCCTCTTGAGTCTCTAAGGCCTTGTGAATGTTTTCACCAATAAGGCACAGAGAAAAGAGGTATTATGTAATACCTCTTTGAACCTGGATCATAAAAGAAATGCAATTTCCACCTTATGAGCTGGATTTCTGAGCCACCAGATAAGAAATTCGACTACCTGAGGACGCCATTCGTGTGTCACCAGGGGAGAGTCACTGGTGGAGTTAAACCTGAAGCTGGAGTCCCAGTGGACAACAAGCACCAATTGCCAGTTCATGCTGGACACCCAGACCAGTCAAGTCAGACAATAAGTGTAGCTGCAACCAAGAGCTGGACCCTTAACCACATTCCTGGCCTACAAAACTGTGAAAAAAAAACAACCAAAGAAATGGCTAGCTAAAATCACTACATTTGAAAGTAATTTGTTATATGGGATTACTAACTTAGCTCCATAAGCATAAAATAATCAGACAGATTTTTAAAAAGTAATATATAAAAAGAATGCAAAAGTTAGTCATCTCTAAATTAAGCAATAACATTTTTTATGACTAGGATCTGGGGTGTGAGTTTTATTAACTGCAATCAGAAGGCTAAGAGATTAGCTGAAATTTGTGGTAGGGCACAGAACCCCATCTTCCAAATATGGTTAAAAAGTCAAAAGATGTTAAAATGGAAATTCAATGAGGATGAGTCTAGAAAGTTATCCAGGGAACACTTTATGCGCTGAGTTGAAAAATTTGAATACAAAATCCAAGATGAAAAGCATGACTTTAAGTTTATACCCTCCCTCAAACCTTCTAATCCAGACAGAATTGTATGCCAAGAAATAGCCATATTAACCTGCAATTCAGGTTCAGTGGTCCCAATCATTGAGCCCAGATCTCACACGCCTATCCACAACAGTGAGCCGTGACACACATTTATAACCGCATTTTGGCACCAAATACAAGGCCAAAGCCTTTTGCCAATTAGAAATCCTATCATTAACCCCTTGGTTGTTTTAAATATAAAAATGATGAAGGAAGTCAGAACAATAATATTATTACTTTGATATTCAACTTAGTAAAATGTTTCTATCATAGTGATAATTTTTGTGTTTGTAACATAAATATTTGAAATACTTAAAAGAAGGTGACATATATGAAGACTTTATAAAAGACTTCTGATTTAATTAACAATTTATATGACAATTAGCTTAAGTTTGCAAACTGTGTTAGGACTAATGAATTAATGAATTATATCAATACATTTAGACATGAATTTTTAAATGGGGTTTAAGTGCTTAGGTAGATTTTGTTGGATTTGTATATCTGTTTTTTTGATATGGAAAGTGTTGAGAGATTCAGTTATATTAAGTCTGTGATTATAGCTGGAAATGAATTTTATAAATGTAATCAATTATGTTAGTGGTGGTGTACATTTAAAAAGATTTTAATCTTTTAAAGTAATTGAGTTAATTTACTAATGATCAAGAAATAAATGAAAATAATTTTTAATATTTACACAAAAGTTACCAGATTTATAAATTAAAAATAAAAGCTAAATGTTAAACTTGATAAAAGCAGTTATTAAAATCTGTAGCTTTATAGTTGACTATTAATTTAAATACTGGTAATTGCAGATAGTTTTTTTTTAATACAAAAAACCTCTTCACAAACTCTGAAAACGTGAAAAGGATTTCCCTCACATTACTTTCTATCAATAAGAAACACAGTGGTAAATATTCTTTTTATAAATAATAGGAAACCAAATTATCAGCTATGTTTTGATAATTTCGTGAGACTTAGAACCTGGTTTATTGATTGAGGATGCCAATGAAAGTAATGATTTCTTCCTGATGTTAAGAAATCAAAACCTGAAGTTACAGGAAGTCTACTGCCTACATAGTTAATACTTTCAAAGTGTCTAACAGAGATCAAAGGCTATAGAGCTCTGGCTACACATTCCTGTGATTGCTGCCTGGTGGTTCTGAATTTTCGTGGGAAATAATTTTCTTCCACTTGGATAAGAGAGTCCAGATTCCCCACGCTTTCTCTCTCTAGAGTAGGCCACCCTTTCACTGATGGTATAGTCCTTTGGGCCTTATTGCATGTCTCTTAGCAGACACTTTGTCTTGGGTAAAGCCAGGCTTTGCCTCCTGTAATCTGTACCCCATGCAGCTGTGCAGCTGTGAAAACAGAAGGGCAAAGTAGCTTACCAGGGATTGTAGATTCTCTCCTCTCATCTCACCAGATCCCAACTTTTAAATTCATTTGTAATCCTACAGGAGTTTCCTGACTTCCATACTAAGTCAAATATGAAGTTAATACGTTTTAAAAATATCCTTCATAATCAGAAATAAAAACAAATGCATTTGTTACTTGATATTCTCCTCTTTATTGAGAAGGTGATTACCAAGATGACTGCTTTTATAATTTAAACTTAATAAGCGAGTTCAAAAGATGAATTTTTTTAACTTTTTAATTGAAAAGATGAATTTTTAAAGCATTTTAAATTATGAAATATATGCAGGAAAGTGATAAACTTCAAAATACAATTTAATAAGTAATTATATGCAAATTTCAAAGTATGGTATGGGTTACAGTTCCACAATTTCAGGTATTTCTCTCTAGCTGTTCTAGTACACTAGAGACTAACAAGAAATATCATATAGTGATTCAGTAGTTAAGCATAGTGATTCATTTGTTAAATCCTATCTTCTCTGTTACAACTTCTCCCTTCTATTTGATCCTTCTCCCAATCTCTAGGGTTATTTGGGCAATGACTGTTCTAACTTCTTCAGGTTAAAGTGTGCCAACATTATGGGGAAATGAGATGCAACTAATTGACGTTCTTGAAGATATGGGTGCCCCAGGGTTTCAGGGTTTATCTGGCATAGGAACAATCTAGAAGTTTTAAGTTTCTGAAAAATAAACTTAGTGAGTGAGACTTTTATAGAGTCTCAGATAGAACTCTGAATATTCTTTAGTGTTTTCAGGAATAATGTTGCTTGGGGCTTAGCATACCATGGCAATTAGCAACATCTAGCTGAAGCTGGCAGACTGACCTCCAGAATAGCCTCTCAACTCTATTTAAAATCTCTTAGCCACTGATACCTTATTTTGTTACATTACCTTTCCCCATTTTAATAAGGTAGGCATTGTCAATCATTCAATGCCAGGGACAGGATCATCCCTGGGAGTCATGGCCTAAATTGCCAGGAAGAGTTACACCCCTGGAAGTCATGTCTTATGTGGTGGGGAGGATAAAGAGTTTACTTGCAGATTGGGCTTAGAGAGAGAGTGGCCACATCTGAGCAACAAAAGAGGTTCTCTGGAAGTGACTCTTAGGCACATTTATAGGTAGACTTAGCTTCTCTGTTACAGAAATAAGTTTCATCAAAGCAAGCCTCAAGATCAAGGGCATGACCTATTAAATTGGGAGTTCCTAATGTTTGAAAGATATCAGAACTTTCCCCAGTGGGGAAGTTCAATAATTCCATGTTTCTCTCTAGCCCCTCAGAGGACTTTGCCCATAGTTTTTAAATAACTGCCTAACATACTCTGGATTGTAGCAGGGTATTACATTAAGCTATACAGAGTCAAAGATCTCATTTCCAGTTCTAGGCTCCATGTGTTTAGGTTGTTTCAATGAACTGGCCAGACAGGTTAAGTTAGAGTGTGTGCTACAAAAAATTTTAATTTTAGACTAAATAAACATATCTTCCTTGGTCTCATATAGTAGGTGAAGTTCTAAAATATGGACAACATCATCCTTTACCTTGTGTTCTGATTTACCTTAGTCCCAACCAGATTAGCTACGTTCTTATCTCTAATTAAGGTCTGATCTCTTTTCTGGCTTCCTTAGCAGTGCTATGTGGAGCAATGCTGACTTTCAGAGCTGTAGAACTCCAACTGATAGTCTTAGGTGTCACACAGGTAGCCCAAGTTCCAGGGAAATACCAGGTTATACACACAGAGCACATCTCAGAATTTAGGTATAAGACTTAAAAGCTCAGGAATAAATGTGACTGCTGTAAAGTCTCCTCATTTTCTTATAAGTATTTTCTAAAAAAGATCAGACAATATTAGTCCTTTTGTTTCTGGCTTATTTTGCACAACATAATGTCCTCAAGGTTCATTCACCTCATTGCATGCCTCACGACTTCGTTCCTTTCTGTAGCTACACAATATTCCATCGTATGCATGCACTACAGTTCACCCTTCTGCTTCTCGGGCGATGTACCTTTCAGCCACCTCCATCCATCAGGCAGCATGAATAATGTCTCCATAAATACCAGTGTGCAAACATCTGTTCGATTCCCTGCTTTCAGTTTTTCTGAGTATATTCCAGTAATGGAATTGAGTAATCGCACAGTGATCCTATATTTAAACTACTGTGGATCTGCTACAGTACCTTCCAGACAGGCTGCACCATTCTGCTACCCCAGCACTGGCCGGGGGCCTCTCTCTCCGCATCTTCTCTAGCACTTGATTGTTTACTTATTTATTTTGAATCTGCAGATTGTGTTGATATATATTCACATAGCATACAGTCTATCCAACATAAACAATCAGTGTCTTACAGTATCCTCACTTAGTTGTATAATCATCATCACTCTCAATTTTAGACGTTTGTTGCTCCAAAGAGAAAATAACAGATAGATACACCCAAACCAAGTAGAAAAGCCAAAACTCCATAACTTTCATTACCCCCCTCCAATTATTTACCTGTCATGTTATTGTGGTACTAGCGATGTATTTTTGTTAAATATTTTCCATAGCATGTAATAGGTAGTTTTTCCCATATGCCACTCATAACTTTTTTGTACAAGTTTCATACCTTTGAAGTAGTTTCTGCAAGAATTTATTTACATTTGTAGTGCTAATTGGTGAGACATATGACTTTAACCAACCCCTTTCAATCTTATTTACCTTCAATGCATCATTATTTCTTATAATCCCACTAATGTACTACTACATTTCTATCCATTCCCATATATTTGAGATCAGCCTCATTAACAGGCCTGTACATATTCGGTAGCTGCTCCCCCTTTTCTACCTTCTGGTAATCTCTAGGTTCCCCATATTCTACCTTTTAAGAGTCTAAGTTTAAATTTTCTAGGGAGTTCATATTAGGGAAGTCATATTGTATCAGTCCTTTTATTTCCAGCATATTTCACTCTGCAATATGTCCTCAAGTTTCATCCATGTTGTCATATGTTTCAGGACTTCTTTTCTTCTTACTGCTGCATAATATTCCATCACATGTGTATACCACATTTTGTTTATCTTCTCTTCTGTTGATGGATAGTTGGAAATTCCAAACTATCTTCCACAGTGGCTGTGGATAAGTGTTCCAATTTCTCCACATCTTTTCCAACATTTGTAGTTTCCTGTTTGTTTAATGGACCCAACTTACAGGTGTGAGATGATACCTCATTCTGATTTTGATTTACATTTCCCTATCAGCTAATGAAGATGAACATGCCTTCATGTGCTTTTTAACCATTTGTATCTTCTCTTCAGAAATATGTCTATTCATATCATTTGCCCATTTTATAATTGGGTTGGTTGGTTGGTTGTTTTTTATTGTTGAGCTGTAGGATTTCTTTGTATATACTGGATATCAAACCCTTATCAGATATATGGTTTCTAAATATCTTTTCACATTGAGTTGGCTGCCTCTTCCCCTTTTGACAAAGTCCTTTGAGGCACAGAAGACTTTGAATTTGAAGAGTTCCCACTTATCTATTTTTTTCGTTTGTTGTTTGTGCTTTGGGTATAAGATCTATGAAACTACCTCCTATTACTGGGTCTTGAAGATGTTTCCCTATCTTTTCTTCTAAGAGTTTTATTGTACTGGCTTTTATATTTAGGTCTTTTATTCATTTTGAGTTAATATTTGAGTTAGGAGTGAGATAGGGTCATTCCTTTGGCTATGGATATTCAGTTCTCCCAACACTTTTTACTGAAGAGACTATTCTGTCCCAGTTCAGTGGATTTGGAGGCCTTGTTGAAAATCAACTGAACATGGATCTGGGGGAGTCTATTTCCAACTTTTAATTGGAATCCACCAATCAATATGTCTATCTTTGTGCCAGTACCATGCTATTTTGACCACTATGAGTTTTTAAGCTTCAAAATCAGGAAGTGTAAGCCCTCCCACTGCATTCTTTTTAAGGATATTTTTGGCAATTGAAGCCCTCTTTGTTTTCCAAATAAATTTGGTGAATTGCTTTTCTAAGTCTGCAAAATAGGTTTCTGGAGTTTTGATTGATATTGCATTGAACCTGCAAATCAATTTGAGTAGATTTGACATCTTCATGACATTTAGCCTTCGTATCCATGAACACAGGAATACCTTTCCACCTATCTAGGTCTTCTTTGATTTCTTTTAGCAAAGTTTTGTAATTTTCTGTGTAAAGGTCCTTTACATCCTATTTAAGTTTATTTCTAGAGATTTGATTCTTTTCTTTGCTGCTGTGAATGAATTTTTTTAAGTGACTCCTCCATAGGTAATTACTAGTGTATAGCTATATTACCGATTTGGAGGCATTAATCTTATATCCCTTCACTTTGCTGAATTTGTTTATTAGCTCACGTAGCTTTGTTATGGATTTCTTGGCATTTTCCAAATATAAGATCATGCCATCTGCAAATAATGAGAGTTTTACAATCCCAAATAGGACAAATTTTTAAAAACATAACATATTTTGGATATTTTCACAAATTTTTACTAAAAATAAAAGCACATCATAAGTCATTCTACTAGGTGAAATATTTTTTTCCAGCAAGTAAGTGATGAGAAAATAACTGATTGTTACTGATGAAGCTTTTAGAGGTTAAAAAACAAACAAAAACAATTCAGTCTATATAAATATTCTGCGTAGAAACCAGTTTATTTGAACTATTCATCCCATACCTATGCATGTAAAGCTACTGAAAATATCTCTAACTCACTCAAAATTTTTATTCCTTTATGAAATTACAGGGAAAATATGCTGAAATGGAGGAACTTCAGTAGGAGTTTGTTCTAGTTTGCTAGCTGCAGGAATGCAATACACCAGAAATAGAATGGCTTTTAAAAAGGGGAATTTAATAAATTGCTAGTTTACAGTTCTAAGGCCGAGAAAATGTCCCAATTAAACACATCTATAGAAATGTCCAATCACATGCATCCAGGGAAAGATACCTTGATTCAAGAAGGCCAATGAAGTTCAGGGTTTTTCTCTCAAGTGAGAAGGCACATGGCAAACACAATCAGGGCTTCTCTCTCAGCTGGAAGGGCACATGGTGAACACCGCATCATCTGCTAGATTTCTCTCCTGGCTTCCTGTTTCATGAAGCTCCCTGGGAGGTGTTTTCCTTCTTCATCTCCAAAGGTCACTGGCTGGTGGACTCTGCATCGTGGTGCTACAGCATTCTCTGCTCTCTCTGAATCTCTCATTCTCCAAAATGTTTCCTCTTTTATAGGACTTCAGAAACTAATCAAGACCCACCCAAATGGGTGGAGACATGTCATCACCTAATCCAGTTTAACAATCACTCTTGATTAAATCACATCTCCAGGGAGATGATCTGATTACAGTTTCAAACATACAGTATTGAATAGGAATTATTCTGCCTTTATGAAATGGGATTTTGATTAAAACATGGCTCTTCTAGAGGACATACATCCTTTCAAACCAGCACAGAGGTAGTGGTTGCTATTTGTCCCTGTGTTTCCAGTGTCTCGGTTCTGAGGTCTTGGCAAGGCAGTCAGACTTTTTTGGGCTCAGTCATCCCATCTAATATACAGGATGAAGTTATTGCCACCCTGAGGCCAGGAAGCAAGATAGAGGATTGATAAAAATTTCTGAGAGTTTTCATGCCAATAATCTGTCATAATAATTTTTCTTTTCTTTTTTTAACTCCCTTCTACTCTATATAACCTCAACTATATGAAAGTGTCTTAATCTGCCTGCACCATCCTCTAGAATACATTTCAATTTACAAAGGAATAGTCACTTACAGACATTGACTCTTTCCAGAAGGCAATGGCTGAAGCAAAACCCCTACCTACGCAGGAAGTTAAGGTTGATTTCAGGCACCTATTGTGACATTAATTTCCTCTTGTGAAGAAAAAATGAACAATTACTGCAGCCTTCTAAGTTTAAGCAGAGTCATGACCAGGAGTTTTTAGGGTCTCCATAGTCTTCAGAGGTAGACAAAGAAGCCGCAAGAGACTAAAACAAAAAATCAGGAGGGAGAGATCAAGCGTGTTCTGTGTTCTAAGAATATATTTTACAACCAACTCCTCTGTAATATGAGGTCACATTCTTGGACTTCTTACAGCTACACTTTCCAACTAGAAAGCCCTGGATATTATGAGTTTACTTGAGTGGTTGAGTTTATATTTCATTGCCTTCTCAATCCATTAAACAGAGTAATTTTCCTTAGCCAAAAATGATTTTTTAGTTTTTTTTAACCCTAATTATAAAGGAATATGCAATCATTGCTTATAGCTACAGTCTTGTTTGTGATTTATTTTACTGGTCTTTCCTCACAGTTCTTTGCTAAATAGACATTCTTTGTGTTTTATTACAACTTTCTTCCATTGCGTCATGTTCTCAGTGGGATGGTATGCCTGTATTTTATTTTACTTCTGCCAGTAATTACCTGTGGGCCTGTATCATGTCTCCCTTAGACCCATTTATTATAATGGTACCTGCTGCTGTCCCTGCAGCTAGCAGTTTGTCAACATTTCCATTAGAAACCCCATCTCACAGGGGCTTAAAATTCAGCCGTAAAATTGTGCTTTAGGCTGTACATGCTTAGAGTACATGGTACAAACCATGGAAGTCTTTATTTTTAGCTCCAAAAAGACAAATTATGATAAAAGGTGTTTCAAAATTGGCGTGAAAATGTAGACTCTAATTTTTATGATCAAAAGAAAAGCCTTTTCATTGCCTAAGAACAATGAAATCCTATAAAGATGTTACAGATTTTTATTTTACTCTTTTCAAAACAGAAACATATTTCTACATAGTTTAAGGAAAATTTAGTATAATCTAGGTAGGAATTATACTTTCACATTTCTGTATTTCTTCATTTTAACGCATAACTTAGAACATCTGAATGGTATTTTATTAGGAATTTAAAATGTGTATTTATTCACTAAGAAATCTCAAGAAATATTCTACTGGCCACTTAACACTGATATTTTATTTATTTAAACATCTTGAAAAGTGTTTAGAGAGTTAACTATGAGGTCATTCAGAAAAACAGTCTTCAAATATGAATATTATTTGCCAGGAGAAACACTTTGGAAATCAGAACTCACAAGTTGGTAGAAAATCATTATCCCAAGAGAAACTAAAATTACCTTTATCTTGAGTGTGATAGTAGGGTTGTCAGATGAAATATAATACTCCCAGTTAATTTTAAGTTCAGATAGAGAACATTTTTTTTTTTACTAGAAGTATGTGCCAAATATTGCATGGACAAACTTATGCTAAAACACTGTTGTATATTGAGATTCTAATTCCACTAGCTGTTTTATAATCTTAATTTGCTAAATCTGGCAACCTCAGATATCAGTTATTAGTTTTTTAACATAGTCTCTGTACCTAAAAATAGAATCCAATCTAAAAATATCTGAGGAATAAAAGAACAGGAAAATGGTGCTGGATATCTTTTTAGAAGTAGCACAGGCTATAATAATGCTCCTTGAAAGAGTAAGTTTATTGTTTGGAAATAACAGTCTCTGTGGATAGGAAAAAGGCGAGATAATATGACTAAAGGAAAGAAAAGATAGACATGTTTAATAATTAGGAAGGGATCCCCTAAAGGATGAGAATTGAAACACTTGAACCCAAAGGTACTAAGGGAAGAAAAAGCCAGTGACAAAGAACTAAATCTTATCTGAATCTACAGTGTCCTTTGTGAACTCTATCATAAATATTTGACTTAATCATTGAGTACCCAACTGTTTAATATTTTAAGCAATTATTCTTGTTTCCTAGAATTAAAATTAACTTAGAGAAAAGACTATATTTGAAAATTTCAAAGTATTTGACTCACTCATGCAACCAAAATTATCTTCAAGCTACTTAAAGAGGCTGGATGGAAATAAATGAAACCAATAACTGGGAACTTGTGGGGAAATTTAAAACAATACGGGTTTGGATGAGTTGTGCTGGCACAGCAGTTACTAGGGATGAAGAGAGTCTATTATAAAAGTGTTTTATAATTCACTAAGCATTAATACTCTAAACAATAATATTCACCTAGAATATCACAACACAACAGTAGGATGAGAAAAGACTTATTTCATAGCTATACAAAGTGTTGTTTCTGAATGTAACATATGCGCAGGCAAAAAGAAAAGATGGTGGCTCAGCAGGCAGAATTCTCACCTGCCATGCGGAGACCCAGGTTCGATTCCCGGTGCCTGCCCATGAAAAAAGAAGAAAAAGAAAATTATATTTTTAAGATAAACATTAACATGAAACATTATTAAATGAATGTGAATGTATAACTCAGAAGTATAGACTAAGAAACAGTCCATGCTTTCAAGAAATATACTCAGGTCTATAAAGCCTGAACTAATTCAAAAGCAGATATAGCCACATATATCCTGTCATAAAGTGGCTGCTTTTTCAAATTACTTTTTTTAGAATGCATTCTGTGCCAACAAATAATACTGAATTTCTTCAACCACCATTGACTATTCTCACTTTGTATACATCCTCATACTTTAAAGGTAGATTTGAAATTTAAATAATGGTTTAAGTTAATATACCTAATAAAGTGATTCTTGAACCACTTTCTTTCTTAATAAAAAATTGTTTAGAAACACTATTCCAGTAATAGTACCCTATCTCATAATAATCTTCCTTACAATGGCAATTAAAACTTTGGAAGAAAAATATAAGAACAACTGTTGGAAGTTACTGGGCAGTGGCCAAAGAGTAGCAGAAACTGTAGAAGATGTGGCCCTTGACAAAGAAGAAGGACCAATACTGGTTGGAACCAGAACTCTTAAGGCATATGGGATCAGAGTCTGGGCAGAAAATATAATCTCAGAGGGCTGAGAAGTCAGAAGTTGCATATCTTTGCTACCAGAACTGAAAATCGCAAGGGAAAATTTTGGAAGGCAGGGACCCACAGATTGAAGAACCTTAAAATCAACATGTAAATTCCCCTCAAATTTTTGACTGATATCTAAACTGTGCATGTGCAGAGATGGCAAGAAATTCAGCAGAAAGCAATATCCACCCAGTATGGGAGAAGTGGTTTGAAGATCTTACCTAGTCCCACCAAGTTAGGGAAGCTTAGTTAACAACTTGGGTGCTCCACTGTAACCCCAGAAGAAACTCACATTAAGAAAAAGGAGTATTTAACTCAGGGCCGCTCCCTATGTTAAGGTATAAAACTGAAATTAGCCCTAAAAACAAAACCAAATACCTCATAGGACAATTTGACATTTTAGGTATGCAAAGAAGCAGGAAAATGTAATCCATTGTGAAGACAGGCTGACCATCAGAGGATCTAGACATTGGATTTAACAGACAAGGGTGTTTAATAACTATTATGAGTATGTTGAAAATGTACAGGAAAATCATGGATATAATAAGTTGAGCTATGAGGAATTACAGAAGAAATAAATGCTTTTGAAAAATGGGAATCAGCATTAAAATACAGCATTGAAAATAAAAGTTCATTAGATGGGGTTGATAGCAGATTAGACACTACAGAATAAAAGACCAATGAACTTAAAGGTATGTAAATAGAAATTAACCAAATTTAAGCGTATAAAAAAGTAATGGTAATAATCAGAATCAGAATCAGAATCGAATATAACCTTAATAACCTGTGAGACAATAGAAAGTAGTTTTATATTCATGTGGCTGGATTCCCAGAAACAGAGAAAGTGGAGAATGTGACATGAATTTAAAGAAATAATGGCAAAAAATGCAAAATTATGATGAAAAACAACCCTCAGATTCCAGAATCTCAGTTACATTAAGAAGGATGAAGACAAACTGCACTGAAAACTACAGATTAAAAAATCTTTAAAACAAAACCTGAGGAAAAAATTAAATACATAGGATTGACAATAAAAGTGATGACTGACTTCTCATCAGAAACAATGGACTCTGAACTCCTCTCCGACCCCCCTTACACTACAGACCCTTATGAATCCAATGGAACTACCAGGATAATCCAGCAGAATCTATCTAATTGCTGATTATCAACCATAACTCCATCTGCAACCTTAATTCCTCCTTGCAATGTAACTGAATATATTCATAGATGACAGGGATAAGGACATATAATGACATTTGGGGGGTCATTATGATGTCTACCACAAAAAGCATAATTTTATCCCCCATGGCTATTAGAGTCATGACTTTTATAAAACTTTGTACATGGCAACTAAAATAATGGCTCCAACCAATTTATTTGGTCATTCCATGATCAGTAAATTTTTTTTGCTGCCTGTTTGCAGTAGATTAAAATAATTGTTGGAAAATTGAGTATTAATACCATACTCTAGGAAGAACGGATTTTTTTTAAATTTAAGTTGATATTCTGGGTGTATTATCCCCCATTGATTGCTGAAAAGACAGTCTCCAGGATTAAAAAGAAATGAACTCTATAAAATGGTAAAAGATAATGATAGCAAATCCTTGAGTCAGTGTAGGGTTGCTTAAGCTGAAACAACAAATAGATTCAAAATATCTCTTGGTTTAAACAGCAAAGGTTTAAACATGTTCTTTCTGACAACATGTTCATTACAACTCAGCTGTGCATTTGACTGTGAGAGAGGTTAATGGAGCAAACTTTACCTGGACCATGCATGACCTAAGAAAAGACCTTGAATCATTCACTTAGTTAAGGACTCTTCCCATCCACATTTCATTGGCCTTAGACCATGTTTAACAAAATTGGGGCAAAGAAATACACTGAAAAAAAGAGAGAACTAGAATATTTTCAACAGTTATAATTATTATCTCCATTACATTTTTTAAATAAATTAAAATAAATAAAAGTGTAAGCAAAGATACATTGGTCAAACTCACAAATAATATTAATGAGGGCATTTTTAATGACAATAGAAACCAGGATAAATCAGGACAAACAGATTAATCAAGTCAAACAAGTTACTTACTACGTTTAAAATGTAAACGTAATTAATGCCATTGAATTGTAAACTTAAAAATAGTTTAAAGGGTGAATTTTATGTTTATATCTTATGTGAAAAAACAAACTGTTTCCATTTTAAATGCCAAGTTTATATATATATGTCATAAATTCTCAAATGATAAGTAGAATAATATCAAAATTTATGAAGTAAAATTTCTTAGAAATAAAATGAGATATATACAAAACTTTACATGTAATTGACATCAAAAATACCATAATACCATAATATTTCTAAAGAGATAGGTGAAAATAACTAATATAATTTAAACAATATGATTAGAATTTATTGACAATATAATTAGTAAGTCTGAGTAATCAGTTCTATGCCAAAATATGTACTCTAATAAGCATATACATCTCAAATGTCTGTGATATAATTATTTTCATATGTAACAGTTTTATTGAGATACAATTTTTACATTTTAAAAATTTAATGCATAATATCAATGGCTTTAAAGTTTTAACAGAATTGTCCAACTATCACTGCAATGAATTTTAGAATATTTCCATCACCTGAAAATGAACTCCTTACCAATTAGCAATCATTCCCAACTTCAGGTAATTACTAATCTACTTTCTGTATTTTTAGAATGCCTATTCTGCACATTTCATTTAAATGGAATCATACAATATGTGGTCTTTTGTTCTTGCTTCTTTTATTTAGCAAAATAGTTCCAAGGTAAACCTATGTCATAGCAGGTGTCAGTATTTAATTCATTTTTATTGCTAAATATCCAATTTCTCCATATCTTCAACAACAGCAGCGCCATTCATAATCACCAACTTCTAAAAAAAATTTTTTAATAAAATAAATAAATAAATAAAAAGCATCCAGATTGGAAAATCACCTAAAAAGCCCAGAAACACAAGAGACAAAAGCATACCAATGCCAAAGGTGGGATCACAGAGGTTTACATATTATCTTGTCCAACTGAGGGGCGGAGGGGAGATAAAGGTTTGGGGCTTAAAAAGCTGTTAGGAATCAAATATTTTAAATGTCCAGATTCTTTATTACAATAATCTGAAGAATGGGAGAAAATATTTCCAAATCATATAACTGATTCAGATGATATATTTAGAATATGAAAAGAATTCTTACAATTGTAATGAAAAATAAACCGATTAATAAATGGGCAATGAATCCTAATAAACATTTTTGCAAAGGAAATAAACAAATGCTCAAGACTTATTATCAGCTGGACAAGATAATAAGTAACACATGAAAACATGTTCAAAATCATTAGCCATTAGGGAAATTCAAATATAAATTACAATGAAATACCAGTTCCTACTCATTAAAGCAGCTAAAATTCAAAAGACAGATAACAGCAAGTACTGATGAAGATATGGAGAAGATATTACTGTGGGATTGTAAAGTGGTGCAACAACTTTGGAAAACAGTTTGATGGTTCCTGAAAATGTCAACATAAAAGTTACCATATGTGGTGGATTGAATCACAAACCCCAGGTTGTACATTCTCTTGGTTTTGATCCATAATCTGGTGGATGTGACTCATTCTAAATAGGATCTCTTGAGGATGTTACTTCAGCTAAGGTGTGCCCGACTGTATCAGATTGGACTTTAATATGATTACTAGGGTCCGTTATAAGTAGTATGAAATTCAGACATAGCGAGAGAAAGCCATAGAGAAAGAAGCCAAAAATCAGTGGAACCCACTGGAGAAAGGAGAAGACATTGCCATGTGCATTATCAGGTGACGGAAAAGCCAAGGACCCAGGATCAAGGAAGCAAGCCCCAGAATGCCAGTTTATAGGAGAGAGTATCACTAGCCAGGCTTCAATTTTGATATTTTTGAATATATACTTATTTACTCATCAATTAGTTAATGGGAAAACAAATCTGTAGCTTCTATTTTAGAAAATTATCATTTATCATAACTTTTAAAATTCAGAGTTAATTCTGAATTAACACCACAATTTATTCCTGAAGTATTTTTTAATTTTATTTCTCTGCATCCGCAAAAATATGTACATCACTTCCTTCAAATCAAATGGTTTATAATTTTGGAATTTACTTATTTTTACCCTAGGTGACTCGAGAAAAAATAAAAACAAGGGAAACCTCTAAATAAGCTAAGCATATCAAGTAAAAATTCTAATAATTTATGTATGGTTATTCTGCTTTCTGATTTAGCTGCAGTGGACTATTGTGAAAAGAAAGTTAATGGATGATCTATTGAAACCTATTACAGGGGATTTTTTTTTAATATGTTCCCATTGTCTTTTAAAAATTCAAAGCAACTAGATGGATGAAACTTAAGAACAGTGTGTTGACTTAAATGGCAGAAACAAAAAGACAAATTTTTTCGTGCCTTACTCATATGGACTACCTATAATGCACAAACTCAGATAATTGAAGTCGAGAGCATGGGTTTTCAGGTTGGGGACTATTGTAAAGAATCCTAGATTGTAAGCTCTTACAGCAGTCCCATATATTCAGGAGTTGTAACTGTTGTTTTCAAATTCTGAGATACTGAGCTCTATGAGTATAACCTGGTCATTTCCTGAAACTTCAGGTATGTATGTGATACCTGAGACTCTAAGTTAGAGCACTGAAGCTATGAAAGTCAGCATTACTCCATTCAGCAATGTTAAAAAAAATTGAAAAAGTGATCAGACTTCAACTACAGATATGAATGAAACTGATCTGGATAGGATTAAGGTAAATCAGAAGACTTGGTAAAGGATGATATGGTCCGTATTTTAGAACTTCAACTTCTATGTGAGATCAAAGGAAGGGATGTTTATTTGGTGCAAAATTTATATTTTGGGTAGCACATTATCTAATTTCACTTGTATGATCAGTTTATTTGAGCACCAAAATTACATGGAATCTTGAATAGAACAGGAGATCCTGGTCCTGGAAGCTTGTACAGCTTAATGTGATACTGTGATACATCCCAGAGTAATCTGGGCAGAAAATAAAAAAGTGTGTGTGAGTCCCCTTGGGAGCCTGGGAAGAAAGGACAAAATATTCAGCTTCCCAATCTGGGGAATTTCTGTTATTCTCACAAGCAGTGGGGACAACCAATTCAGTAGACTGAGCCCTCAATCTTGGGGTTTAGCCCCATAAAACTTATTCCCGCAAAGGATAGGCTTAGCCTACTTATAATAATGCCTAAGAGTCACCCCCAGAGAACCTCTTTCGTGGCTCAGATGTTGCCTCTCTCTCTAAGCCATCTCAGCTGGTGAACTCACTGACCTTCTGCCTGCATGGGACATGACTCCCAGGGGTGGACTTCCCGGCAATATGGAACAGGATTCCCAGAATGAGTCAAGAGCCAGTATCACGTGACTGAGAAAGCCTTCTTGGCCAAAAGGGGGAAGAGAGAAATTAGACAAAATAAAGTTTCAGTGGATGAGAGATTTCAAACAGTCAAGCGGTTATCCCGGAGGTTATTCTTATGCATTATATAGATATCCCTTTTTAGTTTTTAGCTTTTTAGTTTTTGGTGTATTGGAGTGGCTGGAGGGAAGTACCTGAAACTGTTGAGCTGTGTTCCAGTAGCCTTGATTCTTGAAGACGACTGCAACTATATATCTTTTGCAATGTGACTGTGTGATCATGAAAAAAAAGTTCCATCAGATGTTGAAATTACTCATTTTTCATACATATCCTTCATTTTACTCAAATTTACTATCATTTCAGTAATTGTTTTCTCATCAGTAGTGGCATAAATATTAAGTCCCTAAATGATAGAAAATTCCATTAAGTTCAAGATGTGCTTTTTAGGAGATTGTAAGGTCAATTTTAAAAATAAAGTAGAGAAAGAACAAGAGACGAGTGTGGGTAAAATTTTAACCTCGTTGTTAGATAAAAATATCACATAGAACATATATTAATTTCTAGCTTTGAACCTTCTATCCAGGTATATTGCTCTAATTAAAAGTGAGTTAGAGGGTGGGCCATGGTAGCTCAGTGGCAGAGTTCTCGCCTGCCATGATGGAGTCCCAGGTTTGATTCCCGGTGCCCGCCCATGTTCAAAAAAAAAAAAATGAATTAGAAATATAAACATCAAGGTATCAAAAATAACCAAAGTAAAGAATAGACTCTTTCCTAATCAACTTAAGTCAATCATTGAGTAACTGATAGGAATAATTCACGGTTATTTTGGTCCTGCCATTGTTAGAACAGCTGACAAAAATCAATCTCTGGATTTAAGTCTCTGTCATATTAGGTTTGTCCACAAAGAAAAGTAAAAATGGCTATCTTCTTGTTCGGTTCTTTCTTTTCTCACTCTGGAAAGTGTTCTGACCTGATACAAATAAACTACTCCTCTCATAGTTTGTAATCCATCATGTTAAACAAGATCATGTATTCTTTCTCAGTTTGTTTACTAAACAAAAAGATATTCAGAGATAGGCTTTTATTTTGACCATTGCACTTTTTTAAAAGATTCTGGTAGTTTTTCAAAAACATATTTTAGCTTAGAAACTTGGTCAGTATTAATTGTCTGTAAAAAGTAAATCCAATATACCAGACAAATAAAATGAAGCAACTATGAGATATACTATAACTAAATGGTGACTGCTGTTAGGAAAGGATCTTGTCCATTTTTCTTGCTCTTACATCCTCAAATCCCTGTGGCATACAGTATAGGTTCAGAATGAAATACTGTTATTTGGAAAGAGAGACCTTTGTGGCACCCCCAGGTGCCCATAATTTGAACACCTTTTGTCCAAATGCCCGTCTGTACTTGTCATGTGGGTGGCTGCTCAGGCACAGCTTGATCTGTTCAACACCAAATGTTGAATTTCCTCAGCCAGTTTTTCTTGAGAGAAGTTAGCAGCCTGAGGAGTCAACGTAGATTTTAATTCACTGAAGCTCTGACATTTGCTTCCTGGAAAGAAACCTGTCTTTCTGAAAAGAGCTCTAGGACTCAGGAATGTCCATATGTGTGTCCTGTTTATGGATAGATGCTCAGATGGGTATGTCCAATTTTTAAACTATAAATGTTAGGAGAGTGACACAGAGGCAATTAATTCATGTCCTTGGACACATCAGAAGTCTGACAGATTTCCCTCAGTGTCTTAGTTTCCTTTCACTTCAAATTGTAAAGATGATTGTGGCAGGAAAAATAAATAAACAAATACTTTCCACTTTTTAAGAATAAAATAATGTATGGGTAATGTAACATTGTATGGGCAATCAGAATACTGTCATACAAGTTACAGTACAGCATAGTATAGGTTTATGTGAAAAGCCAAGAGAATATAGAAATTGTACTTCTCAGTAGACTTGCATTTTCCTTTCTGAGAACCCTCATGGTAATGGCTTTTACTCAGATGCTAAATTCCAGAAACCAGTCTACAGAGTAAACCTGCTAAATCTATGTGAGCCCACACATTTCTTCCTCCTTCCTCTTGACCATTCACCGTGATTATATGTATTACCACAAAGCTAGCCAATGAAGCATCCTGTTGCAGTTTTCTCCTCCTCCCACCCACATTCAGATTATAAATCCATTGGCGATAGAAACCTATTTTCTATTTCTATTGTATTCCCAATAGCACTATCCATGATATAGGCAATCAATAAATGTATAGAAGTCCTTCAGATTGAGGTGAATTTGTTATAGTGTCAGAAACTGAAGAGATAAATATTGATTCACCAAAAATGTGGAAAAGTCTTGTTTACAATTTGCAATCACCTAGTGGCAATAGGTTCATTATTACACCCAGAGAAGCAGTAGTTTACTTCCCCTTTAGTCACTAAATCATAAAGGCGCTATTTTCCCAGAATTCAAAATGGCAAGTGTTGGGATTCCATTTATTCTGAATTTGGGGATTTGGGTTTTTTAATACCTTGGAAAATATTTTTTTCCTTAGCATTTCAAGAAAGAAAGCATTTTTTTTTACCTTTTTTTTTTAGAACATGTTCCAGTAATGGAACATTGACAATAATCACTGCACAAAATAATTTAGTTAATTTGTGTTTACCTCATTATTTCCATCTCTCTGCTGGAATATGAACTCCAAGAGAATGAATACCTTTTCTATTTCTTTCATTTCTATATCTATAAAGCATGGTTGAAACCAAGTAAGAGCTCAATAAATGTTGTCTTGTTTTGTTTTCAAAGATGAAGCAAGGTGCCCCATCTAGAAGCACGGGAACTGAAGTCAGACACATCACATGCACACTGTGCTATTTGATCACATTACTGGTTTCTAATCTTGCTCTGCTTCAGTCTCTTTAACAGTACAAGCCTCATGGGACGGGCGTAAATCTCAGCCATTCCACTACAAATACTTCCAAGTAAAGCACTTATCAGAGTGTTTTTCATACATTACACACTCAATAAATGTTAGTGCTTAATATTCTAATTAAATACAAGGAATTTGACATTTTTTCTCATGTTAATTGCCTTTACCAAAATCTTTAGTAAACGTGGAGATATGTTTCTAGCTGTTTTAGTTTAAGTTGCTGAAATGCAATATACTAAAAATGGGTTGGCTTTTACAATGGGGATTTATTAATTTACAAGTTCATGGTTCTGAGGCCGCGAAAACATCCAAATCAAAGCACCAATAGGTGATTCTTTCTCCCAGTGATCTGCAACTCCTCTGACACATGGAAAAACACATGATCATACCAGCTGGTCTCTCCTTTCTCTCCCAGATTTTTTGCTTCTGACTTCAGTGGCTTCCTCTCTATTTCTGTGGTTTCTCCCTGTTTTCTGTATGTCCTTCTATTTCAGCTTCTTGGGCTTTTCTCTCTCAGCTTCTCTGTGTGCTTCTCCGAATTTCATTTCTGATGAAGGACTCCTGTAAAAGTATTAAGCACCACTTGGAGCCTCAACTGAAATAACCTAATCAAAAGATCCCACCTATAATAGGTTTGTACTGACATGAATGGATTAGCTCTAATAACATGATCTTTTCTGGGGTGCATATAGCCTCAAACCATCAAACTAGCAATCTTAAAAATACATGAACACCAGTCTGGGATCCTAAAGAAAGTCAAGCTATTAAGCCAGTAATTCCTGTTGTCACTTTGTTTCTTTCATAGGCACTCAGTTCTATCCTCATGCCCTCACCCTGCTATTTTTTGGGGAAAAAAATAGCCTTGAATATGTGCCCAGCAAGATCAACCATTCCCTTGAGTCTCTGTAACACACCGAAGGGAAAAGAACTCTTAATTAATGCTTTCCCCTGCCCCACCCCCCACAGGGATATAGTCCACCTTAGGGTGTGCTTAGTCCCTCATGACTTTATCTGAATAAAGATGATAATTTCATTTCTACCACATGAAAGCTTTGGTTTGAGCATATATTTATCCCTGTGGTCATGCCAAAAGTAAATTAAGGCACACTGCCTAACCTGTGTGGTTGACTGGTACTCATGAACTCCATGGCTGGGACTGCTGACCCACCTACCATGACTTCACTTTCATAAACTGTTTACAGCCAAAATACATTTCTAATAATGGTTTAAAGAACATCCTTCCTAAAATGAGAGCCTGTGCTCATTCTGCTAAACCCTTCCCACCACCCAAGACACTCTAGTGATGTATTATGGAGAAAGCTATTCTCTAGAAGTCAAATAATACAACAACAAGGAAAGATAATCAACTATTTTCTTCAAGTAGAAGATATAGGCATACTATTCATAGCAAATTTTGTACAATTCAGGATTAGACTTCACTTTTGAGGGAATTTTAAGGAATGAGAATTGTCTTTTAAAGCAAAAATCAGGTTGTTGTGCTTGTTAGACTATTACTCAAAGGGATGTAACACACTAGAGGCAGGTAGCCCTGGTCTGCAGAGGAGACCGCTGCTGAATCCTTCAGTGATCTCCTGTCTGTAAAGGACATTCTTAATGTCCTTTACATTATGTCCTGCTGTGTCTTCTGGTCCTCTCGTGGAACATAATCTTCTGGTGGGTTTTCTGGCCCCACCTAACATATACTTTCTAGGATGCACACATCTGAACCATTTCACCCTGTCTGCACCATTGGTACAGACATCTTCACCTCATTCAGCGTGGGCCACCACTTCTAAGCTTCTAAGAACCAACCTAGCAGCAAGTTTGCTTGATCCCCTGGGGCATCTGGCAGCATTTTAAGCCCATGCCCTAAGAACGTGACCCAAGTCAACGTTGTTTATGAATGAAACATTTCATTAAAAGCCCTGGTTACGGTTTCCTTAATTGTTAACACCTGGATTTCCAATGAACCACCTTGTATGAGAACACTTAACAGTGGTGCTGCACATACTCTGCCCGGCATGAGCCGCAGCTAGTCAGATATATACTTACATCGTCACTAAAGAGAGATCTCAACACTGACATATATTTAATAAATAGCTTTTTACAAAGTAGACACATGTTGAATACATTTCCAAACTCCTACTATGGTTAATAATTCATGTCCTTGTTTTCTTTGTCATTGTGAGAAGAATAAAAGCACAGTTTTCTTCTGTAACAGAGAGAAGTGGTTAAAACAGGTGTAATTTCACGTGTTTTTTAGTTCCTATTTCCATTGCTCCCTGTCCAACTGACTCTGTTTAAAGTTTAGCTTTTTATTGTTTTGTTGTGCTTGCCTTCTTTTAAAATAATTTATCATGGGTGAGACAAGACAGTGAGATTTCATAGATCATACTTCATTAGATAGATAGATATCAAACTTGTGCATGAAGTGGGAAGATGCAATACCAGATCTGCTACAATATCTTTCTTCCCTATTCTGAATCATACAGTCCACAGCTATCAGATAAATCTCTCTACACTGCTGTGTGAACATGTTTTCAATTTTTATGTTTCGGGGTGTATAGTGAGACTGCACCCTGACACATAATAGAACATATCACTGTATATATCTGTGTACAAGTACAAAGGGCCAAATGTAATAACATCTGCTAAATGTTAATTATGTATGTTGTAAGTAAACTGGGAGCTATTTTTTTCTTAATATAGCTTATTTTATTGTATATGCATTGTTTCACTTAATCCTCAGGTACCCATGTAATTTATCATCCAAACCAAGACTGTATTGACAGTGAAAGTGGCTACTATTAGCGAATGTGCTGGGACAAGTGACAGAAAGCTAGACTGTCTTGGGAAAATAAGGATGTGTCTTACCATGTGTGTTAGTTAGATTCAGTTGTCAACTTGGCCAGGTGAGCATACCTAGTCTTGTTGCTGCGGACATAAGCCAATGGTACGTGAACCTCATCTGTTGCTAATTACATCTGCAGTCGGCTAGGAGGCATGTCTGATGCAATGAGTGACCTTTGACTTAATTGGCTGGTGCTTAAATGAGAGATCGCAACATAGCACAGCTAAGCAGCTCGGCATTCCTCATCTCAACACTCGTAGCTCCAGGCTTTTGGAGATGCAGAAAGAAGTCACCCCGGGGAAAGTTGTTGGAACCCAGGGGCCTGGAGAGAAGACCAGCAGAGACCATCCTGTGCCTTCCACGTAAGAAAGAACCTCAGTGGAAAGTTAGCTGCCTTTCCTCTGAAGAACCAACAAAATAAATCCCCTTTTATTAAAAGCCAATCCGTCTCTGGTGTGTTGCATTCCGGCAGCTAGCAAACTAGAACACCATGTTTACTCCTCCCAATGAGAAATTCTCATTCCGTTTTATTCATATTGAAACAAGTGAAGGAAGTTGAGCCGTCCTGAGTTACACAACTAGTATTGGCACAGCTGGGATTTAAATCCTGCTCCTATGTCTGCAATTATTTCTCTTTATACAATATCTCATTTGCCTGTTCTGGTCTCTATGGCCAGAGGCTCTCTTTGCTCATTCTTTCATAGTTGATGTAAGATGTTCTGTGAACTTCTCTTGTGACACTTTCTCTTACTTCTTTATCTGTGACTTTGAGTCATAGATACCTGTGCACTCTTCATCTATTATTCATTATTCATTATTCCTACATTTTATGTAAAGCAACTTGTTTCAAGTACAACATTTAGCCTTCTGTTATGTATTAGTTATCTATTGCTGTGTAACAAATTGCTCCAAGCCATAGTGATTTTTAAACAAAAATATTTATCCTTTCTATTCTAGCGCATGTTTGCAGCTGAGGAGCTTTCTCAGTCTGGGCATAGATTCTGGGGTTAATAGCCTCCTTTCATTTGGTTCTCTCACCGTCCCTGCTTTTGCTCTTTATAATTTAAAGTTCATCTTAAGCAGAATTCCTGCCACCTTGTTTTTCGTTAAAGAGTCCATCAACTGAGAAACAAGTATATAATATGGTTTACTTACTTATCTGGAGAGAGGCCAGAAATGAAAAATCAGATTTCACTTCTCCCAAACTATGTGAAGCCTCCTATTTCAGGTATGCAGAGCACAGGGACTAGAATAAAATTCTATTTAAGATTTTTTCTAAGCGGTAGCACCAATGAAGCTATGGATTTAGCTTTACGGCATTTTTCTGTGTATTGCCTGTTCATGAAACAAATGCTGCAAAAACTCAGGCTCCTAATCTAAATGACTGTTAATTATGCTGATAGAAGTCATATATTATGGATTTCATTTTGACAGATGGTAATCTGATGAAATGCAAATCTCAAAAAATTAAAGCTTTCTGAAGAACCCATCATTTTCTTAATTCTAGAAAACAGAGATGACAAGGTAGCATCACCTATTGTTTACGTAATTGTTGTCTGTTTTCTTTTCTCTTTCTTGGTAAAATAGTCCAAAAAGTGATCCTGAAGGAATTCATAAAACATAAACAGACCAATTCTTTTGGCATCCTCATGCCTGACTGCCCTTCAGTCATGCTCTAGCTCCAGCCTATATATACCCTTTAATCCAGCATAATAAATCGTGAAATGATTTTTCTCACTGAGACAAAAGGGACATTACTTGAAATGCTCACATGGCACCGGAATGGTGGGGGAGGCTGATGCAATGATCTAAAATGCCCATCCTTTCCTTCTTTCTTCCTCATACCTGAGGACAAAATTCTTATTTAGCACAGTTAGCTCTAGCATTGTAGTAAGAGTGAGAGTGAAAAGTACTGATTTATAAGGAGAATTATAGCTGGAATAAGAAATTCAGATAGCAAAATGACTTAAAGACTTTAAAACTTTTTCTACTTTTTACTCTACTTTGCTTCTTGCTATGTATGTTTGAGTTAGAAAATAATTAATATTGTGAGTTTTATTATTTATGTTTATCTCCACCCCTCCCCACCCCAAATATATAATTATGCATTTGGACCCATCTCTGAAGCAAGAGAATTCTAATATGTAGACACAACAAAGACTAAAAAATGCAGGCTTCTTCATTGTATTTATTTTTTAACATACTACAGGTTAGAATCCATGCGAGCTAAATAGCATATAAATCTTGCTGCTGCAGGGATGCACCCTTTTTTACACACAGCAGCACTTGGAAGACATTTCTTGTCTTCCAAGCCACATTGTATGAGAGGCAGACTAATTTATTAAATTGGCAGAGCAGTGCTATACTACCAATATGGCTGTTTTGGATTGAAAAATCGAAGTATTTTTGTGTTGTCCTTAATGAAATCTGTTGAAAGAGACAGCCGGCAAAGCAGGTGTACGGTTCATACAGTACACACATGCAGGCTCTCCTCTGCACAGAAATCACCACACAAAAGGTCAACCAGCAAGAGAATGGATGGGCAAGGGTTTAATATACCTGAAAGTATTTTTAAATTTATAGTACATAATTCTAGTAAGTAGTAATCAGCAAACTATACTGCCCTGAAGTTAATATCCATTGTGCATCACTCAAATTCTCTCCCAAATCATTAAGGAACCAGTATATCTGTCAATCTTTTGATAGGGTTAACCCCTAATTCTTTGAATTTTGCTGTTTTCCCTAAGGAAAACCTGGATTAGCGTCATCGTTCTCTAACTTCAAGTAGGGCAGTTTTCCTCCCATATTTAAGAAAAGGATTCTTTTGTAATGGAAGCAAGTAAAATGTCACTAGAGTTACCATAAATTTAATTTGCCATTATGAATTATAATTTCCAAATTACATATCAGCAAAAAGTGTAGTGCTCATGATACAGTAGGGTGGGAAGCTTATTCCCCAGTTAACATGAAGGGTGAGATCTGAAAAATAAAAAACATTGAAATTTTTAAAAATGAATCTTAGAGATTATCGGGGATTGAATCACTTACTCACAAAATACAAATTCTTAATCCGTGTTCCTGTTGGTGTGAGCCCATTTGCAGCTGAGACCTTTTGAAGATGATATTGTTAGTCAAGAGGTGACCAAACTGAATGAGGATGGGTCTTACTCCAAATTACTGGGTGCCTTGTAAAGAAAGAAAATCCAGACATAGAGAAGACAGCAGGCAGAGAGAGCCACAACAGCAGAGGATGCAGCAGGTTGCCATGTGACCCAAAACTGCCATCACTAGAATGTTTCCCATTCTGGTAGAAAGCACAGCCTGGTCGACATCTTGATTTTAGACTTTTGCCCTTCAAAACTGTGAGACAATAAACCACTAGACAAGAAATGCTTGTTTAAACCAAACCATAGTGTAGCATTTGTCATAGAAGTTCTGGAAGCTGAGACAGAGGCATTGACTTCTATCCCCTTAATTTGCACAGAAAGTTTAAATTGACAAAGGCAACAGGGCATTTAAATATCTAGTCATTTTCAGCAAATTCAGCACTAGAAAAAAAAGGACAAAATTGTTCACTATCTTGAAATGATGACTATATTTGCTACAAATCATTTTGATGTAATAACAGGTGTGCCATTCATAGTTGAATCTGATGGTGAGTAAACTGATTCATATTTCTCATCAACTAATCCAAATGACATTTATTGCATTACATACTGATCTAAATCAAAGTCATTCTGACCAACCTTGTTTGCATAGGAAAGAACCTGGACTTAAAAAGAGATTTGCAAACATGAGCTAGTGTTGACATTTCTAAATTTAGTATATAGGAAATTTAGGAATGAAAGGCAAACTTACCTTGTTCTACCTTGTTAACCCTAAAATATCAAGGCAGGTCACCAGGGGTCTTAATTGCACTGAAAGCCTGGAAGTTTTGTGATTGGGATGAGAGAAAGAGAAACGGAAGTGGACATTTTAACTGAGGACCCCGTGTGAAATCGTGTAGTTTAAGATTCTGAGATAAAGAGAGAAAAAAATCATCCTTAGTTCTTCAGAAAGATGCTCTAGGACTATGGGACTTTTCTCATGGATAGATGGAAGTGAAAAGACACTAGAAAGAGCCAGAAGAAGGTAAAGTAAGCAACAATTATTGGAAATCTACTGCATGTCAGGTACTATGTTAGATTCTTCGCATAAAAATAATTCCTTGACACCTCAAAACAATCCTATGATGTAGATATTTTTATCTGCATATCAGAGTTTAAATTGCAAATGCCACACATGATAAAGGGATTCAATATATATTTGTTGGGGGGGTGGGAAACATTTCAATCCATATGGGCAAAAGCAGTTATTAAACACAATAGTAACGAAACACTCAATTTCTAGAGTCTGACTAAATGGATCCAATGCTGGCTCAACAGCTGAATGACAATGGACGAGTTTCTCCCTCTAAGCATAAGTTTCCTTCCTCATAAGATGTGTCTAATGGGTAGTTTTAACAGTTAAATGAATCTATCCAGCAGAGGGAGCAAGAATCTTAGAAAAGCAGGGTTCCTTTACCAGCTGCAAAGGGCCAGAAAGAAATGTTAAAATTGTAGGGAAAGACTGTTTCTTCTTGGAGAATAAATTATTGTAGCTCTTAGCAAAGAGTCTGCAGGTTGAACAAACATCAAGAGTCTTGAAAAAACAGAACAAATTCTGGAGACTACAGAAATCAGGAAAAAGTATACTGATACTTGGTTTTCTAGCAATCCTGAAGTGAGGACCAAAATAGCCAAAGTTGGAGCCAACTGGAAAGGACTGGCTGTGGAATACCCTCAGCTTTCCACAAACCTCTTAATATGGAGGGGATGTGAAGACCTGCTGGGTAAGGGGGGGAAATCATGGTGATATCAGCTAGCATAAATTTTGTAAGCTTTACAACAGTTTTATAAGTTAGAAGGTAATGGAGATACAGACTGGGTTAGTGACTTTCCCAAGGTCTCAAAGTTAGAAGTGGGGAAGCCTAAATTCTTACCCATTGTGCATTTCTATGAAAAAGTTTCCATTAATCCAAGTGTGTCTAGAACTACAGTGTTTTCTTTCCTTTTCTTCATTGTTGCTGTTTTTATGGTTCATCTAACTCAGAGCATCACCTTAACTCACTGATGCTCTGCCTGTGTCCCAATGAATGAGCATCTTGATCACCCCAAAGGATATGTCCGTGAGGAGAATGTTAGAAGGGTGATGTGCTTTTTACAATGTTTTGAGTCAAGTTTCTTTGCATTCCCTTTACAACGAGGATATGGGAAGTTATTCTATACATCACATGCTTTGTCTCTTTCCATTATCAACTCTGAAAGGGATTTTCTTTCGTTAGTTTATTTTTGCATAATTATGCATTTGAATCATATTTTAAAAGTTTTTCAATGTAAACCAGAGGAAAGTTTGTTGAAGTTTGTATCCTGTAGGTTTCACTAGAGGAAGAAGAAACCCTAGGATACCCATACACACGCACTCATACATGCAAACATATATATATTTTTACAAAAATGGGAATTTTTACTCTACATAGTTGTAGGAAAAGGTTCCGCAGTGTCTTTAACATCCTTGCCTACATATCTGATGCTATCCCTTGCTGTATAGGGCAGATAATCTGATGGGATGATGGATATAATTGAGGGGAGAACAAAAAAATTAAAAAATGGGAGCACACAAGCACAAGTTAGAGCCAAGAGCACAAACAGAAACCCATGTCTTGCTGCCTGTAAACTGGTGGAATCAGTGTGCTGCAGAAACCGAGGCTCTTTATCCTGGATCTAAATACACACGACTGGTCTTGGACTCAGAGAAACTAAAGAAAGTCCAGAGAAAGGTAGAGCAGCTGCAGGTCTGGCTCCTACCTAACCACAATAAAGTTGGCCAGCAAATGACCAACAGTGTGTGTGAACACAAAATGGTTGTCGCTATACTTCTGCTCTTCAAATATCTCACAAGGATACCTTGTGTTACCAACCTTAACAAGAAACATATAGGACAAGGAATTCTAGGCAACACAGGGCACCTTAACCAACTGACATAACACAGAGTGACCATGATCACCCCATAATCAACTTTGTATCCATACACATCTCCTTAAGCTATACTTTATCTCCAACTAAAGATAATAACAAAGTCATGTCTTTGCCTAACATAATGCAACTTCATATCTAGTACAATTCAAAATAAACTAATCCTGAGTATCCATGTCCAAAAAGCAATGTAAGGAGCTTTGCAGACCAGCTCTGTGGTGAAACAACAAGAAGACTTTGCTCTAAATTTTGGGAAGATCAGTGAGAAACTACGGCACAGGAGCCATTACTAGTTTATGCCCAAAGCAATGTTGAAATGAATAGAGGAATCAAACTGATAAGTGGAGCCTAATAACTGTGCAGTATACCAACAGAGGCATACTACATAAGACAGCTTAACAGAGAAATCAGGAGAAAAGACAAAGAGGAACCTGCTCTAACCACTGTCATCTTACAGCTACTGTGCACATGCTCAAGGCTGCATTCTCTAAGGTGTGATATCAGAGACTTCATACTTTGGGGAAAATAGACTTCACTAAATTAGTATAGCCACATCACTAAACAAACAGGCAAATAATTATAATGAGCTCTGGAAAGGTGAAGAAGAAGAGAAACCAGTGTCCACAGTTACTACAGTATATGACATGAAATGTCCATTTTTCAACAAAAAATCAGAGATCTGCGAAGAAGCCAGAAAATGTAGCCCATACAGAGAAGGAAATAAAGTAGACAACAGAAACTGTCTCTAGGAGCACCCAGATGTTGGAGTTAACAGACAGAGACAACAAGCAGCCATTGCAAATACATTAAAAGAACTAAGTGAAATCATGCCCAAAGAAGTCACAAAAGGTATAAGAACACTATCTTATCAATTTGAGAATATCAAAAAGAAATAAACACTATGAAAGGAAGAAAAGGAAAATTATGGAGTTGAAAAATACAATAACTGAAATGAGAAATTCACTAATTGCTCAAAGTAGATTTGAACTGGCAGAAGGAACAATCAGCCAACATGGAGACAGATCAATAGAGAGTATGCAATCTGAAGAAGAGAGAGAAAAAGAATTTAAAAAGGGAACATGGAATGTAGTAAACCATTAAGCACATCAATATATCTATTATGGGAATACCACAATATGGTACATAATGTGGTACTCCCATAATTATGGGAGAGGTGAGAAAAGAGCAGAAAATTATTCAAATAAATAAAGGCTGAAAACTTTCAAATTTGATGAAAATAGTCTGAACATTGAGAAGCTCAACAACCTCCATGTAGAATAAACTCAGAGAAATTCACACTCAGACATATCATAGGAAATATGTTGCAAACAGCAAAAGAAAAATGGCTCATTATATACAAGAGAATCCCAAGAATTTTAACAGTAGACTTCTTATCAGAGACACTGGAGGAGGCCAGAAGGCAACAGGAAGATATGTTTAAAGTGCTGAAAGAAAGAATGTCAACCAAGAATCTTATATTTTGCAAAATTGTTTCAAAAGTGAAGACAAAAGACCTTCCTAAATAAGCAAAAACTGAGAATTCCGTCATAGCACACCAACCTTACAAGGAATAATAAAGGACATTTTTCAGACTGAAAGCAAGTAACTAACCCTAAATGATAATGCTCCTCTTAGGAGGATATCTCAGCATGCTTCATAGCACCAGATACCTAGAAATTTCACCAAGCTGGAAGATCTTTTCATTTTTATGGGGGTTATTTCTCACCCTCTGCTATGCAAGTGTTTTACTAATGTGTCTAGAGTAGTTGCTACTTCCTGCATGCCAGGCCTAAACAGAAGTATATAATCAATGGAATGGATGGGCTTGATGTCCTGTGTAAGGGAACCATGACCAAGATCCATGTGGTGTAGATTATCACATAGGACTGGAAAGTTGATATATTGATGGGGTAGGGTAGTGACCAACATGTATTGCTGGTCATGCCAGCTGAAAAAAATACTGCTTCATGTAGTCTTCATACAGGTCAGTAGCTATGTAGCAGGTGGCAGGGTGTTGTTTTACATCAGCAATAAAATTACATCTGAAATTGCAGTTGCAATTGATGCCACCATCTGGTTAAGTTTACAATAATCCACTGTTAATTTCCAAGTTCCATTTGTCTTCTGCCCTGGCCAAATAGATGATTGTCCTTGATGTTGACACTAATCTCTGTCGTCCCTTCAGGAATGTCATATTGTTTGGTTCATTCTTTTTATAGGTAGAGGCAATTCAAGTGACTTGTTCTTCCCTTCAATAATAGCCCTTACTCCACAAATCAGAGAATCAGCTCCTATTCCAAGTATGCATTTCATTATTGAGGAAATGACCACAGGATAGATTTGCGGACCAACTGGACCCACTATGTGAAGAAACTAAGCCAAAATTCACTGATCACTTGACCACCATAAGTCCCTGCTCCGATTGGTGGACCAAAGTAATATTTTGGATTTTCAGAAATTAATTTCAGGGCCAGTGGCCAGTAATTACCCAAAATGCACAATTGCCTTAGTCAATGACTGCACGTCCTTTTGAGGAAGGCTGGGAGGGGAACCAATGTTATAAATTGTTGAAAGCTTAGCAAGATCTTCCCTCAAAGGGAATGCCTCCTTCTTCATTCAAGAGGTTCTGGGCCTATAAATGAGCTCAACTCTGGGAAAGGGTTAAGGGTCTATGACTATTTTCCAAATTGAATTCATTAGACCTACAGCTTTTCTGCCTATCCAGATCAAGTAAGATGTCAGTGTCATCCAAGTTCTGGTGGGCACTATGATCAACTTGCCAATGCCCAAAAGCCCTGCAAATCAGAGTATTGCCTTCTCTAGATACTGGATTACAAATACCTAAAGGTGGTAATGCAAGGAACTCTTTTTTCCATTGCATGGCACAGCCTCCCAATACCCTCTTAACTAGCAGAAACAGGGACAATAATACCTTTACATTTGCTCACATCATAGAAATAATTCTAGAAATCCCAGAACCAATTCACAGTTGTGATCCTCAAGTTTGCATTCTTCTGGAAATACTTCTGGCACAAAATTCCCTATCAGTCAAGGTCCTAATATAAAAGTAAAACTACCAAGATATATGCACACACACACATACACACACACACAGATATAGATAGATAGATAGATAGAATGAATCTACAAAGAGATTCATTACAGGAATATTTTACCTTATGAGACTGTGGGAACTAATTAAGCAATTGTCTCCACATTTGATGCTGGAGCTTGAAGTCCATAGGGTAAGAAGTTTGGAAGGGAAAATGGATATAAATTTGGTATATAGTAAGAACAGGTTGGAACTCACAAGCAAGCTGGAGCCCACAAGGACAAACTGAAACTTGTGTCAGTTCCTGGCGCCTCTGACTTTGGTGGTTATGGGTATCCCACAGAGGTCAGGGCCCTTCTTCATGGAGCCAAGCACACTTACTTATTTAAAGAGTCAGAAAAGATGAAGAGCCTGCCAAAAGGTAAGAAAGTTGGTGGCCCAGTCACTGCCTCATACTTATGAGGTGAGACAGATTAGCCACGTGTATGAGTTGCAAAAGGCTGCTGCTTCACTTTCAGCCTCTAAATCACCCACAAGAATCTCTTTTGAGACTTACCTTTCCCAGAAAGAGAAGGGAAGGCAATTTTAGGAGATTCGTTCACCCTAGTTAAGCTAGCACCTTACATAGCTAACACAGTATTATAAAAGCTCCACTCTGAAGAATGTTATTCTCAGAACAAAATGAGATTGCTGATTTTGATTGGGGAGGATACAGCAAAAATGAGGCAATAATCACAAGGGGAGTAGAAGAGATGAAAAAGGCACCACACAGAGAAGACATAACAAAAGTACTAGGAAGGATTCAAAAGAAGATACTTCTTGGCAATAATTCCAAATTATCTCTACACTGACTAGCTATGACTTGAAGGAAAGAGTAAAGGATTTGTACTCTGGACTCATCATATGTATTTCTAATCAGTTCAAGTAAAATTGGGCTCTACCTGGTGATGAATTGTGCCTGTATGCTTTTTCTAGTCTTGAAGAGTTCCAATAGAAAATTTATAATTAGTGACCAAATTGTTTTCTCTTATATACAGTACTTCTGAAAGCCTGCCCTCTGAGGTATTTTTCAGTCAGAGCACTAGTTTTGTGCAAAATGTTGCACAATCACCTGCCTTACTAGTAATCTTCAGGCAATCACCTGCCTTACTAGTAATCTTGCTGGGGTTAGGATTCATATATTTGTGAGGAAATGGAGTTAAAGCAATAGATTGATTCACTGAGAGACTTAGGAGGAGGCTAAAACTGCCCTGCTCATTTAAGAATTTAGAATATAAAGAGAATTGCCAGGTGAATAAACGGAGGAGTTTCCAAAATAGAAGTTCTGATAAGGTGCTTTGACCTATTTTCAATATCTCCTCCCTCACCAATTTGGAAACAAGAAAGCCTGCTTGATCAGTATGGGAGGTGAGGATATTAGGAAGAAAGTTTTATTATTTATAAGGTTACAGAAGCAAAAGTAATTTAAGCATACTATTTGAAAATGTAAAGTTCGTGGGTCCAAAATTTTAGGACACACGTCTGGTTCCAAAATTAGAAATATTGACAACAAAAGGAGAAACAAACAAAAAATAATAAATAAGGAAATATTTTTGTCAAATCATTTCAATTGACTCTAAAATTTGTCAGTGGAAATGTAATTCTCAAGCTTGTATTGTTTTGTACCTTCATGCCAGATGTAGAAATAAATGACAATTTGATGGGATAAATTTAAGACTACTTAAGGAATGCACTATGACTCTCATTATTCTATGTTTAATCTGAAGATAAAAAAAATAGGTGTTACTAAGCTTATAGCCAGCCATTCAATTTAACCATATCACCTTGTTCAATGAATATACTATATACTCATCAAAGTGATCTACTAAGACAAGGCATTTTTTCCATCAATAGACTTCCTTAAACTCATCAAAATGATCTAAGAGTGTTTTGAGTCCAAGCTGCCCTTTCCTGTCATCATATTGGACCATTTTGTTGAACAGCAAGCAAGTAACTGTAAAAGATCATTTAACAATCTGCTTCATATCCACCTCTTTTCCAGCCAAATTGCACCTATAAAGTCAAAACAGAGCCTCTTTTGGATTCTCAACAAACATGAACTGAATATTTTATGGTTTGTGCAGTGGTTACTGTGTGTTGCTATTTCTTAATTAGCATATATGTGGATGCTTTTTTTTTCATCCCACTTTATTGTTGTTGCAGTAATTCAATGAAAGTATCCTAAACATTTACATTGTGGAGCATCTTTATGATTTATACCAATGGAATGGCACACCCAGTGCTGTGCATCTGCTTTCAAAATCATTGCTTCATTTCATAATCTCATATCCCTTTTAAGAATGAGAAATATTGTGGTTTTGGAGCTTGCCTTTATTTCTTTATCATTCCTCCTCTCCATGAATTTCCTTCTTTTACCTATTCTATTCTCCATAATGATGCTTAAATCAATTCTACTGAATGGTGGCAATTTTGTCCCTGAAATGTCTTCCAACAGAGTAATGAATTGTCCTTTTAATCCACTCTACTGGATTTTTATTATTAAAAAAATAACCATTTCCTCCTTTGGGTCACTAACTAGAGTTATTCTCAGCTTCGTCAAAATGATTTATGAATAGTTTATAGCACCAGTCTTCCACAAATAAGCTAAATACATGTATACATGAATCATTATAATTTCTTTATATGTGATATTCTCCTAAACTATTTCTAACCTAAAGGGTCAGAGGAACAGAATTTAATTGAACAAAATTGTCATTTAAAACCTCTCTTTAGTTCTTCAAGTTGTTTCTTTTTGCCTTACATACACCTATCTGTGACATAATAAAGTCTTAATGGTCTGCTTTAGTTTCAAAGTGCAAAGCTCTGTGACAACTACATTTGCAAAAGCTCCTTCATATTCATGTGTCTGCTTTAGGTCTTGTCCTGCCAATATCTCTACTTTGCCTCCTTCACATATAGAAGGAAGTAGCAACTTTAGAGAAATAATAAAGTTTGATGTAACAGTTGAGGCCATAGCATCAAAATTATGCATTTCAAATGAGAGGTTGGGGGAGACATAGCTATGCCTTTCGGATGTGGTCTGAGTGATCAGCAAAGGTAACTGAGGTAGTAGGTACTGGTTGAGTTCACCTGACTACTGGTGGAGTGAGAAGCAATTGTGAGTACAGCATTCTGTGCATCTGCATTTATTATTTTCTAACTCTTTCCTAGGGAATCTTGCATAGATATTCACAAGAAAAAGGGAAAGATGGATATATATTATTTTAATATCAAGAGCATTGTAAGAAACCAAAGCAGCCAAACCTTCTTAAAGTCTAGTCATGAGGACAGGGAGATACTTTCTCAGCTAGAAAGCTTAGAGAGGAAGAATGACCACTCAAGGAAAGGAAGTGCCCCCAGTGTTAGAACACTAGAGCAATTTGCTATAGATCAGTAGTAACTCTCAGAGCTACATGAACAGCAGCTAAATACATCAGTGATGAGATCTGGAAATGGGGAAGATCATTTATGGGAAGGTAAATTTAAAGCTACAAAAAAGAACGGGTGAGCCATTCAGGATTCCACAGAAGGAATAATAGAATAGAATAAGAATAAAAAGAATAATGTCAATATTTGCTGGTAGGTAGAAAAGGTCCAAATTTGTCACACTATTCTAAGCATTTTACATATATTATCTTATTTAATACTCAAACATTCCTGTGAAGTTGGGACAATTACCCTCCATTTGCAACCAGGGAAATTGAGGGATAGCTGGCTTAAATTACCTACTTACAGTTACATAGCAAAAAAAGTCATGCTGAACTGTGAAACAATTCAAGTCTTCTGGATCCAGTCTGTGCTCTGACTCACTACAGAATCCCTGGCAGGAAGAGGGGACTCTTGGGTTTCTACTTATAGGGACTCCACCATAAGTGTTCAAACTCTGTTTTTGCTAGAACACTGCTGTGGTTACTTAGAGTTCCTTGATTGTATTTCCCCAGTGTATTAAGAAAACTGGAAGAAAAAAAAAACACTGGTGGATAACAGAAAATACAATGCAATTATAGTTCTCAACAAGAGTGTAGGCTGTTCTTTCCTTTCTCATTCATTCATTAGATAAGATATCCTGCTTTCTATCCAATGTATCTTCTTTTGGCCCTGAAAGGAAACTGCACAATCCACAAATACTTTCAGACCCAAACATCCATCTTATTTTCCAAAAGAAGTCATGTCCCCATCGGCTCATAATAGTGCATGCCTTGGAAATTTGCTTCCTAATCCCCATCTAAAAAAAATTCAGAGTCTAGATTTCCTTCTCCTACTACCATATAGCTATATTTTCAATAGCTCTTTGTGTTCATAGCATAAATGCTACAAAGAAAGGTAAAAAGCACAGTTCCATTGGAAGTAATATGCTGATAATTTGTATTTAAGAAAAGTGGTTGATCAATACTTTGCTAGAGATCCAAGGGGTATCACATAAAACATGCACAACATACATATTCAAAAGGTTTTTTTAATGCAGTTTTTATTGAGTAGATTCACATACCATATAATCATCCAAAGTATACAATCAGTGGTAAACAGTATCATCATATAGTTGTGCATTCATCACCACAATCAAGTTTTGAACATTTTCATTACTACAAAAAAATAAAAATAAGAATAAAAAAAAAGAACATCCAACACATCCCATACTCCTTCTCCCCCTTATTATTATTTTTTTTAATCTTTTGTCTTAATCATCTGTCCATGCACTGCATAAAGGGAGTATTGGTCACAAAGTCAATAGGGCTTTGAATTCTCAGGTATTTCCAGTGAGGTCTAAATGAATAAATATAAGTGTGTAAAAAGGAAAGAGCATAATTCTCTAAGTGATCTAGCAGTAATGCAAACGTTATGCCATTCAGACTTGGTAACATATAAAACACACCCAGAAGAGATAAGAAATATCTTTTCTGTCGTTACCTACATATTAATCTGTGAACAAAATGAATATTGTAATGAGTTTGCTAAATACTTATGCTTATCAGCAGGTGACTTGGTTAAGCTGAAATTGAAATATTTCTAGAAACTGACCCTTCATTTTCCCTCACATCACTTGAGTTTGGAGAAGCACAGTAAATTAAAGTTACTCAGTGAGTCATATCTAACAACTCCATGATTAATCCTGAACACCTACCTTTTGATAGATTCAATCAATTTTGCTCGGGGTTCCACAATCATTAAAATGTGCTGGAGCCCTTGAATTCACAGAAGTGTTTTAAAATTAAGCCAGTATCACTCTTCCTGCAAGTGTTCCATTGCTTTTTCCCCAGTGTGTTAGCGCTCCAAGGAACTGATACAAAGTAACTATTCCAAACTTCAGAAGGGAAGTACTAGTTGCCAGAACTTGACATTGTTGCTGACAGTACAAATTCAGCAGAACAGAGCACCTAGTCTCTTACCTTAAGATATCAAGATGAGATTTAAGAGACTGAAACTCTTACAGGGAAAAATCCTTTGCAGCAATTGGGAAACTGTCACTCACCAACACAATTTTCAGGGAGGCCCCTCCCTTACTGGTTTGCAGACGTTTCTCTACTTCCCTTACATTCAAATACCCACCTCCTTTTGTTTATTCATAGGAGTCTGGCTGCAAAATAAATTAAGTTACTGTTTCTTCTACCTTTGCAGCACCTGCTCAAACCGACTCTTACCAACTGTAGCCTCCATTTTAAGGCCAAGTATGGTTTGCAAGAGAGCCTGCACCATTAGCCCACATGCTTAGCCACTCACTTAAGCCCACCCTTCCCAGATGGTGTGTATCACCAGACCCCATTTTGTTTAAGGAGACTAATCTGAGGCATTCCTCCAGGATCCTTACAGGTCTACTACACAATAAACCTTCTCTTCCCAAAATCCTGCTGTCATGGCATTGACGTCCATGCTCACCAGGCAAGAAGCCTACGTTGGAAAGTAACAATTTTGCCAACCACAAAGGGACCGACTCTTAGAAAACTCTATTCAAGGTGCCATGGCCTCTGCAGGACCCTGCATGGCCATCTAAAGCGATTTTGTATACTGATTCAGTGACCAGGGCTCTCTCCCATTCCTGCCGGCTTTATCAGCCCTAAGGCACAGTTTAACTTCAAGATGAGAAACAGTTCCCGGTACAGATATATTTGGGTAAGTAAATTTGTATCACCCCTTTTCTTTTGTCAAAGCTTGTCTGCTAGGATTGTGGACGTGGTCCCACTCTAATGCTACATCAGCCTAAAGGGGTTCAAGTCCCCACATCCTAGGATTGTAGGTTCAAATGCCCCCCTAGGATCTGTTCTTGGGTACAAGCCCCAAGACCTACAGAAATTAGCCACAAAAAGTACTCACAGTTCTCCCTCTTTCTCGGCCGGCGGCGCTCCCACTGCCAGCCAGCCTTCCTCTCCCTCTTTCTCCGCCGGCAGCGCTCCCACCGCCAATCAGCCCTCCTCTTCCCCCTTCTCCGCCGGCGGCGCTCCCGCCGCCATCTTGCCCTTTCCTTTCCCCTTCTGCTCTGGCGGTGCTCCATCCGCCATCTTATCCTTCCCTTTCCCCTCCTGCTCCAGCGGCTCTCCAACCACCACCGTGCCCTCTTCCGCCTTCACTGGCTCCTCCATCACCGCCCTCGACAAAAGCCTTGCCAACCTCACCTTTCCTCCTCTAGAACAGCTACTGGGGGAGTGGAGACGATACAGAGCAGCTCCCAGAGCCACGACGGAGATCAAAGGGACGGCGTACCCCATCCTGGAACGGCTGACTGTCTGGGAGAACCAGCTCCGGTGAGATCGCCGAGAGGCGCGGGCTTTCCCGGGCAGGACAGCAAGCGGCCGGAGTCCCTCCCTTCCTCCTTCCCAGGCCAGCTGGCAGAATTGGGCAGGCGGTCCCCTTGGGCCGTGGCGGCTGGCGCCCCCACTACGCGAGGCCCACCGGACCAAATAAGAGAGTTGGGTCGGAAATCCCCAGACCGCGGAGATCGGTGACCGGGGGGCCCCTTCCAAACACGTGACTTCCCGGTCCGGCTGGGAACGGTGCACTCTCCCGGGCTGCGGCGGCTGGTGCCCTCCCGCCACGCTTGGCGCCCCGGGCCGACTAGGAAATTCGGTCAGGCGCTCTCCCGGGCTGCGGCGGCCGGCGACCCTCCCCACATTCAGACCCCCGGGCCGGCTGGCACTCTTCCAAGCCGCTTCGGCTGGCGAACCTCCCCCACGGCAAGAGTTTTCCAAAGTTAAAGTACCCACAGCAACTTTTACTGGTGGATCCCGTAGACAAATGTGTGCCACGAGCGCCACCTACTGGGCAGGATAAGAAAAACAGAACCCAGAGATTTCACAGAAAAATCTTCCAAACTGTTGGGTCCAACACCCAGGGAAATCTGACTAAATGCCCAGACGCCAGCAGAAGATAACGGATCACGCTCAGAAAATTGAAAATATGGCCCAGTCAAAGGAACAAACCAATAGTTCAAATGAGATACAGGAGCTGAGACAACTAATGCTGAATATACGAACAGAAATGGAAAACCTCTTCAAAAACCAAATCAGGGGCGGGCCGCGGTGGCTCAGCGGGCAAAGTGCTTGCCTGCTATGCCGGAGGACCTCGGTTCGATTCCCGGCCCCAGCCCATGTAACAAAAACGGAGAAACAGAATACAAGAAAATGTTTAAAAATGTTTCCCTTTCTTCCTTCCTTCCTTCCTACTATCCTTCCTTCCTTCTCTCTGTCTTTCCTTTATAAAAAAAAAAAAAAAAAAAAAACCAAATCAATAAATTGAGGGAGGACATGAAGAAGACATGGGCTGAACAAAAAGAAGAAATAGAAAAACTGAAAAAACAAATCACAGAGCTTATGGAAGTGAAGGATAAAGTAGAAAAGATAGAAAAACAATGAATACCTACAATGATAGATTTAAAGAGACAGAAGATAGAATTAGTGATTTGGAGGATGGAACATCTGAATTCCAAAAAGAAACAGAAACTATCGGGAAAAGAATGGAAAAATTTGAACAGGGTATCAGGGAACTCAAGGACAATATGAACCGCACAAATATACGTGTTGTGGGTGTCCCAGAAGGAGAAGAGAAGGGAAAAGGAGGAGAAAAACTAATGGAAGAAATTATCACTGAAAATTTTCCAACTCTTATGAAAGACCTAAAATTACAGACCCAAGAAGTGCAGCGCACCCCAAAGAGATTAGACCCAAATAGGCATTCTCCAAGACACTTACTAGTTAGAATGTCAGAGGTCAAAGAGAAAGAGAGGATTTTGAAAGCAGCAAGAGAAAAACAATCCATCACATACAAGGGAAACCCAATAAGACTATGTGTAGATTTCTCAGCAGAAACCATGGAGGCTAGAAGACAGTGGGATGATATATTTAAATTACTAAAAGAGAAAAACTGCCCACCAAGACTCCTATATCCAGCAAAATTGTCCTTCAAAAATGAGGGAGAAATTAAAACATTATCAGACAAAAAGTCACTGAGAGAATTTGTGACCAAGAGAACAGCTCTGCAAGAAATACTATAGGGAGCACTAGAGTCAGATACAAAAAGACAGAAGAGAGAGGTATGGAGAAGAGTGTAGAAAGAAGGAAAGTCAGATATGATATATATAATACAAAAGGCAAAATGGTAGAGGAAAATATTATCCAAACAGTAATAACACTAAATGTTAATGGACTGAATTCCTCAATCAAAAGACATAGACTGGCAGAATGGATTAAAAAACAGGATCCTTCTATATGCTGTCTACAGGAAACACATCTTAGACCCAAAGATAAACATAGGTTGAAAGTGAAAGGTTGGGAAAAGATATTTCATGCAAATAACAACCAGAAAAGAGCAGGAGTGGCTATACTAATATTCAACAAATTAGACTTCAAATGTAAAACAGTTAAAAGAGACAAAGAAGGACACTATATACTAATAAAAGGAACAATTATACAAGAATACATAACAATCATAAATATTTACGCACCAAACCAGAATACCCCAATACGTGAGGAATACACTGCAAACACTGAAAAGGGAAATAGACACAAATACCATAATAGTTGGAGACTTCAATTCACCACTCTCATCAATGGACAGAACATCTAGACAGAGGATCAATAAAGAAATAGAGAATCTGAATATTACTATAAATGAGCTGGACTTAACAGACATTTATAGGACATTACATCGCACAACAGCAGGATACACCTTTTTCTCAAGTGCTCATGGATCATTCTCAAAGATAGACCATATGCTGGGTCACAAAGCAAGTCTTAACAAATTTAAAAAGATTGAAATCATACACAACACTTTCTCGGATCATAAAGGAATGAAGTTGGAAATCAATAATAGGCGGAGTGCCAGAAAATTCACAAATATGTGGAGGCTCAACAACACACTCTTAAACAACGAGTGGGTCAAAGAAGAAATTGCAAGAGAAATTAGCAAATACCTCGAGGTGAATGAAAATGAAAACACAACATATCAAAACTTATGGGATGCAGCAAAGGCAGTACTAAGAGGGAAATTTATTGCCCTAAATGCTTATATCAGAAAAGAAGAAAAGGCAAAAATGCAGGAATTAACTGTCCACTTGGAAGAACTGGAGACAGAACAGCAAACTAACCCCAAAGCAAGCAAAAGGAAAGAAATAACAAAGATTAGAGCAGAAATAAATGAAATTGAAAACATGAAAACAATAGAGAAAATCAATAAGACCAGAAGTTGGCTCTATGAGAAAATCAATAAGATAGATGGGCCCTTAGCAAGATTGACAAAAAGAAGAAGAGGACGCAAATAAATAAGATCAGAAATGGAAGAGGAGACATAACCACTGACCTCACAGAAATAAAGGAGGTAATAACAGGATACTATGAACAACTTTATGCTAATAAATACAACAATTTAGATGAAATGGACGGGTTCCTGGAAAGACATGAACAACCAACTTTGACTCAAGAAGAAATAGATGACCTCAACAAACCAATCACAAGTAAAGAAATTGAATTAGTCATTCAAAAGCTTCCTAAAAAGAAAAGTCCAGGACCAGACGGCTTCACATGTGAATTCTATCAAACAGTCCAGAAAGAATTAGTACCAACTCTCCTCAAACTCTTCAAAAAAATCAAAGTGGAGGAAAACTACCTAATTCATTCTATGAAGCCAACATCACCCTCATACCAAAACCAGGCAAAGATATTACAAAAAAAGAAAACTACAGACCAATCTCTCTAATGAATATAGATGCAAAAATCCTCAATAAAATTCTAGCAAATCATATCCAACAACACATTAAAAGAATTATACATCATGACCAAGTAGGATTCATCCCAGGTATGCAAGGATGGTTCAACATAAGAAAATCAATTAATGTAATACACCATATCAACAAATCAAAGCAGAAAAATCACATGATCATCTCAATTGATGCAGAGAAGGCATTTGACAAGATTCAACATCCTTTCCTGTTGAAAACACTTCAAAAGATAGGAATACAAGGGAACTTCCTTAAAATGATAGAGGGAATATATGAAAAACCCACAGCTAATATCATCCTCAATGGGGAAAAATGGAAAACTTTCCCCCTAAGATCAGGAACAAGACAAGGATGTCCACTATCACCACTATTATGCAACATTGTGTTGGAGGTTCTAGCCAGAGAAATTAGACAAGAAAAAGAAATACAAGGCATCAAAATTGGAAAGGAAGAAGTAAAACTATCACTGTTTGCAGACGATATGATACTATATGTAGAAAACCCAGAAAAATCCACAACAAAATTACTAGAGCTAATAAATGAGTACAGCAAAGTAGCAGGCAACAAGATCAACATTCAAAAATCTGTAGCTTTTCTATACACTAGTAATGAACAAGCTGTGGGGGAAATCAAGAAACGAATCCCATTTACAATCGCAACTAAAAGAATAAAATACCTAGGAATAAATTTAACCAAAGAGACAAAAAACCTATACAAGAAAACTACAAAAAACTGCTAAAAGAAATCACAGAAGACCTAAATAGATGGAAGGGCATACCGTGTTCATGGATTGGAAGACTAAATATAATTAAGATGTCAATCCTACCTAAACTCATCTACAGATTCAATGCAATACCAATCAAAATCCCAACAACCTATTTTTCAGAATTAGAAAGACCAATAAGCGAATTTATCTGGAAGGGCAGAGTGCCCCGAATTGCTAAAAACATCTTGAGGAAAAAAAACGAAGCTGGAGGTCTCGCGATGCCAGACTTTAAGGCATATTATGAAGCCACAGTGGTCAAAACATCATGGTATTGGCATAAAGATAGATATATCAACCAATGGAATCGAATAGAGTGCTCAGATATAGACCCTCTCATCTATGGACATTTGATCTTTGATAATGCAGTCAAGCCAACTCACCTGGGACAGAACAGTCTCTTCAATAAATGGTGCCTAGAGAACTGGATATCCATATGTAAAAGAATGAAAGAAGACCTGTATCTCACACCTTATACAAAAGTTAACTCAAAATGGATCAAAGATCTAAACATTAGGTCTAAGACCATAAAACAGTTAGAGGAAAATGTAGGGAGATATCTTATGAAACTTACAATTGGAGGCGGTTTTATGGACCTTAAACCTAAAGCAAGAGCACTGAAGAAGGAAATAAATAAATGGGAGCTCCTCAACATTAAATACTTTTGTGCACCAAAGAACTTCATCAAGAAAGTAGAAAGACAGCCTACACAATGGGAGACAATATTTGGAAATGACATATCAGATAAAGTTCTAGTATCCAGAATTTATAAAGAGATTGTTCAACTCAACAACAAAAAGGCAGCCAACCCAATTACAAAATGGGAAAAAGACTTGAACAGACCCCTCTCAGAAGAGGAAATACAAATGGCCAAAAGGCACATGAAGAGATGCTCAATGTCCCTGGCCATTAGAGAAATGCAAATCAAAACCACAAGAGATATCATCTCACACCCACCAGAATGGCCATTATCAACAAAACAGAAAATGACAAGTGCTCGAGAGGATGTGGACAAAGAGGCACACTTATCCACTGTTGGTGGGAATGTCAAATGGTGCAACCACTGTGGAAGGAAGGAAGTGTGGAAGAAAGTTTGGCGGTTCCTCAAAAAGCTGAATATAGAATTGCCATATGACCCAGCAATACCATTGCTGGGTATCTACTCAAAGGACTTAAGGACAAAGACACAAACGGACATTTGCCCACCAATGTTTATAGCAGCGTTATTTACAATTGCAAAGAGATGGAAACAGCCAAAATGTCCATCAACAGAAGAATGGCTAAGCAAACTGTGGTATATACATACGATGGAATATTATGCAGCTTTAAGACAGGATAAACTTATGAAGCATGTAATAACATGGATGGACCTAGAGAACATTATGCTGAGTGAGTCCAGCCAAAAACTAAAGGACAAATACTGTATGGTCCCACTGATGTGAACGGACATTCGAGAATAAACTTGGAATATGTCATTGGTATCAGAGTCCAGCAGGAGTTAGAAACAGGGTAAGATAATGGGTAATTGGAGCTGAAGGGATACAGACTGTGCAACAGGACTAGATACAAAAACTCAAAAATGGACAGCACAATAATACCTAATTGTAAAGTAATCATGTTAAAATACTGAATGAAGCTGCATCTGAGCTATAGGTTTTTG